>NC_049226.1:45629899-45937399 GCF_011100685.1 Canis lupus familiaris
TGTTCTCATTCGGCATGTTGTTTCCTCTCTACCTCTTGCTCTCCCCTGTTCTCAGCTAGGTGTGCCACTATTGCTTCCTGTCTCAAAAACCCTATGGTAACATGCGCTTTTAAACAGCTGCCATGTTGAAATGAGCGGGTTTCAGGGGCAGGAAACTACTTCCTATGAGAATTCTTCCCTCTGAAGTGCACCAGTTTTTTTTGGCCGTTTGAGGCAACAAGAAAGCATAAAACATTAAGTTCATTTCCATGATATGTTTACTTCTAAGGTTTTATGATCTGTGATTCTTAGCAGCTGGCACTGGGCACACATTTTTCCTTGGTGCTCTGTGAATAAATTGCCCAGTCCTGAGGCAAGACCTGCTTTAGAAGAAAAAAATGAAAATTTCTTTAAGTCTACTCTAGCCAAAAGACAGAGCTGATCTTTGTTGGGATATTTTTAATCTGTGGTAACTGAGTTTACTTAGCAGTAATATTCACTCAACACTTTGTTCATTCCTTTATTCGTTCAGTTAAATACTTGTTGAGTCCCTGCTATGAATCTCAGGGAGTGAATAAGCAGAACAAAACATGCAAAAATCCTTGTCCTTATAGAATTTACAGTCAGGTGGAAGAACTTTGGAACTGTTCATTCAGGGTTTCTCAGTTGTAGATTTTACACATGCAGAAGAGTCAGTCCTACTTTGTGAATGTAGATTGTTTCCTAGGAACCTTCATGGCACTCCTTTAAAGTCTGAGGACTGAGAAGTCCCCCATTTTTTAATGTTAACAGATTAATTACCTGTAGAAACAAACATCTCTTCAGTACCTACCAATTTCTGGCAGATGGATAAGATAATTTATATGGAAATAAGCCTGCTGTATGTAAACTGTAACACCGTGTGGGTGATGCTATAGTAGAGGTTGGAACTAAGATTGCTGGGACCCGAGGGAAGCTAAACCTTGCTGGAAGCCCTGCCCGCTGCTGTTTTTGAAGAGGTTTCACTAAAATTGGGCCTTGAGTGAGTAGGAGTTCTCTTGTCTAGGGGTGGGAAGGGAACTGAAGCAGAGAGAGCATAAAAACAGAGACACAAAGGTGGGCAGGTACATAGTGTGGGTGACAAATTAGGAGGCAGCCACTCTGATTAGAGTAGAAAACTGGGAGGCAGCAGCAGGAGGTGAAGCTGGACATGCAGGATGGGGCCAGATTGTGAAGACCGAGACTCTGTCCACAAGTCTGAGCAGTGTGAGGTCAGGGGCTGTGGCCTGTGTTGAATGAATGGGGAACCATTCATAGTTCTTGAGTTCAAGCACTAACATCATTAGCAAGTGCAACAACTGTGGAACACTGAAAGGGTCAGCTTTAGTTGACCGTTATCTTTTCCTCTCCCCCCATCACAGAAAATATCTTACTTACTCACCACCTATCAACTATCCAGAAGATTGCTAGGAAGCAGGAAATGTTTAGAGCCACTGTAGATGTCATGGAATCCCTATGTGCTTTCCTTGTAGTGGAGGAAAACGTATTTTGATTTGCTTGTAATTTATAAAGCATTTGTTGACAGTCAATCTAACTGGTTTTCAAGTCAAGAGCAGATTAACTACAACAAACATAAACGATATTTGTTGTTAAGAGGATGAATACAAAGAAGGCATATTCTCTGAGACAAGCAGTGTTAATTTTTATTTTGGAAGTGAGTGAGAAGCAGAATGAAAAGCAGAACCATAACTTAAAAAAGTGAAATAGTCTGGGTGGTGCCATTTAGTGGAGGGGCAAATGCCGTTGTAAATATCCTAGCGAGCTGGAGTTGTCCCTGTCACAACACAATATGGTAATTGGCGTTGCTAATGATGACCAAGCCATTAAGAAGAGCTTGAGTTGTGGAGCCTAATGGAAAGGGCGAGATAGATAGGTCTGGTCTCTAGCAGAAAAGGGCAGCTTTAGGGTTGGGCTGTTGGGAGGTGTACAAGTGGTGGATAGGGGTGGAGTAAGAAGCTACTGTCAGGATTGCAACAGGACAAGCTCAATAAGAGGTTTTCTGCAGAATGAGAAGCCAGTGATGAATCTTTGCTCACAGGAGTTTGCTTTAACTCTTCTGGGAAAGGGTTACTTAGGAGTGAGAGGAGACTGCCTCTGCAGGCTAGGAGGAGGAGCTGTGGCTCTCTGTGAAAAAAGGCCAGACTAACTTGAACCCAGCTGGGAAAGACTAAATCAGGTTAACTTGTTTACACCTTGAGGTAGGAAACCTATGTTTTAGCCTTGTTTTTCATAATCTGTATTTTTGGAGACACAGGAGGCAGGCTACTTGTTTTGATCCTAGCTGGGATAATGTGGGCAACTTCAGTGTGTTTCCTTATCAATAAAATTAAAGATGGTACTGACCTATAAGACTGTTTTGAGGATTGAATGACTATGCCTGGGGATTTTGGAATGGTGCCAGGCACATGGTATAAGCTAAAAATTTGTTGGCTTGATTATTTTATTTTTTATTGGTGAATGTACTTTGGGTTAAAAACAAAGAGCTCAAATTGTATTCAGAATGCTTTAAGATGGTAGGAAAGTGTGATCCACTAAATATAAAACAGTAACTGATACATTCTGTATCAGAAAGGCTACAATTAAAAATGGTTGAATCAAAAAAGTTTAGGCACTTAAAGTATTCTCAAATCTAGAGGAGTTTATTATGTAGACAGCACCAAAGGTGATAATACATTAGGTTCTGCTGTATTTTTAGGGAAAAATGAGACACAAAGATGCCTTTAATTTAACTTTAAAGATCATGCAAGGTATATAATTTGGTAGGAATGTATTAGACTTTCTGGGAAAGTCCGTATAAAGGTTCTGTGTTGCTTTCACTAATTCAGTTTACTTAGGAAGTGGCAGAAACAAGGCATACCCGTTTGTAAAATGGTGTCCTCAGAGTTGTGTGGAAGTTAAAAATCTTCTAAGTCAGATGATGTGTTAGGGAGTTTTGTTATTTAAGCAATTATAAGAGTTTAAAGGAACTCTGAAATATGTGTTCAGTTTCTCCTGAATGCTGTTTTATCAGTTTCTATTTCCATATGTGTGCTTTCCAAAAGCAAATTTCGCTCAAAATATAAATTGTACAGAAAGTTGGCCCTTCCTCCTGTTCATATTTTAAATATGCCTTTAGTTCCTTCTCAGTGATGTTTATGATGCATTTATAGTCTCAAGAACAACAGTTGTCAGGTGGTTGGAAAGGTGCTCTTTTTATTCCATGTTCTTTGATAGCAAAGAAGTTAGCTGCATTTTTTCCTTTTCTTTCCATTTGAGAAGGATAAAACTGTAAAACTCCCTAATTTGTGTTTGTGGAAGGGAAGTCCAGTTCAAATGATGAGTAAGCTGACCTGTAGGTATTTAAAATAAAATTTTAGGTTTATCATATTCAAGTACGTTGGGTAACTCAGCTATCTTTGAATGTATGTATCAGGTGGAAATAGGTAAGAACAATTTGTAATTAATGCAACTCTTGTTTTTAATAGTGATTTAAAGGGCTTACAGCTATTAGAACTGACAACAGTTCATTCAATTAAGCGCAATTATATCTGCAGACTTATTTACACAGTTAATTTGCTCAAGCTGTAGCAAGGCTGTAATTCACAGCAATTTTTTTCAATTAGTAGAGTTTAAAATCTTTTATTTATGGTAAGAGAAAAGACAAAGTTAAAAAAATCAAGAAGAAAACAAACTGCCAAATGTATATTTTCCCAGTGAAAAATTTTGTTATTTAACAAGATCATATGCAGGGAGGCACACAGATGTGATTTGTATAATTAAATAATAAAGAGATGCAATGAATCTTTTATTGTATACCTGCAGACCCATTTTAGAGCGGATTCACAAAACAGAATTAAAAAAGTTAGATGCGCGATGTCTAAATTTAATATTCTGGCTGGTTTTTTTTGTTTGTTTTTGTTGTGTTCAGTTAAAGCCATTCTGTAAAAATAGGCAGATCTGCTAATAACCATATATTAGTTTTCTAATTGGAAAAACTCATTTGATATATGATGTTATCTTTGAAGAATCCCATCTTTTCACTTGTTTAGAATGACAATTTGCCCAGGTTGGTTAGAAGGAGGAGGGGGAGGATAGAGAAAGCCAACTGGCTGGAATGTAAATTGTAAGCCCACTTGATGTGCATTTAGGCTATGGGAGATACACAAACTGGCTGAGATAAAAATGCTTTCATGTTTTCATGCTTATTCCTTTATTTAACAATTATCTGTAAATCATGTATTATATGAGGACAAGACCTGATCCTTGCTAGTGGGAAAAACAACAATTCAACAATTTTACGACTATTTGTTATGATTATGGTAACTACCAGGAGAGATGTCTTAGTTTGCTCTGGAGGTTGAAGGCAGTATGAAGAGGGAGTCTCTGTGGTACATCTTTTTTTTTTTTTTTAATATTAAAATCTGAAGCGCGAAAGAGTTAGCTAAGCTAAGAGGAAGCAGTTTTTCTGGCCAAAGGAAACAGCATGTGCAAAGGACCTGGGGTGGAACCAACATTGCAGCTGGAGCAGAGAGGACAAAGATACAGGCTAGTGAGGCAGGCAGGAACCTGATCAAGCAGGGCCTTACCTTGGACCTTATAGGAGGGGAAATTGAAGGCTTTAAAACAGGGCAGTAACATGATGGGACTTGAATAATTGTATGAAAAAGAGAAAGAAGGATCCCACCACCCTGCCCTTGCTACTGCCCTGGGAGCACCTCTCCTTTCTCTGCCCGCTCTCTGCTTAATGCCTTCCTCCCATTCACTCATTCTTTAATTCTTTGCAATCTGACTACCACTCCATGCTCTTGGGCCTTCTTCTTTGAGGTCACTGGTGAGCTTCTTGCTATCACACTTGGTAACTTTTTTCTACTCTTTATATCTAAAACATTTGGTGCGGGATCCCTGGGTGGCGCAGCGGTTTGGCGCCTGCCTTTGGCCCAGAGCGCGATCCTGGAGACCCGGGATCGAATCCCACGTCGGGCTCCCGGTGCATGGAGCCTGCTTCTCCCTCTGCCTATGTCTCTGCCTCTCTCTCTCTCTCTCTCTCTCTCTCTCTCTGTGACTATCATAAATAAATAAAAATAAAAAATAAAACATTTGATACTATTAGAAACTCTTTTCCTGAAAGATGTTCCACAGCCCCACTGCTGTCTGGCTTCTGAAACATGGTACCTTTCTGTGACTTTGCTCTCTTCTCCTCTCTCCTTTTTCCCCAAGCTGCTGCAAATGGCAAGTCTCATTTGTTCCTAAAACTTGTTTTCACCTGAGCTCCAGTTATCGAGCCATGTTAGGCATGATTCAAAGCATTGGGGATGCTCTAGGAAACAAGAGGCTCCTTAAAGAGTCAGCATTCTAAGATGTGAAACCTGTCATTAAATAAGATAATTTTGGGCAGTGATAACTGCAATAAAGAAAATAAGGTAATGAGAAGAGAGAATGCTGAAATGGTTGGGAGAGGGACTTCCTCCTGGGCAGTGACATTGGAGTCAGGCCTGAATAATGAATCGGAGCCAGATCATGTGGTGATTTGGAGGAAGAGTGTACCAGGCAGGGGGAGTAGCAGATGCCCGGGCCCCAAGGGGGGATGGTCTTTCCATTTCATGCTGGGCTCCCTTACCTGGATTTCTTATTGACACCCCCCCCCCCCCTTTAACTGTTTCAGAATTGGTATCTCTCTTTCTAATCCCACCAAACCCGTGGAGAATTTCTCTGTTCCTCTTAATGCCATCTCTGTTCACCACCCTCAAAACCTCTTAGACCAGCAGTCATAAAACTTTTTCCACGAAGGAAAAGACAGTAAATATTTTCAGCTTTGAGGGCCAGGCTGCCTCTGTCACAACTACACGATCCTCCTGTAGAATTAAAGCAAATGTAGACAATATAGGAACCAGAGTGGCTGTGTTCCAATAAAATTTTATTTATGGACCCTGAAATTTGAATTTTCACTCATCACAAAATATTATTTTTTCCCCAACCACTTAAAAACATAAAAATTTGTACAGCTTCTTAGCTGTACAAAACAGGTGGCAGGCCAGATTTGGTACATGGGCCAAAGTTGCCGACCCCTGTCTTAGACTTCTCTTGACTTCTCCCCTTTTCTTCCTCTCCAGCTCACAGACAGCAGTTGGCCCAGTGCTCGTAGTGCTCCCTGCCAGTATTTGCACCTCTGCTTGTTCACTATCTCTCTGTCTCTGAGCTCTCTTTCTTCTACCTGGGTGACCCGGCAGTTTCTCATGTAGTCTCTCTGCCTCCAGCCCTCCATACAGACAATGAACGGTCTTGCAGCTGGATTCAGGTCATAGAATTGCCTGGCCATAAGCCTTCGTCAGTCCCTGTTGCATACAGAAAATAGTCGAAATGCCACCTTAGTGTGGCTTTCAAGGCTCCTTGTGATAAGATCTCAACTTTTCAGCTTCTCCCATTTTTCCGCTTCTGCACTCTGTCAAAATAGGTTATTTACTGTTTTGTACTCAGGCCTTAAACATTTTTTCTGTTTTTCTGCATTGTTTTTTTAATGCACTTTGCCCATGTCTTGTGCTCTCCATCTGCCAAAATCCTGTACCTTTCAAGTCACTTTCTTTTTTTTTTAATTTTTTTTATTTTTTTATTTTATTTTTATTTTTATTTTTTTCAAGTCACTTTCAAATGTCCCTGATCCCTCCCCTCCTCTCTCCAATAAGAGGTGTGTATACATGTAGTGCTTCGGCGGTGGTAAGCAGTCCTCTTTTATAGGGCATTGTGTTCCACCTTATGCCTCAGTTCTTTTGTAAGCTGGCTTCCCCTATGCAATCTCAAGGTCCTTGAGCCCAGGAACAGTCTCATTCACTGTAATACCGCCATTGGTCCATTGAATAAATGCTAAGTCCTGTATAGATATATACAATTTGTAGACAGTCTAACTGGGAATGTTTTGCTGATGGGAATTGGGCCAAATTAAATCCTTGCGTCTTCTATAAAGAGACACAGTTTTGTGAAAGATTAGGTATTTTGGAAGACTTTGGTTGTATTCTTGATCCTGTCAATAGCTTAGATAAATAAGTTCAGGCAAATTACTGATGTTCCTCTTCAAGAATTGAGATGTTTCTTTTTATAGGAAAGAGAAATGAGTGCTCTTTAATTTATAACATTTCCTTGCCAGACAGTTCAGGGCCGTTATTTGCTTGTTTTAGATTGCTGTCCACTTTTCTTACAGTAGTCTTCCTGCCTCAGTCTCCCACCAGATCGTTTGTCACATGTATTATGTTCTTGTTTTAATGAATGGTTCTCCTGTTGTATGTGTCTTTTTTTTTTTTTTTTTTTAAATTTTTATTTATTTATGATAGTCACAGAGAGAGAGAGAGAGGCAGAGACACAGGCAGAGGGAGAAGCAGGCTCCATGCACCGGGAGCCCGACGTGGGATTCGATCCCGGGTCTCCAGGATCGCGCCCTGGGCCAAAGGCAGGCGCTAAACCGCTGCGCCACCCAGGGATCCCCTGTATGTGTCTTTTATATAGGTTTTAGCTCAACTTTTTTGGTGATAGAAATATAAATAATAAACACTAGCCTCTTAGTTACCTATCCTGAGGTGACACCAACATGGTAGGAGAGATAAATATCTCAGAAGAAACAAGTAAGAAGGCTCTGGGGCAATATGGGAAACATGACATGGGTTTGGTGGAAAATGAGAAAGGTGCTTTGTAAGTATCTTGTAATCTTTTGGTTAACTTGTGCTTAGGGCAGGTCATGTCTCCCAGGTTTGTGGTGTGTAGCACATTTTTGCGAATAGGAAGGGAAGGAAGCAAGAGGATGAGACTCAAGATTAATAAACTTCTATGTGCCAGTTGTTGTACATGCATTGCATTTGGTATTTAATCTTTTAATAGCCAGGGATTTGGATCTTAACAGCATCATTTTCCAAATGAGCAAACAAAGCTAATAAATGGCAGACCTGAAATTCAAATTTAAAGCTCTCTGGGATTAAAAACAAAAACATGTCCTATCTACTCTTTCTCCCCTACTCCCAGCTTTACTGAGGTAGAACTTAAACCCTATCTCCTGTCTTTTCTCTTGCCTCTTTATTTTGTTTTTGTTTGTTCTTTTGTTTTTTGGCTGACATTGACATTTAAACCTACGAAGCTTGTTTCTATCCTGTTTTATAGTATAATGCTTCTGAAGCAATTTTTGGTTCTCAGAGAAGTGCCTCATGCACCTGTATTTGGTATTGTTAGATGTTAAGTTTTAATAAAGAGGATCTGAAAGGATTGTTTTTTGTGGGAGGATGGGGGTGAAACAGGTGACTCCGTTCATTTAGCTGTCCTAAACAGAGTTCAGTATTTTTCTTGTGAAATATTTTTGACAGTGTAAATCAAACTTGGTTTACTGTTACATTTTATTACCTGGTTATTATATAACATGACCCATGTTTACAGTGCTTGGATCTGAGTATACTAGAGGTGCTGTGAAAAGCAGCCTGGACTTGGAACCAGGAAGAGCTGGGTCTGAGGCTGTCCTTTGCCACTTGCTGGCTCTGTGACTTTGTGCTCATAATTGATCCTCAATTTTTCTCAGCTTCAAGACGAATTTAATAGTGCCTATCAAAAAGGTGGTTTTGTGAGGGTTAAATGAGGTAGAATATAAAATAGCTTCAGAGAGTGCCTGGGATTTAGCCAACATTCAATAAATGGCAGTTACTCGCTGCCACCCCAGAAACTGAAAATTGCCAGGGAATCTGTAAATGATTATGTAACGTTTACATGTTTGTAAGTGGGAACTTTATTGCTGATAGATATTACTCAAGTATGAACTTCTGATGCAAGAAACCCCCTTATGCAAATAGCTGGCTTCCAGTTGCTACAAAAGCATCAGTATAACGTAGGGGCTTAGACTTCCAAATCTGGAACTATAGAGTCTGTGAGTTTGAATTCTGATTTATTTCATTAGCTGAGTGATCCTGGGCAAGTTATTCAACCTTTTTTTTTTTTTTTTTTTTTTTTTTTTTTTTTTTTTAATTTTTTTTTTTTATTATTTATTTATGATAGTCATACAGAGAGAGAGAGAGGCAGAGACACAGGCAGAGGGAGAAGCAGGCTCCATGCACCGGGAGCCTGACGTGGGACTCGATCCCGGGTCTCCAGGATCCCGCCCTGGGCCAAAGGCAGGCGCCAAACCGCTGCGCCACCCAGGGATCCCTATTCAACCTTTTTGAATCTTGGTTTCCTCTTCTGTAAAATGAGGATAATAATAGCACCTACTTTTCAGGTTGTAAGGATTACATGAGCATGCGTGCACATGCATGTGTGTGCGTATGTACCAGCACCCCATCAGGGCTTGCCACTACTATTATTTATGGTCTCTCTGTCTTCCTCACATTGTGTCGACAGCACATAAGTCACTGGAAATTCCTTGTAATTCCCTCTCACATCTTCTCTTATCAGGAGGATCCTCTTTTTACAAGTCTATCTTTTCCCTCTGTCTTCAGTGCCTTCTTAGTCACTTTAATTCAAGCCATCCTTTTCTCATATACTCTCAGCAGTCCTCTCCGTTGTGTATTTCTTGTCTAGATACTTAAAAAAAATCTGGTTTGGTTTTATGTGGAAACTGAACATTTTCTAACATTTTATCATTCTGAATGATAAACCAGCTATGTGTTAAGGCTACTTTTATACAAAGAAAGATGAAAGCCATATAGTCTCAAGCAAATAAAAAAAATGTATAAACTATTGTGTACTGAATGCTTACTCAGTGCCATTCACATTGGTACATTGAGACTCAGCATGATCGAATCACATGTTTAAAGGCACCCAGTTTTTAAGTGAAAGAACCTGGATTTCATAGAAGCGAGGCCTACCTGGCCATTGGTCTCAGAATTCCTGAGATTAGTTGCCTTAAAGCCAACAGGCACCTCCTCACCACTCCCATCTGCACCCCTTATTAACTTAACACTCTGCTTAAACTTCAGCTCCAGCTTTCAAGATGACAAGGTCACTCATAGTTCTCTTTGACTGAAAGAATGTTTTCTGCTCTTTTTGCAGGGGTAGATGTATATTGTTTCAGATACTATATGTCTTAAATTGGTCTTTTGTGGGTTGGCTTGGAAACCTAACCACATTTATAGCAGTGTGTGTTGGGAGACACTGCTTTAAATTTCAGACAAACTGGGAATGAATTTTTAAAAAGGCAAAAACCTTGCGTAAACTAGAGAGTACCAGTGTATTTGTTCGAGTGTGTTACCTGCATTGATATACCTGAAAGGCTTGTATGTCACACCTGAACTAGGCACATTCTGGAATTTATACACATTATTGCACTTATTTGCTTAGCTATCTGTTCTCATCTGTGGCTGACCTTTGTATCCCAACTACCACCATTGTGTTTGGCACATACTAGGAACTCTATGAAGAGACCTATTTAGTCCTCTTTAAAAATCAATGTTTTTTTATACTTTTCTGTATGCTCGATATAGTTCAATTAAAAAGAAAATCCATGCAGTAAGGGTCAGGTAACATTGAAAGAGGAATATTGCCACATAGTTACCAATCAGATGAAAATACTGCTTATGCTAGGCTGAACTGAGACATTTAAAGGTATTTAGGAGCCAGACACTTAGGAGACTATTACTTTGATAATTGAGAGGGGCAAGGAAAGCAGTCAAACAAGTTCTTTCTTGGCTTGGAGTCTTGTTTACTTTTCTCAGGTTCGAAGTGATAGGTCTAATGGTTTTAAAGAATCGTGGAGACAAGTCTGCTGTGAACCCCAACATACTGGGTTCTAAGTTTATAGACGTTTTCTAGTTGGGGTTGTTTAAAGGTTTGTAGCACACAATGATCAGAAATTATTATAATAATTCTAAGAGTTAGAAGAAATCGAATTCACTCAGGGATACTTCCCCAGTTTTATAACAGAGAACACTAAGAATCAGAGCATCATATGACTTGCCCAAGACCTCTGCAGGCCAGCACTTTAGTGCATTTTTTAAAATACAGCTTTGGGGCACATGGGTGGCACAGTCAGTTAAGTGTGTGACTCTTGATCTCAGCTCAGGTCTTGATCTAAGGATTTTAAGTTCAAGCCCCACCTTAGATTCCATGCTGGGCTTGGAACCTACTCAAAAACAAAACAAAACCAAAAAACAAAGAAACGAACAAAAAACAGCGCTGTGCTGGATTTGTGATTGAGTGATAAAATGATACAGAAGGTATTTACATGTAGAAATTAAGAAACTAAATGACCATTTGGTGAAATAGCTGTGAGAAATTTAAGATACACATATTTGTGGGTAGAAGATTTAAAGATTATTTAAGAGAAATTGGGATTATGTAGGATCCAGCCATTGGACATCGGACATTGTGAAGAGCAGTGTCTTGTGGGAGAAGAGATAAAGCTCTTCTCTTTGGCTCTTGCCTCACTGGAAGTTAAGAGGTTATGGACCAAGTCCCTCTTGATTATCCTTTAGTCCCATTTCAGCCCTGTGCCTGCTGTCAGGCAGATAGATGGTCAGTAAGTAGTATTGAACACATGAATGCTAATCTTAAAATGCTAACTCTGGGATTATGTTGAGAAAGACCTATTTGATCATTTCGACTGGCATTTCTTTTTTATGCTGCTCCTTTTGTCAGGAGAAAAGACACTTTTTTTAAAAAAAATATTTATTCACTCATTAGAGAGAGAGAGAAAGAGAGAGAAAGAGAAGCAGAGACACAGGCAGAGGGAGAAGCAGGCTCCATGCAGTGAGCCTGACCTGGGACTCTACCCCAGGTCTCCAGGATCATATCCTGGGCTGAAGGCGGTGCTAAACCGCTGAGCCACCCAGGCTGCCTGAGAAAAGACACTTTACAAAGCATCCCCAGCCTATTAGACCTTAATGGAGATAACAGTTCATATTAGGACAGCAAAAACAAAGTAGTGAGAGCTCATTACAAATAAAAAGATGCTCTCTAAAACTTTCATTTAAAACTTAAGACAGATAAGATCAAGACAGGTGAAGTGATTATGAACTAGACCCAAGTACTGTACTCTCCCACCATGCCACAGGGCTGCACTTGACTGTTCTTGACTGGTTTAAGGGAATGGCACAGCCTGTGATGCCCCTCCTGGTGCAATCTGCTCAAGTCCAGCTGGGGCCTGGCTCTTCTTTTGCCACTTGGGTCGGCAGAGCCTCCTAGAGGCTTGGTCTTTATGCCTGCTGCCTTCGGGTCACAGTCAAGGCCTTGATCACATAACTGGGTCAGAATGACCTGCCCTTGTCTTGTTCTTGCAGTGAGGCTAGCTCTCACCATATTCTTACTGTGGAACTGAGGCCTCAGGAAGTAATTGAGTCAGGGTATTTATGGCTGAAGCCTGGGGCCTCAAAGTAAGAAAGTGCTCACCTTGACTTGGACCTCGGAGGAGAGAAACATTTTTAAACCTTTCCCAGCCTTTTTCTTTAGTCATTAAAGAGTTACAGCCTATAAATTCAAAAATAATTGTAACCATTTGATTTTATACAAGAAAGATACATATTCTGTGGTCTTACTGATCTGTGTTTAGTTTCTATAGACACTAGGCACTTTTTTAGTTTTCTCTCTAAAGAGTTATTTTGGAATTTCGGATAATTTTTCTAGCCTATATTTCAACAAATATAGTTTCATACAGAATACTGTTAGCTATTCATTCTTTTATCTATTTTTCAGAGAAGTGAGCTTGTAAGCCTAATATTGTTGCTTCCTAGGCAGTCATTTGAAACTTGCTGTAGCTTGTGGATTCTTCTTTTAAAATTTTATTTATCATTTTAAAAAAGTTAAACAATACTGTACTTGAATTTTAGGAAAATTGAGAAATAAATAAAAATTCCAAGATCTATCACTCAGATAAACATTTTTGTTAATATTTTAGCATTTATTATTTCACTTTGTTTCATGCATAATAGATAAATAAATTTAAAAAATTTGGGGATCCCTGAGTGGCTCAGCGGTTTACTGCCTGCCTTCGGCCTAGGGTGTGATCAAGTCCCACATCGGGCTCCCTATGGAGCTTGCTTGCTTTTCCCTCTGCCGCCTGTCTCTGTGCCTCTCTCTCTCTGAAATAAATAAAAATCTTCAAAAAAAAATTCAAGGAGATCATAGAACGTAATGCTAATTTGTAACCTGTTTTTTTTTTTTTTTTTTTCCACCAAATGATTCCTCACAATTTTATCTCCATGTGGTAATAAATTTTGGTTAGGGTGATAAAAGTTTTTATGGTATATAGTTTTCCTTAGTATGGATGAATAAAAGTTCATTTATCTAATCCTCTAAAGAAGAACATACATTGTTTTTCCTCTGTAAACCGTCATTGTGCCTCCATTTTTGTGGAATTTTCTGACTATTTCCTTAGACTATAAATGATAGTGTTTTCTGGATTTTTTTTTTCACATTTTAAGATTTTGGATACTTATTTATGCTGTGATTTATGTTGTGCTTTAATGGAAACATCTTAAATTTATCCAGTTGGGTGTTCTAGAACAGAGAGTTCTCTAGGTTCTTTGCTGAGTATACGGTTTTGGGGACTTTGGTTGTCTGAGCAGTGTTTCTAAATGGTTAGATCTTGTCTAATGGTTAGACAGTATCATAAGCATTCTGGGCTGCCAGATTCCAAGATTTACTCTGAAGGTGTGAGGTGGAAGCCACTTTAAGCTGCTGGAAGATAATCCTGTGGAAGAGACAGGCTTTATCATTTTGCATTTACCAGGTGTGTTGCAGTGAACCTTCAAACTCTTCCAAGTAAAATAGGGTCGTCTTTCCCCCCCCCTTATGATTAAACTACTGGCTGCTAACCTTTTATGACAAGGATAGATACCCAAAAGCAATTGCAAAGGGTGAATCTTTTGGTTAGTGGTTATAAAGATTTCACATGGATAGTATTCTCAGTGTTTTGAAGTTACTTTATTGGTCAGGTCTGCTTCAATGAAATCAGCAAGGCTAGTTTATTTTTGCAGAGACTTGTGACAACAAGCTTATAACTGCACTCCCTGGGGAGCACAGTACACTTTGAGGATTTTTTGCTTCAGGCACCTCTGTGCAGCCTTATGCTGTGAGCTTTTCAGATTCTAGATGTGAAACTGGTTTGACATTAACTCCCACCATGACAGCTTTTTATTTTTTTTTTTTATTTTTTTTTTTCATGACAGCTTTTTAGATAGCTTCTTTGCATAAGTCAGAGTCTGCCGAGCTAGCGCCATGCTTGCCACATTAATTTCTTTTCTCTTTATTTGCTCCTTACTTCATGCCTCCTGGTTCATAGAAAAGAGCCATTATACCTCAGTAGTCCTAACGTTTTTTGATCAGATTTGTGTTTGATAAAATTAAACTGTGTCAGTAATTGGTAAAAACCAAACCAAGGGAACCTGTAGTTAATGAAGCATTGAGTTGAAGACCTGATAAAGGGTGAAGTTCTTTAAGCACAGATGAGAGATCTTATCTGTTTATCACCTTCCTGTTCTTTGACTTCAGTGCTAGTATGTTCCATCAAAAGCCTCCGCTTTAGGGTCATAATTTAAGCACTCTTTTCTGTGTTATGCTTCAGGTAATTTAGGAACATTTATATTTCTAAATTGGTGTAGCTATATGTCTTTCATGGTTTGTGTGTCTCTCCTATATATTATCTAGTGTAGATTTAATGATTTTTAAAAAAAATTACTTTTCTTCGTAAATGTGATAGCATTCTGGCCTGACATAGTGACTGATGATGTATTTACCAACTGGAAATACTATGTTAAATTTGAAATTGTACTCATAAAATCATGGGATTGTGTACTACTGTTCTTCTAAAGATATGTGATTTTGCAGATAAAATTGCAAATGGAGCTATGGAGAGAAAATTCTTACTCAAGGACCTATATAGCTCATTGTGGTTGTTTTTCTTTTAGATTTCTGTGTTCTCTCCTGGTGACTTAAACAAAAAAGATAGTGGGGTTTATTGGCCCAGGTACCTACAACCACCTAAGAGGAGGAAGGAAGAGAATCCATGAACTTCAGTGATGTCAAGGCATAATCCCTTCATTAGGAGTCATTGTTTCTGTTTCTCTTCATTAGTCTCATTTCTTGCCACAGTAAGGTTTTCTCCAAGTGGCTTGAAAGAGAACAACTGGCTGCCCCAAGAAGATATAATTTTGGCTTCTACTCATCAAATCTCCCTGAAGGTCTTTTAGGTCACCTTTTGGTCCCATAGGTAGACAGTGGTTGGTCAACCCTGGGTCATGGTTGGGGGTCAGGCAGGATACTGAACTATAGTCCTAACAGAACCAAATGAGGTGAGAGGTTTCTAGACAGATAAAAATAATGCCTACCATAACATCTTGAACTGGCAGTTTAAAAAAATTATTTTTAATTGTGGTAAAATACACACCATTAAATTTGCCATCTTAACCATTTTTAAGTTACAGTTCACTAGTATTAAGTACATTCACATTGTTATGCAACTTGTCTACAGAACTCTCTTCATCTTGCAAGACTGAAAATATATTCCTGACTAAATGCACCCCCCCCCCCCCCATTCTCCCCTTCTTCCAGCCCCTGGCAGCCACCATTCTCCTTTCTGTTTCTGTGACTCCTCTAGGGACCTCATATGAGTGGATGCATACTGTAGAAGTGGAAAATTTTCCCTTTCTTGTAGCTTCTTTGGTTGGTCTAATAATTAAATTGGCATCAGATCAACAGGAGAAAAACAAATTTAATTTTTTACATATGGGAGCTCGTAAAAATAGACTCAAAGAAGTGACCAAAGCAAGGCAGCTTTCTATACCTTTTTTTTTACCTTAAACAATAAATTTGTGAAGAATTGGTAAGACAAAAAGTTTGGGCTTGGGGTAGCAAATTAATGAAGAAGTAACAAGTCCTGTTTATATAGCCGCCTCCACCCTGAATCTCCTATTTCTAACAGTAAGGATGCTTTCTACCCTGTAGATTGCAAGGAGGGTACCCTTCTCATGGGGAATTTATTTCCTGCTGTACTGGCCATTTCTTAAGTAACTTTAATTCAAAATAATCAATATGCTAGAGTGGCACATTTTAGGGCAACATGCCTGGAACTCCCTCACTACAGTATTTATCCTTTTGTAATTGACTTATTTCACTTAGCATAATGTCCTTAAGATTCATCCATGTTGGGATCCCTGGGTGGCGCAGCAGTTTGGCGCCTGCCTTTGGCCCAGGGCGCGATCCTGGAGACCCACGATCGAATCCCACGTTGGGCTCCCGGCGCATGGGGCCTGCTTCTCCCTCTGCCTATGTCTCTGCCTCTCTCTTTCTCTCTCTCTCTGTGTGACTATCATAAATAAATAAAAATTAAAAAAAAAAAAGATTCATCCATGTTATAACATGTATTAGAATTTCCTTCCTTTTTAAAACTGAGTTAGTCTTCCTTTGAATGTATATACCACATTTTGTTTATCTATTCATCTGTTGATGGACACTTGGGCTGCCTTATACCTTTTGGCTACTGTAAATAATGCTATGAACATGGAGGTACAAATATCTCTTTGAGACCCTGGTTTCTTTCTTTTCTTTTCTTTTCTTTTCTTTCTTTTTTTTTTTTTTTTAAGATTTTATTTATTTATGAGAGAGAGAGAGAGAGAGACAGAAGCAGGTTCCATGCAGGGAGCCCGATGTGGGACTCCATCCCAAGACTCCAGGATCACACCCTGGGCCAAAGGCGGCACTAAACCGCTGAGCCACCCGGGCTTCCCAAGACCCTGGTTTCAATTGCTTTATGAACTGGCTTTTTTTTTTTTTTTTTTGACAACTCTGGCTCAAACAGGATGAAAACTAAGTTCATCTTTCCCTGCCCATTATCTTAATCTCCTCTTATCACCTTCACTGGTCACCTTCGCCTGATCCTTGGGTTTTTTGACTTCTCTGTCATAGAGTTTTGGCCACCAACCTTGACCAGTTTTTAACTGTTAAACATCCTTTCAGTCCAGTGCTTTCTGAGAATGTTTGTTCTGAAGATGTCCTGTGAATAACGAATTTCAGGGTCAGATTAAGTTTGGGAATTGCATGTTGCTTAGTTTATCCTTTTCTTCGGGGGGACCAAAATATATGTTAACATACTAAAGTCTTAGGAAGTCTCACAGTGAAGAAACTATTAAATGTTACTCAGTTAACTATTTTCCAGCTATATTTGATCACAGACTCACTTTCACTTAACACTTAATGATACAGACTTGAGTAAGAGCACAGCTCTTGCTCTCCTCTCTCTTTGCCTTTCCATCTCCACTCCTACTGCCTTTCTTTCACTTTTATCTCTTGCTTGGACTGGAGTCCAAACCTGGGAAATTAGGGTTTATATAAATCTTTTTTAATCTCTTTGATCAATTTTGCAGTCCATTGAAGCCCCCTTCTCTTGGAATAAGAGAACATATACAATTAAATACATAGGATTATAAATCATTCACTGATTTGCTAGAGAAGGCTGTCCTCTGGTTCATCTGCAGTTGCCACGGACTGGAAGTGCTCTGTGGGGACAGTATGGTGGGGAATAGTGTAGACAGTAGAGTTAGGACGTTCTCTGTGGGCAAATTATTTAATTTCTCTGTCTCTATTTACTCATCTATAAAACTGAGATAATAGTAATACCTACCTCCTAGAGTTGCTGAGAATTAAGGGAGTCCTAATATTTAAAGCACTTAGAATGGTAACTGGTATATATAAGTGCCTAATAGCTGTTGTTCTTTCTTTCCTCCCTTCCTCTGTGATAAGCATTATTTTGATCATATTTTGATCATATTTTGAACCAAAGATGGTTTATAGTTCCTCTGAGGTTATTTGGAGATTTTGCATGCATTTCCATAGTTCATCCCCAGTGAAGGAAAAATGCATCTGATGACATTATCCATAATTAACTATTTTGGTGCTCAGTAAGTGGAAAATATAGAATGTCCTCTTGTTAGTGTAGAATGTTTGCTTTATTTAACAAACACTTATTCTCAAAACCTAGAAAGTAGAACGTTAGAGGAAACATTGTGGAAGGAAATACGGTTATGGGTGAAAGGCTGACTTGGAGGATTTTTATTTTTATTGAGATCTTAAATATTTTCCTTTGAGAGCTTCAGCAGGGAAGAGCTTGAATTCCAATCATAGCTCTCTTACGTTGGGCAAGTTACTCAATGCCTTGCCATTTACTTATTTACCATAACTTGCTTATTTGGAGAAATGGGGCTGGTTATACCTATGAGGATTAATTTGAATATTAAATGAGATGACATGTATATAGAAAACATAGCCTGTGTAGGTGGGCTGTAAATGGTTTCCTCTCTCCTTCCAGGGAAGTGGAAGATAATTTCCATGTGATAGATTGCTCAGCTCCAGTGATTCTCTGTGGGTGGTGAATCTCCCTCTTACCCAGTCTTTCTTGGCAAGCCTTTTAAACGTTATTATTGTTATTGATATTGGTGGTAGTGTTGATATTTTGTTTGGCATGGGCGCTATATTTACATGGTTCACAAAGCCAACCAATATAACAAGGTGCAAATTGAGAAGGCTTGCTCCTGTCTCATCCTTGTCCCTGTCAGCTTCCTTCCCTGCCTACTTAAGTATCCTCCTTTTATTAATTTCTTGTGTTCAGATATAATTAATACAAGTATATGTTTTTCTTCTCTATTTTTGTGCAAAGAAGAGCATACTCTCTACTGTTCTGTACTTTGCTTTTTTTTCATTTTACAGCATATCCTTCTCACTTTCCTTATTATTAGGGCATAGAATAGTTCCTTGTTCATATGCATGCATGCAAGTGTGTGTGTGTGTGTGTGTGTGTGTGTGTGTGTGTGTATGTATTAGAGCTCCAGAGTCTTCCACTGTGAATGTACCATGTTTACTTAACCAATCCCCATATTCATGGACATTTGTTTGTTACCCACATTTTTGCTATTGCCAACAGTTCTTCCTCATATGTACAAGCTTGGGCAAATTCCCAGATGGTATTATTGGATTAAAAGATAAGTGCATTTATAGTTTTTATTAATCTGGTAAATTGCTCTCCATGGGGTTTGTACTATTCTGCTTACATTGGTATGCATTTATTTTTATTTTTATGTTTGCATTGCAGATAGTTCTTACCCCTCCCTCCATATCTTTTTTGAGTTGCCATCTTGTTAATGTGGAGGGTATCCTACACCTGAAGGAGATCCCTTCCTATTTTTCCTAAGTGGCCCTGGGCTGTTAAAAATCCAGTGTTTTCCAAGCCAGATCCTGGGACACGAGTTACAGTGGGGTGTGAGACCAGGTATCGTGCCTATCTTTATCTGTTCTTGTCCCTGTCTTGGGATGTGAGGGTGGAATGATTGGGTGTATTATGTGCCTGAGGCACCAGGTGCGTCTGGGGAGACAGCCATTTGTTCTGCATATAAAATACTACTAGCTACTGTCTCCCTTCTTTGGAAGCTCTTTATTTTTTTAAGGAGTTATGTTCATTGCTTTTTGTAAAAGTTGTTTCTGTTTTTTGAATATTTAGAATTACGAAGAAAATTTAAAAATGCTTGGAATCTCATAACCATTGTTAATATTTTAATGAATATCTTCTCAATCTTTTGTGTGTATTCTCATCGTAAATGGTCATTGTATACTGCATGATATTTTATAACCTTTCCTTCATTAGTGCATTGTGAATATCATTCCATCTTCCAGTAATCATACACACACGTGTACACGTATGTATATGTGTGTGTGTGTTTTGAATAGAATTCTGTTGGATGGCTTCACCACGATTCTGTGTTCCTGGATGAACATTTGTGATTGTTTTGTTATTTTACTTTGTTTTTTAGATTTTTACTTATGAGAGAGTGTGTGTGTACTTGACCAAGAATGGGGCCTGGGGAAAGGGGGTGGTGGCAGCGGGGAGAGGGAGAAGGAGAGACAGACTTCCCTCTGAGCAGAGGGCCTGACTTGGGGGCTTGATCCCAGAACTCTGGGATCATGACCTGAGCCACCCAGGTGCCCCTTGTTAGTCATTTTTTTTTTTTTTAAGATTTAATTTATTCATGAGAGAGAGAAAGAGAGAGACACACACAACACATACAGACACAGGCAGAGGGAGAAGCAGACTCCATTCCATGCAGGGAGCCTGACGTGGGACTCGATCCCAGATCTCCAGGACCACACCCTGGGCTAAAGCCGGTGCTAAACTGCTGAGCCACCGGGGCTGCCCTTGTTAGTCATTTTAAACAGCCTTATGATGAAGATCGTTGTAGCTAAATCTTATATATCATTGTTATTTGTTTAGAAGAAATTCCTAGAAGTAGAACTGCTGGGTCAAAGTACAGATGCAGTTGCTTTCCAAAGCTGACATGCTGTTTATATTTCTAAATGAGAATGCTTGTTTCATCACATCTAATCAATTTGTGGGTATTATAACGTTTTAAAATTTGCCAATCTGCTAGTAAAAAATGGTAATCTACATTTTACTGTCTAGAATTAAAAATTTTGTTTTCATACTTGAGAATCATATATTTTTAGATTGCCTCGTCATGCCTTTTGTCCATTTTATTATTGATGTGTATGTTTCTTTTTGATATTTAAAGAAACTATAAATATATAGGATGGTAACTTTTTGTCAGAGATGGTACAAATGTTTTTTTTCACCTTGTTTGCCTGAATATTTAGTGTCTTTTGATAGAGAAGTTATAGATTTTCATGGACTCAAATCTAGCAAACAATTCCTTTTTTTTTTTTTTTAAGATTTTATTTATTTGAGAGAGAGAGTGAGTGTAAGCAGGGGAGGAACAGAGGGAGAGGGACGAGCAGACTCCACGCTGATCCCAATGCCCTGAGATCATGACCTGAGTTGAAATCAAGACTTGGACATTCAACTGACTAAGTCACCCAGGTGCTCCTCTATCAGACATTTCTACTTTTGATGTCGTGTTGGAGAGACCTTTTAACTTCTCTGATTGGATAAATATTTATCTCACTTAGACTAAGTAATTGGTATATCTGAGTTTTTAAAAAATGATGGGGCATTTATTTTAGTGTATTAGATAAATGCTGACTTAATATTTTCTGCTGACTGGGCTATCCAGTTGCCCCACCACATGCACACATAAAATTATCTTTCTTCCCTCGGATTTGAAATCCATGTGTTAAATTTTTTTAAGTTATGCTAGAGCTCTCTACAAAGGGCATTAGAGCACTGGGCTGTTTCCAGGCAGTTGGTATTAGGATGATATTGAGGAGGTGGCTTAACCTCTCTCTAACTGGATTTCTTTTGTGAAATCACATCTGACCAGAGTTGTTAATGAGGATCTGACAAGATAATGGATATCAATAATAAACTATATAGAGAGTGTTTATGATGCTACTAATTATTAGGAAGGGCTAGGCATTTCTGAGAACAATAACTATAGTTAAAACTAGTAACACAATATAATAAAAGGTTACATTTTGAGTTTTGGAGGAATTAGGGAAAAAAAAAAAAAAACAACCCCACAACAATAGCTTCTCTGGCTTTAGAGTAATTTCCTATTAGTCAAATAGAAGCCAATCACTAAACTAAAAGTAAGCATGTTACAACTATTTAAAAAATCTTTACAGGAATTAAATACAGTATTTAATTTCCTGAGTAGGTTAAAGATAGAAAGTGAATGTAATGCTGCATTTAACTTTTCACATGATGGTACTCTTCATTTGGTCTTTTTCTTTTTAAAAAATTGAGACATTTACTTTATTTTGAACAAGAAAGTTGTGTAAGCAACTGAAAATATACCCCACAATAAGAGAGGTTCTTCTGCCATTGTGCAGCATATCCCAACATATATTTAGGGAGGAAAAATATCATATTTGGTGAATTATGTTATTTACTGTCACTTCTTCTAAGACAAGTATGGCATTTTTTGATATCTGGCATAAAGTCTAAGAATCATGCCCAGGTAGGGCACGCTAAATAGTTACATTTTGGGAGATTAAACTTTCATTTAGGTTAAAGTTGAATGTATATACTAGTCCAGGGCTACTGAACCACTATTCTTGCTTTAAAGAAAACAAATATGATTTGTGCACTTTTTGTAGTTTCTTTTACATAAAAATCAATTTTATTGTTTCTTTGACTTAAAAATATTCTGGTGAAATAAGTCTTGCAAAAGAAAGATAACCTATCTTTGCGTGTACTATAAAAAAGCAAAGAGTAATGTTTAATTTTTTGATCAGTTATGTTTAGGGCCTTTACAAATAACACATTAGTCTCTAGAGAGCACCACTATGCTGTCCAGGCCAAAAATTTCATGTTTTCTCCTTGAGCATCAAAACAGTCCATACTGGTTCTCCAGCAAAGAGTCAGAAGAAAATAACATAATTCTTTTCATCCAGTGTAGAGCAGTGATAAATTCCTGCAGAAAGTATTAGTGTTACTTCGTTCTCCATGAAAATCTGGATCCACCATCCTCTTTATCTCTGATGTCAAAATCTCCAGTCCCATCTAAGATACATCAAATTTCCTCATCCAAATGTTCCTCATAAAACATCTTAATTCTTTTCTTCTAATGTGATAGTTTATCTTTGCCTATGATTATTATGTTCATCCAGGAGTAGTTTTTCTCTTTCTGGATTTTCTCTAATTCTGAATTGTTTTCATTACTAGTAACAGGTACCAGGCTGATGCAGTTGAGGCAGGCTGACTGGACTTTAGTCAATAGAGGTTCCTCTGGCCTGTATATCACACTTCACCATCTCCCCTGTCTTGCCTGAGAATTAAACCAAATCCTGGGGGGGCACTGATGGAATATAGCTGACCTCAGGCTCTTCAGTTGGTCTTTAGATTCAGACATTGCCACTAGACCTGCCCAGTCAGGCACCTGGACTTGTGTTGGGATCTGATAGTAGCTGACTTTCAGACCATAGTTATTTCATACTGCTGAGCTTTGGTTTCTTCATCTGTAAAATGAAGCTCCTTTGTAGGTGTTTGAATGTAATGTTCAGATCTGAGGTCCTCTTTGCAGCTACAGTTTCTCTGATAGGAGGAGTAGAGGACTCTGAAAGGGGGTCAGTTTTTTGCATTCTAACTATGAGAAATTTGAAAAAACTGCTGACTTCACTTAATTTTTTTGTCCTGAAAATACAAGACAAATGGTTTTCATTTTACCTTTCATTCCTGATTGTTATCAAGATAATAAGCAGGTAAGCTTCAAAGCTCCAAATGAAGAAATTTCCAGTAGTATAATTGCAGTCCAGTAATGTTGTTGCATTTTAAGTATTAACATACTGAAAAATGTTTCCATAGAGTTCAGGAGTGAATTTTTTTTTTCTGGATGTGGATATAGATTATAGTGCAAATTACTTGCATTGTGGATGCAAGTTAAATTCTTGACTCTTCAAACCCAGAGGGGTGAATCATTTTGGGACAGTCAAGTTTTCTAGGTGGATGAGAGTGTATTCTTATGATTACCATATTTTAAAAACTTTACTTTGATGAAAAAGTTAAAAAATAGCTTTCCTATGTCTTTGCACTGACATAATGGAATACAATTTATTTTTCTCTGTTAATCTGGTTCAGTTATGAACACACATTGTTATACTGAGCCCTGTGGTTACAGGGGCCTAGCATGGTTTGGAGTAAAAATACTTGGGTTTAAATTTATGTTTTACCACTTGTTGGCTCTATTGCCTTGGAATGGGAAACCCCTCCTAACCTGACTTTCCTTAGCTTTTAAGATACTGAGATTGAAAGACTTTGGATATAGTGGATCTTCTGTAAATGATAGCTTTTATTATTATGACAGGGATGCCCTTCATGGTCTATTGAGTTATGTATATACACAATACACACACTCTTTCTTGCGCATGTGCTCTCTCATGCTCTCTCTCTTTCTCTCTTTCTCTCTCTCTCTCTCTCTCTCACACACACACACATACACACTATATATATATATTTGTTTCAGACTAATCAGTTTTGGACTAGAATTCTTGTGCTTACTATAGTTTAACTTGAAATGATCAGTGTGCTTGGATATATAGAGCCTTATATCATAGGATTTACAGGCTTGTTAGCATCTAGTCACTCGTATTTCATGCACAACTCTAGGTGAAAAGACCTGGCAACATGTAATGTTCATGAATATTTTTGTGAAATTTCTGCAGCATTTCCTTTGGTGAACTCATATTTTATGTGTGTTCCAAAACAATGAAGCTTAGCAAATATAAGAGTACATTTTGCACACTGGTCTTTATTTACAAATGAATAGTATTGAGTCACCCAGTGGGGAGACCCATAGTCTATTTCCTTTCCCCTTTTTATTGACTGTGTGGCACACATACACTAGTGGTATAGTACATCTGAGTTTCAAAGTGCAGATTGAAACCATGTGGTTTTTTTTTTTTTTTAAGCCTTTTATGGGGATTATGTTTTTGACCTTGACCTTATAAATTACACATTACTGTGTGCCCAACCTTTATGCACTGGATGATCTTCACATTTAAAGGTGAGGAAACCAAGATTTGTAGAAATTAAGTATCTTATTCACTTTATAAATGAGTAATTCATGTGTGACTTCAGAGTTCATGCTTTTTACCACGAAACCATGCTATATGTTAGTTCCAAACTGAAGCTCTTGTGAACTTTGGGTGGATGTATTGAAGTTGGGGTGTGGCAGATGTCTATACTTTTTCCTTTGTTCTGTATAATGAGCTTTAGGCTGCCATCTGCTATTCTTGAGTGCATAGTCACTTTTAGAGGGTGTGTTGTGCTCATACGTAAACATTCGTGCAAAGATCCACTGCTTACAGAATCATTTGCCATCTGCCTGACCCTAGAAAAGAGGGCTGGTGGCAGCCAAGACAGAGTGCCATGGCAGAGTTGTCTTTAGGAGAAAATATGTTATCTGCTTTTAGAGAGCAGTGCTCTAAACAAATACAAGCCAACAGATGGATCTTCAGTTTTGTTCAATTAATTTCTTTAATTATTAAACATTAAGTGAATTATGACATTAAATGAGAATGCCAGGGGAGGGCAAATGACCACAATTTTATTCAGGGGCACCAGGCAGCATCTGCCGATACTGGGTGATTCTATCATCTGCTTCTGCTCTCATCTTACATAAAATATTCAGATGAGGGACTCCATGAGGAAACATGCATTTTTCAGTTTCTTTTGCAGTAAACTTTTAATTTTAGCTGAGAAACATGGAATTATGTGATCTGGTATTGATAAAAGAGTTTACTTGCTAGTTTCATTTAGAACTAATAACTGTTTTGGGCTTTATAAATGGTTTTGATGTTGAGGGAAGGGAAGCAATAGAATCAGCTGAAACACGGTCATGATGCCCAAACTAATCAGATCATCTGTGTGTCTTCACGTATGGCTGAATGAAGGATTCAGACAAGTACAAGTGTTTCTGGATTTTTTTTTCCCTAACTAGGCTTAGTTTATAGGCCAGAGAAAGATTCTGTTGCTATTCCATTATTTTGAGCCAGTAGTTGAAAAGTCTTTCTGTCATTAATGGAAAAAATGACAAAATCATACAGTGCATCTAAAATTTTTCATTAAAGTTGTCTTTTATTAAAGGCTCATTTCTTGTGTCTTTGTGTAATTGAACTTAAAATATTTTTAAAAATTTTGAAACAGTTACAGATTGGCAGGAAGTTGCAAAGATAGTTACAGAGAAGGTCTGTTTAATTGAACTTTAGCACAAGTGATATGCTTTTCTCTCTAGTTTTTGAAGATTTTAAACTTACGGAGAAACCATCTAAGATAAAAGATGCTCGATGTTGGGTCTTTGAAACTTCTTTTGAACTAGTTTTCTGAATGACTCCAGGTACAGCTGGAATAATGGCTGAAGTCTGGGTGGCACTGGTTAAGACTGTGACTATGTCCTAAACATGAAGTGGTTTCTCCGGAAGCCAGAAGCACCATTGGAAGAGGAAGGATGCTGTAAATTTCTCTAATCACTACAGATTGGGCATTTTGAGCCTCTGAGCTTCCTAAAGGTGCCTCTGGTTTTGTAAATGGTCCTAGTAAACCCAGAAGCTACAATTGTCAAAGTAACAGGTGGTGGTGGTAGCTGGAAGCCAGCTTGGCAGCCAGCCAGCTCTACAGATAGCCAAGGTTGCTCAACCTTCACAAGGTCCCGCAGACCAAACTGGGGGTGGGGGATCAGCCCCACACAGATATTTGATCCTTTTTTTTTTTAAACAATCATTTGAAATCATTTGCTTTGTGATCCTCTTTCATACCTATTTGATTTAACCATATGAAATTGTCATTTCTGTGGGTTAAAAAAATGGTAAAATGTTGGAAGTTCAATATGATTCAGCCTAATGCTTTCTCCTGTCATGTTGAAAATTCTTATGAATGTGGAATAGCATATATTCAAGGAGACATTGGCTCTGCCTCTTTCTTTATGGAGGAAATTTAGCATACACCATTTTAAGTAGATTAACTTAATTTTCTTAACAATCATAAGTTAGGTCCTAGTATTTTCCCCCCTTTTAAGGTCACAGGTAGTAAGTGGTGGAGTTGGGTTCACACCCAAGCAGTCTAATTATGGGGCTGCACTTCTTCTCAGCATTTTGGCTCCACCTCTCTAGTCGTGCTTATGAAAGTCCTGGGTGTCTGGCAGCTAATGGGCATTGATGTAGGTGTTTCTTTTTGATTTCATGGGAAAAAGAACTTAATTTTCCCATAAAAATGAATGAATTTTTCTATAATATAAGAATTTTGGAGCCTTAACAAGGATTCTCTTGCAGTCTTTGGGCTTGTAGAATTGAGGGTAAGAAGAGAGACTTGTTGGCCCTAATAATGAAAGTATAGATGGTTATTGCCTGAGAAGAGGAGGGTGAGTGTTTATTCGTCCATTCTAACCATGAAATCCTGTGGTTCTCTAATAAACCTCTGCCTCTCATCTGTGTTGCTTAATCTGGGTGATCTTGAGCATGGAAGGAAAGGAAGTGCTGCAGTGATGAGGGAGTTTTCTTTGGAAATTGCTTATTGGCCTCTCACTTGCCGAGTCCCATATTGATATTGGTGAGTGAGGCCGGGTTCCAGACTAGGTTCCCTGGAAGCTTTGTGAAGCAGGAAATGGAAGGGTGTGTCCTTGGATCATTTGTTTCTGGAGCAGCGTCCTAGGTATTGAGACATATACAGATCTGTTCTAAGACAGTCCTTCTGGATCCTGTCAGGTCACACTGCAGCCTTGCCTGATTTATTTGTACGTCAGTTATGTCTCTGACATCCATTGGACAAAAGTGCAGTCCCGTTCCAGGGACTTTCCCTCTCCTCTCTTAGCATCAGAGATGACCCATGATGGTTGTAGGTAATTCTGTCAGCAGTGTCTCAGGCATTCTGTGTCATCAGGAAAGGCTGGACAAACAGCAAGTGACTGCCAGAGACCCAGGTGACTCTCCATTCAGGCTGAGTAGGAGGAAAGGACAGGTTGTTGGAGACTTGGCTCAAAGTGAAATATGCTCAGTTTTTCTGTTTGTAGCCTCTCACGGGCAGAGGACGGAAGAGGTCAGAAAACTATTTTGAAGTATTTTTCAACACCTTCGAAGTCTGGTGCTTTACTTTGGTTAGTGTCTGTGTGGTTAAAAACCAGTTAGATTTGTTTGGTGATGTCATCCCCAAAGATGTCAGCTGCATCTGCATTACCATTTCTAGAGGACAGTCAAGGGAAGAGCTCCCTCATTCCTGTGTTAGAGAAAGTAGGGAGGGGAGTGTGCATGTCCTCATGGCTAGGATTGGATTGGTCTGTAAGTAAGCTGGTTTCATAAGTTGAACATGAATCTTCCTGCAGAATGCTATGGCCTTGGGAACTCTGGATGGTCCTGCTGGTAGACATTTATTCATCCATTTAGTACCTACTCTGTTAGAAGCCTTGACTATGAGAAATAACACTGAATAATGCATAGTCTCAGACCTTGGTGTGGTCTTGTGGGTGCTATTTATAAAGCAAAGCAAGCTAAGGTTGTAATTCCTGTGTTTAACAAAGTCCTATGGGAGCACAGAGAAGAGATTGGCTACATTTGTCTGGGAAAGTCAGGAAGACTTCACAGGATGAGTCATTTGAGCTGAATTTTAGAGAATGAGAATTCTTCAGGTCCAATAGGTGAGAGAACTTTCAGAAAAATCTGAGGAGGACAGAGCCTTGAGAACAGTCAGTTGAGGGAGCAGTCATAGAGGTCCATGACCTGAGGTCCCTACCCATCTTGTTTTGTTACTGGAATGCCAGCCTTTCCCTTTCATGTGTTTTTCTTCATTTTTCTATGGATTCGTCATGATGAGTCATTGTAGCTTCTGTTCACAGTGATGCCAGGTACTGCTGGTGAGAAAAGGACCCAGCTTTTCACTACCTGAACCTTGGTTGTGGCCACCCTTTCCCATCACGTTCCCTTTCTCAGAAACAGCCTCATATGCTGTGCCTTTATGTCATTTATTGAGCATGTTTCTCAGGACCAGATTGGAGGCTATTTGAGTGTTGCCTCTTGGGATCTCACTGAAGCTCTTCCTCACTGATCTCAGTTGGCGACTAGAACCCAGGCTGCTTTGGGTCCTTTCCATTTCTCCATGTGTTTTCTGGCTGCCTGAGATACCTCTGTCCTTCCTGGGTTTGGGCCAGCATTTATCTTTCCTTCTGTGTAGGACTCCTACTAGTGTCTGCATCACTCTGTGCCAACTTCCTGGTTCCAGAGGTAGATCTGAGTAGGTCCTTTGCCCTATATCTCATTTAGTGTACTTGCATTACTCGAGTCTTCCATATTTATACAGTAATTGTATACTCTTAGTGTCTGAAAATCCTAAAGGCCAGAGCTGTCTTGAATGATTCAAAGTTAGTCACTTCATTCAAAGAATGAAACAAAGTGAGTCTAAGGCAAACTAAGAATTCTTTGAAAGCAAAAATTTTGTTCAAAGCAGCATATTTGATGAAGCAAACAGATTGATTTTTGTGCTAGAAATATACTACTCTCTTTTTTATACTTTCCATCTTGCTGTGTGGTCAGAGACATGAGGCTCCTTTGGAGTGAATTCTGGTCACACAGTTTTGTTGAGGCCATCACTGTGATAGGGCAGTGCAAGAACAAAGTCTGTCCAGTGTGTCCTGGAATTCCTATTGACGAGTGAGCATCGCTCAGCACGTTGCCTGCACAGATCACGAAGGGAGGAGGGAGGCGAGAGGTAAGTATCATGCTGGGACACTGTGAAGACAACATGTGAAGAGCCTTTTGGAATCTTCTTTTAGGCAGTGTTGTGCAAGTCCCTCTGAAGTTTCCTCATTTCCCCTGGGATCGTGTATAGAGAGTGGTACGTCACTCATATGTGAAGATTACTCAGGCCCTGAAAAATGCTGCACTCGCAAACAGTTTTGCTGAGCCTGAGATTGGTCAGTTCTAATGTTTGGATAGTGGCCACGGTTATTAAAAATAGCTTCACAAGTCCAGGAATCTAGGAATTTACAAGTTCAAAGCAGAGTGGTGGGAGCCTTATGTTCTCCCTCTTCCCAGGCAAGGGAAGTGTTTTACTAGCTGCAGAACTTTCAGTAAAACTGAACTTCTTTACACTTGAGTTTACTCATTTGTAAAGTGGGGATAATAGTGGTACCCACCTTATGTTATGGTTCATGATTAAATGAGTAAGTATAGGTAAAAGGCTTGGTATGATGCCTGATACATATAGCTAATACTGATGTAGTGTTTACTTCTTTATTTTCCTTATTTTTTCTTTCTTTTGTTTTTTAGAGATTTATGTAGAGAGAGAGGGTGAGTGGGGGGAGGGGCAGAGGGAGAGGAAGAAAAAGAATCTCAAGCCGACTTCCAGCTGAGCATGGAGCCTGATGCAGGGCTTGATCCCATGACCCTGAGATCATGACCTGAGCTGAAATCAAGAGTTAGCCACTTAACAAACTGAGCCAACTGGGTGCCCTGTTATTCTTTCTTATTTGAGATTTCCCTGAAATTTTGTACTCATGGAAAAAATAAAACTTCTCCTGTGGCTTTAGGTTCCATCAGCAGGGGCTTAAGACTTCTTCCTGGCTTGAGGAAGAACCTTTGGTTTGTGGTAGTTTTCTCCATTCCCTTCCCAGTGTTGCAGGGGAGAGAGTGGTACAGAATCAGAAGTCAGTGGGGAGGAGAGGTGTGTAGTCGCTAGGCAGAGCCACCAGCAATAGCTACTTCCTGCCTCATAGTTGGCTGTCAGGATTATTTGATGATGGAACTGATGATTTTTCCATTTTGCCAATTTAAAAGCCATAATAGCATTAATGTTAGGAGAAGTTGAACAGGACACTCTAGACTATTTTTGCAGGCCTTCTGTAAATTTAAAATTAATCCAAAATAAAAACTTTTTAAACATCAAGGGGAATGAGGAGTTGCTCGTGCTTATGGAGTTTCAGTCATGCAAGGTGAAAACAACAATGTGTATATGGTGAACAAAACCATAATGTGCCCTTAAAAGTTGTTATGAGCGTAAATTCGTGTTAGGTGTTTTTACCACAGTAAGAAAAAGAAAAAAATTAAAAGCTCCAGTGACAAAACTGGCAAGCAGCACCATGCTGGCACATTAGTAGATGCTTAAGAAATGCTTCTGTTGGATACAAGAGTGAGTGAGTGAGTGAGCTTTGAACCCGACCCTGACACTTCCTAGATAGGTAGCCTTCTGCTAAATTATTTCTTTTATGAACCTGCTTATTTATAAAGTACAGTAATATCTACCTCAGAGTTGGTGTGAGCATTAAATGAGATGAAAGAACCTTATCAGAGGATCCAGTGTATAGTAAGTACTCTAAAATATGAGTGGTATTAATGATAAGATAGATATATTCTTGTTTGGATATCCCATATTAAAAAATCTCTCCATTTTTTTGTACATTGAGGTTGCTTTCAAGTTTCTGCTTTTGTAAACAATACTGTGATTATTAATAGCTTTATAGTAAAATTTCTGTGTGCATAAATTATGTTTTCTTAGAATATATTTCAGAGAGTCACATGGTTCCTATTTTTTAGGTATCTTATTCCATTATCAGACTGCTTCCAGATAGTTTGTAACAATTTGCCATTCTCCACAGCAGTACAAAGAACAGATTTTTGATAGGCAGAGATGAGGGGACAGGGAGGTGGGCCCTGTACAAAAGGGGTACTCTTTTCATAGTTAGAAGTTAAGGGCCCCTCTGAATGTTGGCCTGAGCCCTCAGGGCACAGGAAGTCAGGCTTATGCCAAATAGCTGAGTGTTGATCACATGGTTAAGGTGAGCTGAATGGCCCTCATCCTGTGAGTGGGGGAGGTGGGAATGTGATGACTGGCATGCAGGGTGGACAGCTGCCCCAGGTGTATAGAACCTTACTGTTGACAGATCAGGGAAGATTTTGCTTGGGCCCTCCCTCCTCATGGAGGTTTTAGTGTTGGTTAGTAGGGCGGCCAGGTAATACAGACCTAGAACTTGCCTTCCCCTATGAATATTAGAGCTTGAAGAGGACTTTGATGGTGTCTGGTATGGTGGTTTTTGACTCTTTGGAAGCCAGGGAACTCATTTCAAATTTATTTATTTATTTATTTTTAATTTTTTTTAAAAAAATTTTTATTTATTTATGATAGTCTCAGAGAGAGAGAGAGAGATTGAGAGGCGCAGAGACACAGGCAGAGGGAGAAGCAGGCTCCATGCACTGGGAGCCCGGTGTGGGATTCGATCCCGGGTCTCCAGGATCACGCCCTGGGCCAAAGACAGGCGCTAAACCGCTGCGCCACCCAGGGATCCCTCATTTCAAATTTAATCCCACATGGAACCTCAGTGTACTGAAGAGACTAATTTTATAAATTCAGACGTAGCATATCATAACTTATCAATATCATAATAATTATAAAGTTAAGAGAACAGGGAATCTGATCATGGGCACTGAATTTTGAGTTGGGTTCAGAGTGGCAGTCCCAATCATCTTCCAGTTTTATTACCTAACTTCTGAATTTAGTTTTGGTTGCAGTATGGAAAAACCTGATTCACATGAATAAGTAATTGTAGATAGTTTATTAATAACTTACCTTGCAGCTTCAGGATACTTTAAATTGACCCAGAAACCTGAAAGAAGAGTAGGGGGAACTTTTATCACAAAGTGGAATCACAGCTATTTAACAAATGCTTCTTTATTAAATAGTGCAAGACTGATGATAACGTATGCTCACACTTTTTATTTCAGTGCAACCTGTTATGAATTTATTTGTTATTGCATTATTGACTGTTTCTCTGTGAGTATGAGTCCAGCAGATGTGCCTGAGATTTGCCTGGCATTCAGTTGAGCAGGCTGCAAGTATGCTGTAGTAGTATACTTAAGGCTTGAGCACTTTTATGGGAGCAGACAAGTGTAGGTCTGAGTAAAGAAGAGAGTTCCTGAGGTGCCTGGATGGCTCAGTTGGTTAAGTGTCTGACTCTTGGTTTTTGGCTCAGGTAATGATCTCAAGAGTCGTGAGATCGAGCTCTGAGTCAGGCTCTGTGCTCAGTGCAGAGTCTGCTTAGGGTTCTCTCTCCTGCCTCCCCCTCATCCCCCCACCTCAGACTCACTCTCTCAAATAAATAATAAAATCTTAAAAAAGAAAAAAGAGTTCTAGCTTCCTTCAGAATTAGTAACAGTTATAAGATGTTTAAATATAAGCTCAGGATTGATAAGACAGGCTTTATTCTGAGGTCTGCAGAATATCACATTGACAATCTTCAAGGAGTTAAAATTTGCTATAAAAAATTGTGGGGGTTTATTATAATTTCAAAAATTGTTAAAATATAGCTGAAAAGTGAAATTTGAATATATTTTCCCCCGAGAATTTTATACCATTCAGAACATTTGGGTTACTTAGAACATAGCTTGAAAATTCTTGTCTGTATTATAGTACAGCTCACTCATTTGTAAAATGGTAAAATTGAAGCCTAAAGAGGGGAAGTGACTTTCCAAAGGTCACTCTGCAAGTTACTGGGAAAGCTGAGAAGTGGGATCCTTGGGTCTCTAGATGCTTCTCTATGTGATTTTTTTCTGCTGAACGGTTAGGACTTCCCAAGGGGGCAGGAAGCCAGGAAACTGAACTGGCCTCCTCCCTCATGTGTTGTGCATGTGTATAGGCACATGCATGCACTCCTATGTGCCCACTCACATACTAGACACCATGAGAGTTAGCTTCAGGTAAGAGGGTGAAGTGTGTGAAGTGTGGGGTCCTTGCTGTGAATCTTTCTCATCACCTTTTGCCATAAGAAAACTTAACCTCAGGACTCCACTTTCAGGCTTCTCTGCTCTGACAAGTAATAGTAGCTAATCTGATAAACTTGTCTGACTTAAAAGGTGGGAGTGAATTGATTGGCTGGCTGCCCCTCTCTGTTTTTGTATTCTCACGAGCATCTCATGGAACACAGTGCTTTCACCCTGACTGACAGTTTCAGAGGCACTGAGGGGGTGGGAGGGTGTTCTTAATAGTGTCTTGTGTGGCCCTTAAAATTCCATGGTGCAGACCCCCAGCCTTAAGAACTAAAACTGGCCCTCCCCAGGGCTGCTGCTGATCTGTTGCTTTCGTGAGAAATAGAAAACATCCCTGCACCGGGAGCAAGGCAGTGGGACTTAAGCCATCACTCTTTCCCTCCTGTTGGGCACTCTTCACAGGATTGCAGTCCTGATCCTGCCTGTTGTCTTCTAGCCAAATACAGTGACTTTATTGTTTTGCCATATACAGAGAACATACAGATTTGCTCAGTGTAGGTGCTTACTAGATGTTTTGGGTGACAGTAATTCAGAATTGACCAAATACAGAAAAATGGCACCTTGCAGGCTGATACTTGCCCTCATAGCAGCAGTGACCATCCAGCATTAACTTAAGGATTCTATGGTTCATGCAGTTATTAATTCAACAACAGATACTACTTGAGCACTTACTATGTAGAAGCAGGCAAGGTACCAACAGATATTTATTTAGCATTCATTATATTCCAGGCTCTGGCTGGTAAAGAAGATACAATACTGAGAAAGACATGATTCTTTCCCTCATCTCTAGTCAGGGCATCGGACCCCAAACAAATACACAGACTAAGTTACTACAAATGACAGAATTCTAGGTTGTGATAAATGCTCTAAGGGAAATAAACAAGGGTGTGGTAAGGGGATGGGTAAGAGTGGGAGAGGGGAGAAGAGGGTGCTGGAGGCAGGGCCTAGATGACCAGGATCTTCTTGAACTAGGTTGTTAGGGAGCATCCCTCTGAGACAAGCACGTCATCAGACCCAAAGAATGGTAAGGAGCTGGTGTGCAAAGAGTGGTCAAGGCAGCTTGGACAAAGGTGGCTACTAGTTTGGTATATTTGAGGCCCTCAGAGTATGAACTTGGAGCATAGTATGAGACAAGGTTGGAGGCAGCACTAACAGTTGAGAATGCTTCCTCTGTATGCTATGTGCCAGGCATGTGCTGAGTGCTTCCCACATGTTAACTTTTTAAATGCTGAGAACAGTCCTGTTAAGTATTATTATCCTTGTTTTATACACGAGGAACCGAGGCACAGAGGTAAATAACTTACCCAAGATTTCACAGCTGGTAAATGGAAGAGCAGAGATCCAAACAAATGCAGTCTGATTCCACACTGTGCTGGTATCCACTATGGTGTAATGACAGTGGAAGCTGAATAATGCCAGGTCTCAGTTTCCTCATCAGTGAAATTGGAGCTAATATGTAGATTAAAGGAGATAATGTCTGTAGAATGACTGGCACAGTGGTAGGCACTCATTAAGTGGATTTCTGGCTGATGGTGGTGGTGGTGGTGGTGGTAGTGTTTGTATTGGTAGGGGGTTGGGAGGAAACAAGGAACTAAAGCTCTAGGGAGGAGACGTGTATACTGTCTGCTGTGATGCAGAAGAATGCCATGAAGTCTGAAGTAGGGTCAGTTCCTTCCACCTAGAGAAGGTGGACAGACTTTGGGCTTAAGGGAGGGCAACCTTGCCGTAGACCTTGAAAGATAGGCAGGATTCACATACACAGGGCAGGCAGGAGGGGCATCTCCTCTAAGCTACCTGTGGACTGAGCAAATATCTAGCACTTGCTTAGAGGCTTGGAAAGTCAAACATGGGACAATAGCACTGGCCCTCCTGAGGAGAGAAGAGGATCTAGCTATTGGCCGAGTGTTGAAAGGTTGGAGCCAGCACTCAGCAGGGCTTGATGCCATCCTGAAGCTTTGGGTCTTTATATAACAGGGAATGTGGTGTCCTGGTGTCCAAAGCTTGGTTTAAAAATCTAATTTGGGACTCCTCCCAAATCTTAGATTGGCCTCTGGCTGAGTCCATGAGAGAGGGGAATTTTTTGTTTTGGCTTTTGACATTCTGTCTGGCTGTCCACCTAGAGGTGCCTGCCCACCTCCTGGGTCCACGCAGAGAAATACCACTCTAGTAGGAAGCTTTATTACCCCACTCCTCCAGACAGATCTCATAGGTGGTTGCAGAGAGATAACTAGCACAGGCTTTGGAGCTGGATAGCCGAGCTAGAATTTGGGCTTTGATTCTAGCTTTTGGGCTTTTGATTCTAGCTTTTGATATTGGGCTTTGTATTGGTACAGGCCTCATTCAGTTTCCTGTGAAGTAGAGATTTATACCACCTTATATTGTATGAGGGTCAAACAAGCATTTAGTAGTAGGTACCTGAAGCACATTGCAAGGGCTTAGATGATAGTGAAAGTTACTAGATTGAATGGTGTAGAAGGCTCTAAATACCCACAGGAAGCTTTTTTTTTTGAGGCTGCTATTTGCTTTCTCCCATATTTCTGAGGTTAGAAAACCTAAAGAGTTGGCAGGACTTGTTGGAGCCATGTTGAGATGGATTTTAAAGCCATTCCCAGGCTCAGTGGGACATCATGCCCCAATGTGTGTTTGCTGTCCTAGTCTTAGGCTATCATTTTGGGGCAGAAACAATAGCATCATTTAAAGCATTTCTGATTATGAGTGAAATGTCAGCAGTTTTACATTCCAGTCCAGTAGATGCCATCTTCCTATTGACTGAAAATATTGACTCTGCTTTTCTGCTACCCACAAACAAATTTTTAGAAGAAATACTACACAATTCCTCAGACTGACTGAGCACCTGCTTAGGAACCAAGCATTGTTCTAAGGTCCACACAGAAAACACAAAGACGACAAGACTTCCGCTTGGCTGAAAGCAGCACCCTTCATCACAGCTGGTTCAGTGACTTTTGGGAGATTTTGTTGGTTGATGGTGGGGTAGGTACCTTTGGCATTTAGAGGGAATGATCAGGAATTATAATTATCCTTTAATGTGCATAGGGTCAGTCTTGTGCAAAGAAGAATTTTTCAATAGCTTCTCCAGACATTCTTTAGGGGAAGAACCGGCTTCTCATTTTATGAGCCTAGACCCTAATCTTATTTTACATTAAGTAATTTTTGCATTGTTCTGACATCACCTGAATTTTCTAGAAATGCAGCTGCTATATAAACTGATATATTGTACTATAGAAAGATACCATTTTATTTTGCTTAGAACTTTACCAAAAGCTGCTCACCATTTTTATAAATCATGTTACCAATATTGAGGTGCTTCTATTTGTGTAATCAAGAAGAACTTGCCAGTATCTGTCTGTATTTGTAGTTACTGCACTCCTAGCTTTTCTGCTGTTGGTACAAGTGTTAGACTACTTCATTATGTCTTCTAGTGTATGTAGGACAGGTATTACATATTGAAATTGAGTCTTATAAATTTCTTTAAGTTGTCCTTTATTTATAGTTTGGACATCATGTTGATTATTTTGATGTTTTGCATGTGAATAGTTTATATTTCTGATTTTTACTTCAGAGTAGTAAGGGGAGCAATACAAAATATGTGTTTAAAAAAAGGTGGAGGAGAATGGTGCACTGGTTTCCTATCAATTATGCCTGATAACGTGCAGAGAAGTCTCTAGGGAGAATTAAACCTCCAGTTTAAGTTGTAGTATGTGTAGCCTTGATTCCAAATTCATTTGCATAAAGAGTTGTTTTTAGCTGATGGTTTTGCAGTTCTAGAAAATGGGTCTATCTGAGTGGATGTGAAGTGGTTACAGTGGTTTCGTCCCCAGCACCCTGGGCCTGAGAATCTTAGTTGGAGGGATTCTAACTTGTGTTCTAGTCACCACAGTCAGCAAATGGGAGTGTCCCCATGTGAGCTGAACCAAAGTGGTTTTAGAGAGGGGTCAGAATGCTCATTTCAAATGTTAATGTTATCTGTTCAAGGGTGATTTTGACCTTTTGAAGCTTTCTTAATTCTAATTAAATGGCATTGTGTAATCTCTGTGGTCTCAGTGTAGTTTATAATCAGCGAGAATAATGAAAAGGGTAATGAGACTGTAAGTTCTGGAAAGAGTTCTCTTTCCCTGAAGGTCTTAAATGAATAGGTGTCAGGACTGGCCTAGTAGCAACTCTGGAAAAATAATAAAATGTTTAATTAAGTGCTGATTATGTTATGTTATGTGTCAGTCATTTTAGGCCAGAGTTGATGGAGATAGGTAGTGGAGGAGGAGGTTGCATCAGAGCAGACCCCAGAGGGAGGAGAGTGGAGTATAAAAAAGCTGTAATTGTTTCCTCCCTTGAATTTCCATGCTGTTATTACCCCAGCAATGGCATTGCCTTGTATTCTGAATTTACATTCATAGAAATTAACGGATTTTTTTAAATTTAGCACCTAATGTATGATTTCCTTTGTGCTTGGTTTTTGACAACAGTTAGATGAGAGGGAATTGGTATTACTTACAGATGCAGAAACCTGAGTTCAGAAACTCATAGCTCCTAAGTGGTAGGACCAGGATGGAAACTCCAGTTTGAGTGATGCCAGAACTCTCTCCTTAAGGCTTTTCCATATCTTTGCTGTGGAGATGGTGGTCATGATTAGCTTGTTTACTCACCATTTTCTACCCAGATTATAAAGCAGATTTCATTTGGCCCAAGTATGGTGATTTAAGTTTTCAACATGTTATCTATGATTGTATTTAAATTAGGTATGGTTAGAAAGTTCCAGCCCAGTTAGTAATTTAGCAACTTACAGCATTTGACTAGCATGGTTAACCAAAAACCTAAATCATATTAAATGTTTGAAGTGGCAAACAGTAAGGGAGATTTTTATATTGTGACTAGTCTGCTTTTTAAAAATGTGTTTGTAAACGGAGAAGCCTAGGTGATCAGTATTTATATAGTGATGTTTGATGGGCTTTGGAAATTCCCTCATTGTGATTTCTTAAAAACTTGGCTGAATAAACTGATAGGGGATTCCAGCCTTGTATAATTAAAGGTAAGAATACAGAGTGAGTTGGAACGGTCGCTAGGCCTGATTCTCATTTGGGCTCCATTACTTCTTTGCTCTTTTTGGAAGTAGATGGAATTCACTCACCACTGGTGAGGTTAGGGATTAGGACAAATGAGGGGTAGTAGCTTTTTTATATGCTGGCCTTTTTTTAGTTGACCCTTTCTTAGAAGTGATAACTGTAGTAACTCACAGTTCAAGGGAACTAAAGAAAGGGAGAAGGAAGTTTAAAAATAATTTGGTCTACAGTGTTTATGAAAGATTGAACTACTCGCATAAGTAAATTTATGAAACATTGAACTGTTCCCATAAGTAAAATCATAAGAGTTTCTAACAGGTTTTATTTCAATCAGTTGTTTTCTTGCCCCCAATCACAAAGCAGTTTGGTGAGAAGAGCCAGCTTTTGGATGACCTGTGTGCAAATCCCAGCTCCATCACTTGCTGGCTGGATACCCTTGGGCAAGCCACTTAAATTCTCTGAATGCACATTTCTTCCATATTGAAACAGGTAACATCTGCTATATAAGCACTCTAGTCACAGGGAATCAGCTAACTTAGTAGATGTCGAAGTGCTTTGTAAACTTAAAAAAGCCACGTAAGCCTAAGGATAATTGTTGTTACGGTTTCAAGTATCAAAAGTAGCTGTGCATAGAGAGGTGAGGGAAGTTATATTTTGGGCATCTGAATCGGGGAGGGGGGGGGCCTGTATTCCAAAGCCTAGAAATCCTCACTGGAGTTTTTTTCTTAATGCAATAGTCCTGTGGTAATTTTTGGAGTATGTCCAAAAGCACATGCTATACTTATTAAAGGGTTTTGGCACTCTAATGTGGGATTACTGGCACCGGAAGATGAAATGATAAAGGAACATCACAATATATTCAGCTGTGTGAGTCATGCACATTTATGAGTTACTTTAAAAAATGGAATCAGAACAGAAATGGGCATGGATTCAACTTATTTTCCTTGGCTTTAGCAGTTTTCAGGTTAAAAGTCACTGCATTTAGCTGTCTTAAAGCACAGCTTTTATAAAAAATGTATAGAACTTAAACTCTGGTGAAAGCACCTGAATTGGAAACTCTTTCATTTTCCTACGGATAGGATAGGAAAGTTTTACATTGTACATGTCTCTGTGTATTGCTTTGACTCTTACTGAATCAGAAAGTGGGAATATATGATACCTGCAACCCAGTTGGCTGTCAGAGAGCTTTATGCTTAAGATTTTTGCTCAATTCAGTTAACCAGGAATGATTACAATGACTTTTCTCTTTCCATAGGGGCTACTTTTCCATTAATGAGTTTGGTCATATTTGTCACTTTTCTTAGAGCTTTTTTCTTTGGATTCCACTTATTATCAGCAAACATTTGAGTTTTTATTCTGTGTCAGACCCCTGACACAGGTAGGTGCTACGAGTGGGAAGGCATTGAGTCATAGAAGGAAGGACCTCATCTAAGAACTTGACTTTTTCTGGAGGATCTAGTGTGCCAATCAGGCCCCACTCACATTTGGCTCAAGGCCACCATTGTGTCTTGTAATAGAGAATGGAAGACTGAAAGAAACAATCATTAGCACAAGTAATGATTTTTAAAATACATTTCTGTTTTCAACCTAGCTAAGGAGATGTACATGACTAGTAAATAATGACACAAACTGGCAATAAAAGTCGAGGGGATTGTTGCATAGTCAGGGCTTCAGAAGATTGCTGCCATTCAAGATGGTCTTCAAAGAAGCTCAGGATTTGGATTACTACAGAAGATGAGGTAGGTAATTGATAATTAGTATCTAATAAAGATCTCTCATTGTATTAAGAGCTTTAAATATATTAGCTCATTTAATTCATTGGGGGAGGGAATTTTTTAAATTGAAAAATATATTAAACATATGGAAGAAAAAAAAACATATGGAAGAGTCTATAAAACATGTGTGTAGTCAGTAAAAATACCAACATAGTCACCATTCAGATAAGAAGTAGAACATTAGGGGCGACTGAGTGGTTCAGTCAGTTAAGTGTCTGCCTTCAGCCCAGGTCATGATCCCAGGGTCCTGGGATCGAGTCCTACATTGGGCTCCCTGCTCAGTGAGGAGTCTGCTTTTCCCTCTTCCTCTCCCTTTGCTTGTGTGTTCTCTCTCTCTTAAAATAAATAAAATCTTAAAAAAGAAGAGAAGTAGAAAATTACCAGTATTTTTGAAATCGCCAAGTATCTCTCCTCATTGCACTCCTCTCAGAGGTACCAACCAGTCTGACCTCTATATTAATCAATCCCTTCCTTTCATTGTAGATGTCCCTAAAGCAAGCACAAACCCAGGTGTATAAGGAAAGGACAGTGTTGCCATCGTTCTCAAGAGAGCTTAATAGGTCCTAATTTGAATTCTTTATCCCCTGGATTGGAACAAAAGCACTGGGTCAAGTCTGGATTTGGAGTTGGGAGCTTGCAGGGCCTTTTGGAAAAGTCACTGGTGAAGGTTGTAAGAGAGTTGTGGGAAATGGGATGTTTGGAGGACTGCAGTGGTCCAGCTGTTGGGAGCCTGAAAATAGTACCATAGTCACAAGGAGTGGACTGCTCCATATTTTATTTTCACTTTTAAGCTCAACCTAGCTTACGTCTAGCTCTCAGGGGTAGGTCACAGCAGGATACTTCTGTGCAGTGAAATAGTCTACTGATTCAGACATCAGGACGCTGAGGAAAGAATAGGAACTTTATCAGTGTATGATTAAGCAAAGCCAAATTTAGTTAGGGATCTGGCATTCTGTCCCCTGATGCGGTCTTTGAGAATCTTAATGATGAAAGCCCTAAGCCTATCGATCCTTTGTGTCTCACTGCCCAAGTGTGGATGGGTTGTTCTCAAAGACTGGCTGCAGCTCTCATCCTGAGATCTATATTCTGTCCTCCTAGGAATTGTTTTTGCCCCTCTGTGTTTAATCTTTATTTATTGTTTTGGAGCTTCTCTTTTACTCACTCTTTGAGGGTACATAACAGGTAAGTTTTTTAAGATCTTGAATATCTAAATATGCCATTATTCTCCCTTCACACTTTATTGATAATTTGGTGGGTTATAGATTTTGGGGTTGGTATTGTTTCCCCTTGAGAATTTTGAAGGCATTTGTCAGTTCTCTCCTTGCTTCATGCAGCTCTTAAAAAGCTACCCAATTATTAAAAAAAATCAATTTTTGATCTTTTGGATTTGGCTTTTTATATTCTCTTTTGGATTCATGTAGACCCTTCTTTTGTTTTTCCATTGTTCCCATTGTAATACTCACAACAGGTCTCCTCATCCGTGTATTTTGGGACCTTTTTTTAAATGATCTTATGATGGTTTTCTTCCTCCACTTTTTTTCTGTCTTTCCTTTAGAACTCCTTTTACTTAGATGTGTGATTTTCTGGATTGGTCCTCCTAATTTTGTTATGTTTTATCTTTTATTTTCAAACTGTTATTTGCTAAACAGTTTTCCCTTTATCCTCATACCTTTCTGTTGAGATTTAAAAAATAAAGGTATGGCTTATGTACATTGAAGGGCACCATTGTAAATGTTTATTTCACTTAGTTTTGACAATTGTATACACTTATGTAACCACCACCCGAAACAAAGTATAGAACATTTTCATCAACCTAGAAAGTTCCAGATGGCACTTTTCCAGTCCTGTATTTAACTTCTGTGGTCTTTTTTTTTTTTTTTTTTTTTTTTTTTAAAGTTCACTGCGGGGCTCAAAACACTGAGACCAAGACCTGAGCTGAGATCAAGAGTTGGACACTTTAACTGACTGAGCCATCCAGGTGCCCCATTTCTGCAGTCATCGTTTTAATAATTAAGAGCTCTTTTTTCTTTGAAGTGTTACTTTAAAACAATCTTATTCATGCTTCGTAGATAAAATATGTTTCTTTATCAATCTGAGGACATGAATTACTTTTTAAGGTTTTTATCTCTTTGTAAATACTCTTTGTTTATTCTGAGTTGCTTTTGTTCCTGTCTATATTAGAGGCTTTCCTCAGACATTGGTTTGGTTTATCTTGGCTGGCTGTTCATGATTAAACACGAGGAGAAGGCTGAGCATGTATGTGGGACCTGTGAACTTTGAACTTCACTGAAGAGTGACTTGAATGGGCCATTAATTGGGGAACCCCCAGTGTTAGTATCTTTAGGTGTGTTCTCGTGGGATGGTAACATTTCTCAGAAAACAGTAATTCACTCTTGCCTGGAGTGTCAGGGAGTAGCTGCCAGCATTTCTGGAGCCATGTGGGGAAGAGGGTGGAAATTGCAGCATCTAGGCCTTCACCATTCTGTGTGTACACACAGTCCCCCTGTGTACTGAAGGTTCCTGTGCTTTGCCTGGCCTTTCTAGGTCCAGAACCCTCTGTCTTACCCTCTCCAGAAAATAAACCTCTAGACCTGCGTTGTCCTGAAATGCAATAGCCACTAGCCATGTGTGGCAATTTAAATTTAAATTAATAAACATGGAATAAAATTAAGAAGTCAGTTCCTCATTTGCCTCAGTCCCATTTTAAGTTCTCAGTAGCCTCATGTGACTAGGGGCTACCATACTAGGCAGAGAAGAGAGAGAACATTTCCATTATTGCAGAAAATTTTATTGGACAGTGCTAGTCTAGACTTCTGCTGGGTGGAGGAGTTGCTGAGAGAATGGTTTCTTAGGCATCTCTCCCCAGCCTTCCTCTTTTACCCCAGGTGCTGGTGCTTCCAATTCCTGAGACTTTTGAGGCTTCTGTGGTGTACATTTATTTGGTTGTCAGCTTTTGCCACCATCCATGTGGGATTCAGTTTTCCTGGGTTATTAAAGTCATTTTGCTACACATCTATCTAATTATCAGCTTCCAAAAGTCATTTGCAGTTTTCTCCTCTCCTATTCCCCCCATATTTGTGGTTTTGGTCTTATTTTTTTTTTTTAATTTTTTTATTTATTTATGATAGTCACAGAGAGAGAGAGAGGCGCAGAGACACAGGCAGAGGGAGAAGCAGGCTCCATGCACAGGGAGCCCAATGTGGGATTCGATCCCGGGTCTCCAGGATCGCGCCCTGGGCCAAAGGCAGGCGCCAAACCACTGCGCCACCCAGGGATCCCTGGTTTTGGTCTTAAAAAGACCTTACTATATCTACTGTGTTACACAAATTTTAGTCAGATTTCAAGAGGGGATGAAATTGGATACTTGGGTTCACTCAGCTGTTTTCACCAGGAATCCTAATTCATTTAGTCTTCACAGACCATTAAGGTATAGGTGTAGTTATTCTCATTTTACAGTGAAAAGAGGCAGATGAAATAATTGGCTCAAGGTCACAAAACCAATTAGTGGGTTTTGAACTTGGGTCAGGTTTAGGAATCTGATACCTCTTTCATGGAATAGTATGATGCCTCATCTTGTACTCAGGAAAGACTCCTTTCTTCCTCCCAACATATCCCAGGTTGCAATACTTTATAGTTGTGTTTTAAATATATTATTCCAGATATTTCTCAGTTATCCATAAACCTATTTAAGAAAAGAGGTCAACCTTGAGGAATTCTGTCTCAAAAAGATTTTCTCTCCCAAACTGTTCATTTCTCCTTTGTTCCAGGACTTCATGACTTCAAAACTTTGGCATTTTCTTCAACTCTTAAAATGTTTAGAGTCAAAAACATTCTATTGTTTACTTTAAGCTTTTTATTCAAAGTATCTGTAGTCATTCCCATATATAATTGTCCCTACATATGGCTTCAGTTGGACCCCACTTTCCATAAGGCAGTGAGTAATCTGTTTCTCTCTGAAACTCTTATCTGAGGTACAGGATTCATAAATGTTTGTTACTCTTTGGCTCGACATCATTTCTTATTTGATCATTGCATTGCCTCCCAAGTGCAGGTCTCTCTGCCCTCTATCTCCTGTTTGCCTGATATCACCTACACAGACTAGTCCTTCTCAATTGGAGTAGTCATTGGCCTCCTCTGATCTTCACGATGGGCTCCTGGCTCTTCAACATGGCATTGAGGGTCAACCTTTCCCACCACTTTAGCCCTACCTCTGGCCACCCACTGCCACAAGTACTATACCTTAACTGTCTTTCATGGAAGGGTCTCTGCATGCTCTTGAATCTGTTCCCTTTACACAGGCTTTTAGTTCTGCATGAGATATGCTGTCTCTGTTCCCACCTGTTTCTTCTCCTGTTTAATATCTACTATTTTCCTGTAAATCTCTGCTCCAGGATACACTCCCCTGTGAAACCATGCCTGTTCTATCCTTATATAGAGTTAGAGGATTTTGCTGTTTGTTCCCACAACACCATTTTCAATATATTTCATCCATCCATCCATCCATCCATCCAGATGGGATCCTGTCATACCTGCTGTTCTACAGCTGGCTTTTTCATGTTGTAATTGTTGAATGGACTGGTCAGTTCTCCCTTATGGTTTGGAGGAATTTGGTTTTCATAGATAAGTTTTTAGTGTAGAGGCTGGCACATAGTAGTTACATGGATTATTAATTATTGAACAAACTGAACCCTAGTGTTCAGTGAGTTTATGGCAATTGATTTCTCCTCTGTTGTCTTTGAATTCTGCCATCAAAATAAATTCCAGGGATCCCTGGGTGGCCCAGCGGTTTGGCGCCTGCCTTTGGCCCAGGGCGCGATCCTGGAGACCCGGGATCGAATCCCACATCGGGCTCCCGGTGCATGGAGCCTGCTTCTCCCTCTGCCTATGTCTCTGCCTCTCTCTTTCTCTCTCTGTGACTATCATAAATAAATAAAAATTAAAAAAAAAACAAAATAAATTCCACTTCATGTCTATTTTCCCAGGATAATTATGAATAGTATCCCACTTTCACTCTTAAAAGTCTTTCAGTTTGGACATTAAACTGTATGGTCACCCACCAGTCAAACACATCCAGGTAGAAACTCTTTTTTTTCTTTATTTTTCTTTAATGGAGCAAGTAAAGAGAAAGAAATAGTTGGGATTTGAGATTGCATTTGGAATATTGAATTGTTTCTCTCCAACCAACTAGAGAGGAAAGCCCCAAATTACACAATGGAAGAATCACCTTTGGTGTACCTTCAAAGTCTGAACGTTTTATTTTCCAGAACTGCTGATTTCTTCCAGAAGTAGTTTTCTAAAGAGCAGTTTATATTTCAGAAATAGACTTTTGCTTCCCTTTCCTGATGTTAATGTTCAGATTTTAGTTGGTCTACTAGAAAATCCAAGAGCTTTTTGGATTCTTTTCCCATTGAGACCCCAGTGGGGTCCTGGGTTATGATGTGTAGCATGAATGGAAGCTAGCTGTCCTAAAGGCAAAGAGGATTCAGAATAGCTTTAGGTTAGTCGATGGGTGTATTGAGAAGAGCTTGGGATTTAGGTTTGAGTTCTTGTTCTGCCACTTTCTAGCAATATCACCTGGGAAAGATATTTTGACCTCTTTCATAATGTGAAGTGGGTTTGGGAATAATATCACTTTACAGGGTTTATGTGGTGATTGAGATCATGAATGCAGAGCAATTAGCACACCTGATGGCATAATAGGTGCTTAGCAAATATCAGTTTTTATTGTTATTATGATTATGACACTTATCTTTCCATAAGCTAATTCAGAAGATGTTTATGAGAGTATTGGGGGAGCAATGAATAGGATCAGCCCCACAGCTTCCTGCCTGCAGTGTAGGTCCTCAGCTGCTCATCACTGCTGCATTGCAGAGTGGAAAAAAGAAAATCAATAGAAAGAAATCATGTGGGTTGCAGAAGAGAAAAGAATGACAGATCTGTGGTTGTGGGTGGGAGTGTTACCTGTGTCTACCTTGGAAGTCTTGGATCAGATTGGGATTTGAAGGGCTGGATCTCAGAATCATCTGAAGAGTTTACAAATTTTTCTTTTCTGGATTCCTGATCTAGTAGGTCCAGGGTATATAGGATGAAATAGTATAGTTTAAAAAGCTGCCAGGTGATTCTGATGTATAGACAGGTTTGAGAATAACTAGGTAACTATTTATTACCCTGTGATTCCATAAAACATTTTCTAATCATTTACTACTTAATGTAGGGTAGGTGATGGCACAGTAATACTTATTTTAGGGTCAGAAGACAGAGACAGATTATTAAGTAGTGAAATGGAGAGCCTGAATTAACTGAGTGAAATTGAATTAAATTTTATGGCAGTTTTGAATTTAAGCCTGTTATGCATCTGTGTTGTTTTCATCCAAGATCTTTGCCTATATTTAGATTACTTGAAATGAATAACAAGGAAATTGTGATATCAGGTATTTTCTCCCTATATTTGAAAATGTCTTCAATTTTTATCACTGATATGGGAAAAGAAAAAGAACTTAGATAAGTCCACACTGTTGTTATCTTATCTGGCTGTTCTGGGTCATTAGATTATTTAGTGGAAGGGTATTGGGTTTGGAGTCTGTAAACAATGGTGGAGTCTCTGCTATTTCTCTTTGTAAACTTGAATTAGTTACTTATCTCTTGGACATGTGCTTTCTTATCTATAAAAGGGGGTATTGGCCTTCTCTATCCTATAAAATGTTGTGGGGGAGTATAATAAGGAAATTTATTCAATAGGAATGTAAAGCCCTGATGCGCTCACAGAGTGACTGTGTGTTTCTGTTCAGCTGAGATGGCTTGGTTTATGTCTGTTTTTAGGTGTCATTATTAATAGTACCGTCTTTAACTCTCAAGTGTCCCAGTTTGGATGATAAATTTTTTGGTAACCCTGTACTCATAACACCCAACCATTGTTGACTTCTAGTCTGCACAGTGGGAGGGGTCTTTGGCCTTATTTCTGTAGCTCCAAAATACCTAACCAAATAATCAAGCATTTCTTCTGGTAATTTTCATCTCTCTGACTAGATTGATCAGTGGATAAAAATAGTTTCTTTGTTTTTCCATTCCTGAATTATATTCTGGATTTGTCATGGTTTTGGCATTTTAGACACTTTAATTTGCTCACTTCTACTGATGTGTCCTAAGGAAGTAATATCTAAGTGTAAGGAGAGGATAGAGGAATCATGGGGACTGGGGGGACAGAGCCTTGTGGAAAAGTATTAAAAAACAAAAGAGAAAGCAATTTTTAGGCTGGTGTCCTGAGTTGATATTTTTTGGAATATAATGCCCTACATTGATATTCTCAAGTGCAGCATAAATCCCTAAATAGTTGGGAGAACTGCAGAAGCTTCTGGAGATCAAATTTCATTTTTTTTTTGGAAATATTTTATTTTTCTAAGATTTTATTTATTTATTCATGAGAGAGAGAGAGAGAGAGGCAGAGACACAACAGAGGGAGAAGCAGGCTCCATGCAGGGAGCCCGATATGGGACTCGATCCGGATCTCCAGGATCAGGCCCTGGGCTGAAGGCAGCGCTAAACTGCTGAGCCACCCAGGCTGCCCTGGAGATCAAATTTCAAATGCTCTCTCCTTCCTCAGGAGAATTTTGTTTTAGAATTAAGACCAGAAAAAATGTCCATTTCTCATGTAACTGGTGAAGTAATGTATTTCATTGTTTCCCTTTTCTATTTGATCCCTAGGAAACTAGGAGCCAAATCCATGGCTGATCTGCTTGGAAAGCTGTAGCTTGCAAATAACTTTCTCTTCATCTTGACTTTTGTCCCGAATTATATTATAACGTATTATTTCAAATAACATAATATTGTTCCTTGAACCAGTGTTTTTGTTTTTATTTTATTTTAATTAATTAATTTAAAAGGTTTTATTTATTTTAGAGATTGAGACAGTGCGAGCAGGAAGGAGAAGCAAAGATGGGGAAGAGGGAGAGGGAAAAAATCTCAAGTGGACTCTGCGCTGAGTGCAGAGTCTGACGTGGGGCTTGGTCCCACAAACCCGAGATCATGACCTGAGCCAAAACCAAGAATTGAACACTTAACTGAGTCACCCAGATGCCCCGATTTTTCTTTTTGATATATTTCTGTTTTATTAAATATATCCTTATAAACTGCCTTGGAATCTTGTGGGTTAAGTCAGAAGTTAAGTAAGTAACAAATGTAAAGACATCATATAGTTTCAGCTATTTTCGTGGAACTGTTTGGAGTTTTCGAGAAGGCCAAAGCTTTTGTGGCAAAGAGACCCGTGTTACCTCTAAATAATAACAAGTATACATTGATGCACCATCCTGTGGAAGAAGCCATCTCCCTCCAGCAAGAAAAAGGGCTAAATAAAATAAATCACCTTCCATATGTTGGCTCTTGAACAAGGAATCAAAACTAGTAAGGTGCAGCATTAACTGAGGATAGATAAGGACTGAATCTTCAAAATCCATCCTGGATTAGAATATCCATTTTCTTTTCTCTCACTGCTTCTCATGATAGTGTCTCTCCTCATCTCGCCCTCTATACCTTTTAGTTTTTCTTTCAGCTTGCTCAGCTTCACTGTTCCTATCTACTGTTCCCTTGTCTTCTCCCTCCCTTCCAATCCTAAAACCTTTAGGTTTTTTGTATTTGATCACCAGCCAGTTTCCCTTTGGTATCGTCTTCTCCACTCCATGAAACACACTGTATCCCTGCCTGCTTTCAACCCTACTGTCTCTGGGACCCTCTCTTCCTAATCATCTCAGACCAAGTGGTATGTGTGTGCCAGCTTGCTTGTCAGGCAGCTCCTGTGTGAAGTAACCCCCTGCTAACCAGGTGCCCTCAAACCAGGAAAAGAAATACACCATTAAATACCACAATGTAATTTGGAGAAAAAAAAAACATTAATTTGATTGGAATACCTTACACTGCACTTCAATAGTTTAATAATAGGAAGGAGAAATAAAAACATAGCAATAGCTAGCATAATGCTAGACAGCAGTAAAGCTCAGTTCTTGTGTTTTTTGTTTATTTATTCATTGGTTGATTCATTCATTTGTTCACTCAGCAGCCACTTACCATGTCTGTTATGTTGCCAGTCATGTTTTAGTGGTCCGGGCTTTGGCTGAATAGAAGCTTGGTGAAGCCTCTGACCTCATCGGAGAGTTTGGACTTGCTTGATTTTCAATCTGGAGAAAGGGCACCTCTAATTACACAACTTTACCTATACATAGAGGTTTGCCTTAGTCCACTGGACTGCTATAGCAAAATACCAGATATAAGGGGTTTATAAACAAAAATTTATCTCTCAGGGTGCCTCGGTGGCCCAGCTGGTTAGGTGTCTGCCTTAGGTTCAGGTCATGATCTCCAGGTCCTGGGACAGAGCTCCACATAGTGCTCCCTGGTCAGTGGGGAGTCTGCTTCTCCTTCTCTCTCCCTCTCCCCATTTGTGTGCACTTGGCTCTCGTTCTTTCTCTCTCTCTCTCTCTCTCTCTCTCTCGCTCACTCAATAAGTAATAGATAAAATCTTTTTTAAAAATTATCTGTCATAGTTCTATAGATTGGAAGTCCAAGATCAGAGTGCCAGCACTCTGAGGGTCCTCTTTAGGGTCTCAGATTTCTTATTGTATACTCACATTGCACAAAGGGCTAGGGAGCTCTGGGGTATCTCTTTTATGAGAGCAGTATGCTGTTTATAAGGGCTCTACCCTCATGGCCTGATCACCTCCCAAAGGCCCTACCTCCTGACACCATCACATTAGCTGTTAGAATTCCAGTGTGACTTGAGGGGACACAAACATTCAGACCTAATAAGGTTATATTTACACTGAATGTTTACTTTATTTAAACAAGGTGTGCTATGAACATATAGTCTATACTGAAGAGTGTTGGCATATGTTTCCATTTTAGTAAGCTTGGAATGAAGTACAGCAATTTGAATGTCTAGTAAGGTTGTTTAAATGGAATTTTGCTAGTAAAAGGAGTAACAACATTAATACTGGAAAGATTGGAGCCTTAACTACCTCCTTCTACTCTGAGATCTTTGGGGCCTTCTCCTTAATGCACTGATTTAGACAAAACATAATTAATATTTTCGTTTTCAATCTGCATAGTCAAACTTCAAATTGGAATAAGTGGGGAGAATACTTGTGTGGATATGTTGACAGTTTGAATAGGGGAATATATACAAAGGAATATAGAGTACCTGCAAATGGTAGCTCTGTAGAAAGATTTCTATCGTGTTAAAATTAATAAGGATACAGCCCAATATACATGTCTTTTTGAGAGGATCACTACTGTGAGAATAAGGACCAAAAAAACTAGCCTTATGTATGGCTTAATAGAGGTTTTATGTTAAAGTATTTGATAAAAAATATTTGTGATTACAGTGAAGAATGTTTTAACCCAAGCCATGTTGACCTGACCTCACTTTACATTACCAATACTATTTAGAGGTAAATAGACATTTTTAAAGTATCTGAAATGTTCTATCTGTTAAAGAGGTCAATAATCTCCTTTACTTCTTCATTATTCTTTTTCTTTAGTTTCATTTTGGACAGATGGTGCAATGCCAAATACTTTTGAACATGTCTTAAGACCCAAACTGGGAAAATTTGATTTAGGAAGATTTAGCTGATGGGAATAGCAGAGTAAGGGTCATAATTGTATTTCAGTCAGCGGATACATTTTGGTGTAAGTTGAGTCTTCCTAGCTTTTTTGTAGTCTTCACTCTCTGGTAGTAAAGGAATGTGTGCATTTCACTAGTATGTTTTATTGTACTTGGAGGTAGCTCCTTTGTCTTTTCAGGGGCCAAATTTCATAAAATTAGAGGAGTCATGCCATGTCAGGGCTGTGAGAGCACTCCTGACATATCTTACTTGTATGCTTTTGTTGTACCTGAGGAACCTGAGGCTCAGAGAGGTAGATTTATTATAGCAGTAATGGGTCTGGTACCCTTTATAAATTTCACTTTGCTACAGGTCTAACAAAGGCCCACAGAGGTTTATTATGCTAGGAAAATGGCATCCTTTCTTTCAGAGCCCGACCTTTTCATTTTCTAATATCTGTTCCTTAAGGATGCCCGGAGGAATATGTAAGGGTATTTAGATAAGATGTAAGTATTATATGTTTGACTTCATAGAAGTACCCCTGCACCCAATCTGTATCCTGATACTTACTGTTCAGAATTGAGGTTAGGCTACAACAGCATCTGAACTGGTTCCATCCCTCATCATCACTATTACTCTCTAAAACTGTTTACAGTGCTTTACCACACTGACTCAATTATAAAGGGTGTTAACTGGAAAGTTTACTGTACTTTGGATCCCTGGACGTGTCTCTACTTTGTATGCATTTCCTCACTGCTTACAGATTTGTTAGAAAAGAAGTTTTGAGTATGTGCGTTTGAGAGAGAAAGTTGAAAGGAAAAATAAAAACACAAGGATGAGAGATGTCCCTACATATGTGGATCCCTGGCTTTTGTCATCAACTTACTTTGTGAGTCATATCACCTCTCTCAGCCAATATTGATTTACTTGTTACTTCTGGAGCATGTATTGTGTGTCAAAACATGGCAGGTACAGCCTCTGCCTTCTTAGTTGTTAAGAAGGAGGTGGTGACTGAGTAGTAAAGGTGGTAAGAAGTTTTTGGATGTGTGAGATACTTTGAAGCTAACGCTGATAGAATTCGTGATGGTTTGGATGTGGGATGTGAGAGAAAGAGGTATGTCAAGGTTTGGGTTTTCTCTCAACATGCTGAATAGTGGTGACATTTACTGAGGTGTTGAACACTGAGGAGGAGGGGAGTGGTTTGTGGTGCTGCAGGAATCAAGTGTTATTTTTTTATATGGGCTTTTTTTTTAAAGATTTTATTTATTTATTCATGAGAGACACACAGAGAGAGGCAGAGACACAAGCAGAGGGAGAAGCAGGCTCCATGCAGGGAGCCTGATGTGGGACTTGATCCTGAGACTCCAGGATCACGCCCTGAGCCAAAGGCAGATGCTCAACCGCTGAGCCAACCAGGTGTCCCTTCTATATGGGCTTTAAGTGCTTATTAGACTCCTAAGTAGAGAGGTGGAAGAAGTAATTGAGTATTTGAGATGAGAGTCTGAGAGGTAAGTTTGGAGATGGTCAGCATGTAAATCATGTGGCTGGCTGGGGGTGATTGCTTGTGAGTGTAGTTAGCTTGTGAGTGTAGTTATGTTTGTGAGTGTAATTAGAGAAAAGGTGTGAAGATCAGGGTTTGAGACCTGGGGCCTACCCACAGTTTGAAGACAGGGAAATGGAGGAGGCTCCAGCCTCTGAAAATGAGGATGCTAGAACTTGACCCCTCCTTCTATCTCAAAGTTGTTATAGAGATTGTATAGGATACTACACATGAATGCACACTGAAAATTATTTGCTGCTTAATTGCATGAATAAATATCGGAGTAGGGGAAGTTACATAGGGAAATCATTTTCACACTTGACTTTTCTTCTGAAAATCTATTTGTTATGGGGTTGTGTGTGAATTTCATCTATAGCAGAGGATCCCAGTGTGTAGGTTATGTAATTGTGAGGGAAGAGGGGCTGGGCATGGGGAGGACATTTGGGGAAGTTTACAAGAGGCCTGTCATATGATGTATGCTCTAAATGTGGTTATTTCTATCAGTTCAAGAAAATACTTACATAAATACATATACAGCCAAAGGGTCATGAACTATTACCCTTATGTGGAGTAAGGGTAAAAATATTATAGTAAAAATATTTAACACTGATATCGACATTTGTAAAGATATACCCATGCATAAAAATAGTGTGTATATACTCAATGTGAATTGAGTTGTCTGTTTTTGTAAACAGATATCTGCTTGAGTTCCCAAATCTTAGTAGGCTGTTAGAGCTTGGCGTCGTCTCACTCTCTGCCTGCTCCCTTCTCTATCATCTTCCCTTCAGTGGGAACGAGGCAGTTTCCTGAAAAGTGGGTTTTCTTCTGGGAAGGCTCTGTGGCAAGTTGCCAGTGTGTCATATAACTTATCCAGTCACATGGAAGAGAAGACTAGCAAAAAGATGGGGGATAAAAACAGGAAAATCAAGTAGGTCAGAGGATAGAAGGAAGGCCAAGGCAAAAAAAGGCAGAGGTCCGTCCATTTGGGGTGGAGTTGGGGATAGGCATCTCCACCGTCCACTCAGTGACCTTTTTTTATTTCTTTCTCCTGTGTTATTTTCTTTGTGCTCACTTGCTATTATCAGAATCACAAAGACTTTTCCTCAGGTGTTTGGGAAGTTATATTTCCCTATTACTCAATAACCAAATATTACCTTCCAGAATGCCTGCTGGAGATGACATTGCAAAAATGCCCCATTCCCCCTCACTTTTATTAGTACCTTTTTGGTACCTTTTTGGTTTGATCTGATTAAACTGAAGTCTTAGATTTTATTCCTATGCTTGTGTTTCTCCAGTTCTAGGATGTGAGAGAGGATGGAGGGACAGAGAATATGAATATAAGTGATTGAATGATGGATAGTAGGATGGATGGATGGATGAATAGGTGCCTTTTCTGAAGATCTGGTATATTAAATTATCCAGCTAGGAAAGAAAGATGGATTTCTGAGATGGATACTTTAAGATAAATTTGTAGAATTTGGTAAGTGAAAGAGAGCATGGAGATCATCTGATTCAGATTTTTCCAAATATACCAGTAAAAAAGAAGTGCATAGATCAAATAATTTTACAAAAATTGGATACTTATTACACTTATTAACATATTAGCAAGAGTTCTTGCTGTTAAATATCCTATTTAAATTTGCTTAACTAGTGTTTCCCAATTTATTTCATTATGGGCCTCCACTTCTCTCTGAGTTTTCTGAGCAATATGTATATAAACCAATTATTATCATTGCATAGAAATACAGGGTTTCAGAAAACAGTTTTGGAATGCTGATTTAATCTAGTCCTTACATTTATTTATTTTTTATTTTTGTTATTACGTTGTTTATTTTTTTATACATGGTATTAACGTTTTATTAAAACAAATTTTTTTATTGAAGTTCAATTTGCCAACATATAGCATAACACCCAGTGCTCATCCCGGCAAGTGCCCCCCTCAGTGCCCATCACCCAGTCACCCCAACCCTCCGCCCACCTCCCCTTCCACTACCTCTTCCTTGTTCATTTCCCAGAGTTAAGTGTCTATCATGTTTTGTCACCCTCACTGATATTTTCACTCATTTTCTCTCCTTTCCCTTTATTCCCTTTCACTAATTTTTATATTCCCCAAATGAATGAGACCATAGAATGTTTGTCCTTTTCCGATTGACTTATTTCACTCAGTATAATACCCTTCAGGTCCTTCCACGTCGAAGCAAATAGTGGGTATTTGTCGTTTCTAATGGCTGAGTACTATTCCATTGTATGCATAAACCACATCTTCTTTATCCATTCATCTTTCGATGGACACCGAGGCTCCTTCCACAGTTTGGCTATTGTGGACATTGCTGCTATAAACATCGGGGTGCAGGTGTCCCGGCGTTTCATTGCATCTGAATCTTTGGGGTAAATCCCCAACAGTGCAATTGCTGGGTCGTAGGGCAGGTCTATTTTTAACTCTTTGAGGAACCTCCACACAGTTTTCCAGAGTGGCTGTACCAGTTCACATTCCCACCAACAGTGCAAGAGAGGGTTCCCCTTTCTCCACATCCTCTCCAACATTTGTTGTTTCCTGTCTTGTTAATTTTCCCCATTCTCACTGGTGTGAGGTGGTATCTCATTGTGGTTTTGATTTGTATCTCCCTGATGGCCAGTGATGTGGAGCATTTTCTCATGTGCTTGTTGGCCATGTCTATGTCTTCCTCTGTGAGATTTCTGTTTGTGTCTTTTGCCCATCTCATGATTGGATTGTTTGTTTCTTCTCTGTTGAGTTTAATAAGTTCTTTTTTTATAAAAATATTATTTATTTATTCATGAGAGACACACAGAGAAAGAGAGAGAGAGAGAGGCAGAGACACAGGCAAAGGGAGAATCAGGCTTCATGCAGGGAGCCTGACGTGGGACTCGATCCCAGGTCTCCAGGATCATGCCCTGGGCTGAAGGCGGTGCTAAACCACGAGCCACCCGGGCTGCCCTAATAAGTTCTTTATAGATCTTGGATACTAGCCCTTTATCTGATAGGTCATTTGCAAATATCTTCTCCCATTCTGTAGTTTGTCTTTTAGTTTTGTTGACTGTATCCTTTGCTGTGCAAAAGCTTCTTATCTTGATGAAGTCCCAATAGTTCATTTTTGCTTTTGTTTCCTTTGCCTTCGTGGATGTATCTTGCAAGAAGTTACTGTAGCTGAGTTCAAAAAGGGTGTTGCCTGTGTTCTCCTCTAGGATTTTGATGGAATCTTGTCTCACATTTAGATTATTCATCCATTTTGAGTTTATCCTTGTGTGTGGTGTAAGAGAATGGTCTAGTTTCATTCTTCTGCATGTGGATTCCAATTTTCCCAGCACCATTTATTGAAGAGACTTCTTTCCAGTGGATAGTCTTTCCTGCTTTGTCGAATATTAGTTGATTGGAGAGTTGAGGGTCCACTTCTGGATTCTCTATTCTGTTCCATTGACCTCTGTGTCTGTTTTTGTGCCAGTACCACACTGTCTTGATGACCAGAGCTTTGTAGTACAACCTGAATTCTGGCATTGTGATGCCCCCAGCTATGATTTTCTTTTTTAATATTCCCCTGGCTGTTCAAGGTCTTTTCTGATTTCACACAAATCTTAAGATGATTTGTTCCAACTCTCTGAAGAAAGTCCATGGTATTTTGATAGGGATTGCATTAAATGTAAATTGCCCTGGGTAACATTGACATTTTCACAATATTAATTCTTCCAATCCATGAGCATGGAATATTTTTCCATCTCTTTGTGTCTTCCTCAATTTCTTTCAGAAGTGTTCCATAGTGCTTAGGGTATAGATCCTTTACCTCTTTGGTTAGGCTTATTCCTAGGTATCTTCTGCTTTTGGGTGCAATTGTAAATGGGATTGACTCCTTAATTTCTCTTTCTTCAGTCTCATTGTTAGTGTATAGAAATGCCACGGATTTCTGGGCATTGATTTTTGTGTCCTGCCACACTGTCGAATTGCTGTATGAGATCTAGCTCTTACATTTATTTTTAAGCTTGCTGCTTAACTTCTCTTGGTCTTTGTCCACATTTATAATATGAGTAAAAGTAGGTTGAATGTATTAATAACTTATGGCATTCCTGGCTCTGACATTTTCTGGTTCAGGTAGATTCATTGATGAAACCAACATTTTAAAAAGTGTATCTGTTTCTGTGTTAAAGAAATTTGTCTTTCTTGTTCTTCACTATAACCATAGCATCTCCTACAGTGCTTGAAACATAGTAGCATCTTAGTGTTATTGAACAAATATATACCTTTTAGTTTCAGAGCACTGTGCCAGTTATGCCTTGATACTTAAGAGATCTTGTTCTTGCCCTCCAGAAACTTGTAGTTGGTGACTTTCTGAGAGCATGGGAGATGAGAGCAGGGAGAGAGAACCCAAGTTAGATATTGATTGTGATAAGCTATAGGATGTAGGCATATTGGACATGATTTCTGACCCTGAGTGAGAGGCGTGGACTATACCATAAGTGGGTTGTGTTACGATGATTTTCATGACAAAAGGTGTCGTTTAGAGCTGTGGTCATGGTAGCAACCACACAGTCCTTTTATCCCTGACCAGGACTTTATGATAGTAGCAGTGCTAGGAAATAAGAGCTAGTATTATTCCCATTTTATTTTTGAATTTTTGCAAATTTTTATTCTTTATTCGTATTTTATCTTTAAATACATTTCTAACATGTTGCTTATACTTCCAGTCACAATCAGGTCAACAGAGATCATTCATCTATCTATCTATCTATCTATCTATCTATCTATCTATCTATCTATCTATCATCTATCTATCTATCTATCTATCTATCATTGGCATATAACAGTGTATTTGTTTTAGGTGTTCAACATAATGATTTGAGATGTGTGTGTGCATATACATATATAGTGAAATGATCACCGCAATAAGTTTTGTTAACATCCATCACCATACAGTTAACAACTTTTTCTTAAAATGAGAACTTCTAAGATTTATTCTCTTAGTACAGTATTGTTAATATGCAATACAGTATTGTTAACTATAGTCACCATGGTCTACATCACATCCAGAGTACTTATTTATCTTATAACTGGAAGTTTGTACCTTTTGACCACCTTCACTCATTTTGCCTGCCCCCGCCCCCGCCTCCAACCACCACCAAAACCATCAATCTGTTCTTTGTATCTATGAGCAATCTTTGTTGTTGTTATTTTTAGATTTCATGTATAAGTGAAATCATACAGTATTTGTCTTTTTCTGTTTGACATATTTCACTTAATATAATTCCCTCAGCGTGCATTCACATTGTCCCAAAGGCAGAATTTCCTTCTTTCTCATGGCTGAATAATATTCCACTGTATGTATATATGTGTATGTATGTATATATCACATTTTCTTTATCCATTCTTGAGTGGACAGAGACTTAGATTGTTTCCATATCTTGGCTATTGTAAATAATGCTGCTATGAACATGTAAGGTGCAGGTATCTTTTTGAGTTAGTGTTTTTGTTTCCTTTTGATAAAAACTCAGAATGGAATTGCTGGATCATATGGTTGTTATATTTTTAATTTTTTGAGAACTCTCCAAATTGTCTTCCATAGTAGTTGCACCACTTTACACTCCTACCAACAGTGCACAAAAGTTCCCTTTATTCCACATCCTCGTCAACACATATTTTTCGTCTTTCTGATAATAGCCATCCTAACATACGTGAGGTGACATCTCATTTTGGTTTTGATTTGCATTTCTCTGTTTAGTGATATCTAGAAATTTTTTATGTACCTTTTCGCTATCTGTATGTCTTCTTTGGAAAAATGTCTATTCAGATCCTCTGGCCACTTTATAATTGGATTGGTTGTTTTTTTGTTCTTTGTTTTTGTCTTTCTTTTTTTTTGTAAGTGAATAAGTGAGCTAAAACACCGTCCTTTAGCTTTTATCAACTGGTTAACAGGGAGATGCTGCTCAGTTCTACTTATGGCAAAAATTTTAGAACTGATTTTACTGATGAGAGCGCCAAAAAGAGTAAAATGTATTGGCTGTTCTAGTTTTACCACTTACTGGCTACACTGGCATTTGGCAGATAATATAATCTCTCTGAGCCTACCTTTCCTCACTTATCTGAAGAAATGAAGACTCCCTGACCTCCCTCACAAGGTTATTATGATTAAGTGAGAACACTGTGGTAAAGAATACATCCTAATAATACTATTTTCATTTTCTATGGTGATTTTCAAGATCAAGGAATATCTTTACCCATATTATTTTATTTCTCTAAATCTTAAAGTTTTACATGCCTTCATGCAGAGGAATATTACTCAGCCATAAAAAGGAATGAAATACTTATATAAGCTAAACATGGATGGATCTTGAAAAATTATGTTAGCTGAAAGAAGCCAGATACAAATGGGAAGAAGACAGGCCAAATAGTTAAGTACATGAAGTTTAAAATCATGTACCTGATCCTAACTCTGGTTTTTCACATAGAATGTATGTTAACTTAGTCATGTTCCTAAATCTCTGAGCCCCAATTCCTTTATTTATAAAATGGGCCTCAATCAATGATATTGGGAAAACTAGACAGCCACATGTAAAGGAATGAAACGGGACCATGCTTACACCACACGTAAAAAAACAACTCAAAATGGATTAAAGACTAGAACTATAAAATTCCTAGCAGAAAACATAGGCAGTAAGCTCTATGACAGTCTTGGAGGTGATATTTGGATTTGACACCAAAAGCAAAGGCCACAAAAGCAAAAACAAACAAGTGGGATTACATCAAACTAAAAAGCTTCTGCACAGCAATGGAAACCATCAACGAAATGAAAAGGCAACCTACTGAATGGAAGAGAATATTTGCAAATCCTATATCTGATAAGAGATTAATATCCAAAATATAAACAAAACTCCTATAATTCAACAGCAAAAAATAACCAAGCAATATGAATATATACATGATTCCATTTATGTGCAATGTTCAGGATAAACACAAAGATTAATGATCACCAGGGAATGTGGTAAGGGAGAGTGGAGAGTGGCCACTAAAGGTCATGGGGTTGATGAAAATGTTCTAGGATTAGGTAGTAGGATGGTTGTAAAACTATGAATATTCTAAAACCCACTGAATTGTACACTTTAAAACAATAAAAATATTTAGGAGCTCCTGGGTGGCCCAGTTAAGTATCTGCCTTTGGCTCAGGTCATGATCCTCGGGTCCTGATATTGAGCTCTACATCAGGCTTCCTGCTCAGCAGGACATTTACTTCTCCTTCTCCTTCTGTCTGCTGCCCACCCCCCACTTGTGCTCTCTCGCTGCCAAATAAATAAAGGAAGAAAATAATTAAAAAAATAAATGCAAAAAAAAATAAATGCAGAATGGTATATTGTGTTCACGTAGACTAAGTGAGTACTTCTGGAGGGAATTATGGATGGTCAGGGGAGGCATCCTAGAAAAGGAAATCTCTAAACATTCTTTCTCCAGGCAGTTACAGAGCAGGATTATAAATGCTGCTGTAAAGGTAAGCATAGGATGCTGTGATGATGCCTTGACTTAGCAGATGGGTCAAGCTGGGGAAGCCTGCCTGTATAACTCAGCACATTTGGAGTCTAGGTACAAATGGCGATAAGCCACAGAAGGTTAGATTACAAGTAACCTTGAAGGCTACCTTTCCTAAGAGGGTAGGAGAGAGAAAGCATAAGGTTTTGAGATTCGCAGTTTAGAAACATGGCTGGCTACATCGTGGAGACAGGAATAGAGGAAATGAGAAGGATGGCGGGAACTTTTCAGGAGACTGTTACCCTAATTTGAGAAGCAATCATAGAATGATGGAGAAAAGTGGAGGAAGACAAAGCAGTTACCAGTGATTGGGGCTTAGCAGTTGGATGTGTAAGCAGCCTGTTCCTACCAGGACCTGTGTCTATCCCACAGCTGTCCCATCCTCAATCTGACCCCAGCCTCCCTCCTCAATCTTGTCTCCTGCCTCCCTGCAGAAGTGTGCATACCACTGCCAACTGCCCCCCATGGAGGCTTGCTGATTTTCTGCCTGATGCCCGGGATCACACCTTTATCTTCGCCTGTAATGGAGCTCACTTCTCTTTGTTGTCCAGATCTCTAAATTAGAAGGCCTGTAGATTCATCCGTGCTGGAATGCTCTCTTTCTTCTCTGAAGTCATAGTACTTAGTATCTCTGTCATTCATTAGCAAATAATTACATTTTGCCTTGTCACATCTCTTAATTGCTTTTGGTCTTTAGTAATTCCTGAACTGTTTTAAAATTACAGCGGGCAAAGTGATATATGATGGCCCACATGGTGGACTCTAAGAATCAGCTTTCCTGAATCCCAGTCCCAGTGCCCAACTCCCTGTGTAACCTGGGAATTACTCCCCCTCACCACCACCACCCCAGTTTGAGTAGTAGCATGTAGTTTTCAAAGAATACTTGGAAATTTTTAAAAATAATTTATTTATTCATGAGAGAGACACACACAGAGAGGGGCAGAGACACAGGTAGAGGGAGAAGCAGGCTCCATGCAGGGAGCCCGATGTGGGACTTGATCCCAGCACCCCAGGATCACAACCTGAGCTGAAAGCAAATGCTTAACTGCTGAGCCACCTAGGCATCCCAATACTTGGAAAATCTTAAAAAGCATGCAAAATGGACTAATCCCCAATCCCCAAGTACCTGAAATAATCACTGTTAACACAGGTAATTTTTCGTATTATGTCCTTTCCATCCTCCATCTTTTTTCCTCTCTCTAGGGTATGCATGTGTCTATGCAACATAGCTGGGACCATCCTCTGCATGCTATTTTGTAAACTTTTTTCATCAATGTATTGTGAGTTTGCTGAATCAAAACATGAGAATTTTTAAATACAAATTGACATGTGGAGCCAAATTGTCTTCAAAGAAGGTTGCACCAAAAACTGAATAGTAGTTATCTCTAGAGAATAGGGAGAGGAACTTTTGCTTTTTAATGGTATCTGTCTGTATCGTTGAATATATATTTTTATTAACATGAGTCTAAATAACTTTTATAGTTTGAACATGACAGTAATTTAAACCTCTACTTAATCCAGGCTTGAATCTGAATTTAAAAACAACTATATGACCTTTACTGATCAGATGGATAAAAAATGGCATCCTGTTGTTTTAATTTGACTATTGGTAAAATTTGACCTTTTTGCCATGATCATTTGTTATTTTTTCTTAAACCTTTCACGAGTCACCTAATCTCTGTAGGCCTTAGTTTGCTTTTGAGTAAAAGAAGAGGAATGATATTTAAAATTATTATAAGGATTAATGGAGATCAGTATCAAAAATGCTTTGTAAGCTGTAAAAAGTCTTAATATTTATTGTGTGTTTATTGATTCTGTATTGATTTTGATTAATTTATGGTTATGTGTTCATATAGGCCAACTTTGGTTTTTTGCATTCATTGGGAGAAAGGCTGAAAAAAGGCGAGGTTTCTTTGTTAATATTTATTTTCATGCCATATAGGTTTCATGAGAGTTGGCATTCTCGGACTAGCTTTGTGCTGCATTTCTGTTATTTATTAGCTATGTGTATAGGTGTAATAATGCATTGGACAAACACATTTCTTTTGGCAAAGACCAGAAATGTTCAGGGAACACTTGGCTGGACACACATCAGAGAGTTCTGTGAGCTGATAAAACATTCATGCAAGCTCATGAAACTGTGTAAAATGGATGATAGTACAAGGGACCTTGTTTATGCAAATTCCACTAACTGGATTCCCCTTGCCCCATTCCACCCTTCATAGTTTTGTGAAATGAAAATTGGTCAAAATCATGATTCTAAGGCTTGGGAAGGTCTGATATAGTCTTCTGCATTATCAAAGGCAGATAAATTCTATTCAGTGTGATTTTTGTGAAATCTATATTTAGCTCTCTGGAAACATGGGTACCTTATGCCTGTCAGTTATCCAAAACACTGATTTCTGGATAATAGGGAAACAAGACTGCATAAACAACTCCACTGAGTAATAGATGACCTCCTGGCCTCCTATTTCTGACTCTGTGTTCCCTTTTATCCAAGGACAAGATGTTACAAAAATAATTCAGAGTGACTCCCAAGGGTAGCCCTATGAACTCCTCCCTCGGACTGTACCCACAGAGAAGGGTGAATCACCACAGCAGAATGTTGATTCCCCCAGTGCTGTTAGTAAATGTCCCAGCCAGGCTTTCAGCCATGAGGACACAAGCAACGGGAAAGTTTTTTCTGACTCATTCACAGTGTAATTTGCAGAAGAAAACCTCTAGCTTCTCTCTCTTTTTTTAGATTTGTTTTTTTTGTTTGTTTATTTATTCATTCATTCATTCATTCATTCATTTATGATAGACACAGAGAGAGAGAGAGAGAGAGAGAGAGAGAGGCAGAGACACAGGTAGAGGGAGAAGCAGGCTCCATGTCGGGAGCCCAACGCGGGACTCAATCCCAGGACTCCAGGATCATGCCCTGGGCCAAAGGCAGGCGCCAAACCACTGAGCCACCCAGGGATCCCCCCTCTCTCTTTTTTAAAAAAAGGTTTGTGTGTATGTGCATACACGTGCATGCTCTTAGTAAGTGAAGGTACACCCGGGATCTCCCAAATGAATATTCAAACTAGCTCTTACCAGTAACGATATTTGGGGCTATTTTGTCAGCTTTTATTGTCCTGGATGTTCACACTAGGATAAGAGAGGTGGGGAGACCAGTGTCCAGTGCCTATATATCCATGAAGGACTGACTGATTCATTTAAAGTTGTTTAAAATGAGAATATTACTTTTTGACAATGAATTTCATGCCTTTTCTTATCACTCCTTGCGTCTGACCTCCGCCACCCTCACAGAACATTCACATGCCAGGGGACTTTCTTGCTTCAGAGAAATTCATGAGACTGGGTATTTAAGTTCTTCTTGGGCATTGTCTCTTCAGAGGAAAGTCCAGACTCTTTAGTTGGCATTTGTGGTCCATTGTAAATCAACAGCAGCTTTCTTCCTTTCCTCATTTCTTTCTGCTCTACACAGACTTTTTGTTTAGTCTCCCAAGGGGGATTCCCCCTTTCCTTCTTTTGCTGTTTGTTCTTGTTTCCGTTATTTGGAATGTTCCTCTTAGCTCCTACTCTCAGCCTGTTTGTATCTTCCCCACCTTGAATGGCCCACTTCAAATCCCACCTCCTCCATAATCATTATACTATTACATGTCTACTGTGGGCCAGTTGTTCTACTAGAACTATATATGTCTCACAGAGTTTAAAACAATCCTGAAAAATAATTACTATTGTCCTTATTTTCAAATGAGAAAACAATCACAGAAAATTAAAAAGTAACTTGAACCCAGCTATTAAGTGTCAGGGCCATTGTTCTGGCTCAAGTCTTCTTGACCTGAATGTTTATCTTCACAGGCTAGTGTTTCCATGAAGCCTTCTGGATTGGACGAACTATGCCAGCCCCTACCTCACACCTTCTATGAACGTGCTCTTTTGCCTTGGTTGGATGTGTGTGTCTTGTGTGCAATTAATCATGTGTTATTACCTTGCCACAATCTTGGATTGTTAATTCTTCTTTGGCAATCAATCTTTTCTTGTATTCTTTTCTTCCCACAGAGCTGTGTATCATAGTCTTTTCATGATGAGGTTTGTTTGTTTATAATGACTTCATGAATGATGTACAGGAGTGAGTTATTCCTCTTACTTGTTATTATGTTTATATTTGTCTATTTAGTCCAATTAGTTGTCAGCATCCTACCATAATACTTTTCTCTATAGTAGTCTTAGCAAATTATCCTCTCCTATCTTTCTACATATTTATTCCCTTGAAAGGAGAGATATAAGAAACTCCATAGCTGGTGTCTATACTGCTCTCCTCCCCCTTTCCAGCAGGAAAATTAAATGTGGTGAATGGAGGTACCAGGGTAGTTCAGTTGGTTAGGCATCTGGCTCTTGATTTCAGCTGGGATCATGATCTCAGGGTCCTGGGGTTGAGCTCCCTGTTGGACTCTGGGCTCAGTGGGGAGTGTGTTGGAGATTCTCTTCCTCTGCCTCTCCCTGCCACTTGTACTCTCTCTCTCTCTCTCTCTCTCTCTCTCTAATAAGTAAATCTTTTTTAAAAAAATGAATGAATGAATACCAGGCACTGGTAAGTAGTTTGCAGTGAGATGGATGACAATTGGGTTAAATTCAAGTGTTGTCTATTAGACAAAGGCTATTTGATAAAAGAATTATGGTTAGAGACATGCTGTGGATGTGTTTGGGACAAGGGTACAAAAAAGTGTTTCATTAGGTTCTGCCTTCTTGTGTGCAGAGTATTAACTGAGCATTTATCTTGAGAAAAAGTAGCTGTATCTGTTTATCTTTTTTAGTTTTAGGAGAAATTTAATTGAAGTTGTTACAAAGGACTCCTAACTGAATACCACCTATCATCTAAACCTCTAAGACCTATGTAACTCCCACTCCTCAAAAATTCCCACTGGTGGCCATACACTGAACTCTTCTATCCATTCACAGTGGTTATCTACATGAGATACATTGAAAGATTTTGCATAGATGAGAAGTAAGCAGAATGGATTTTGAATTCTTTGGGTTCCTGCAAAGATCAACTTTACTCTGATTGTAAAGTTAGAAATTGGGGACTGTGGGAATAAATCGTGGGTTTATAAATATATCATGGGTTTTAAGAATGGTAGTTATTGGCAAAATTTAAAGCATAGTTTGTGCTCTGTGGATATAGTTTCTGTGTTTTCTCAATCTCAGGCATCATTATATAGATTTAACCAACTGAAGAGCTTTCTGGAAGAAATTTATGTTGTGAAACAAAGACTAGGAGTGTGGCATCATACAGTTGATCTCAGCACGGCCATTTGCGTTACAACATCATCAGCTATACACTGTGGGAAAGAGGAATGATCTTCTGGGAGTCAGAGTAATTTCAGATAAAATACATTTCAGTGTTTTATGTTCATCTGGGGAAGGTATACCCATTGAATATAAACAATAAGGGGAGCCTGGATAGCTTAGTCTGTTAAGTGTCCAACTCTTGATTTTGGTTCAGGTCATGATCTTGAGGTTCTGGGATTGAGCCACGCACTGGGATCTGCGCTCAGTGGAGACTCTGCTTCAGGATTGATTCTCTTTTCCTCTCCCTCTGCCCCTCCTCCTGCTTGTGCACTCTTTCTCTTCTCTCTCTTGCTCTCAAATCTTAAAAAGAAAAAAAGAATATAAATAGTGAATATAAAGTAAATATTATTCATAATCTTATAGAGTCCTTTAAACCAGTGTTTTTAAAACTGGTTTGTTATTCATTAGTGGATTGTGAAATCTATTTTGAGGGTCTTGTTTAGCATTTAAAAAATGTATTAAAATTGGGGCTCCTGGGTGGCTCAGTGGTTGAGCATCTGCCTTTGGCTCAAGTTGTGATCCTGGGGTTCTGGGATTGAGTCCCACATCAGGCTCCCTGTGGGGAGCCTGCTTCTCCCTCAGCTATGTCTCTGCCTCTCTCTGTGTGTTTCTCATGAACAAATAAATAAACTCTTAAAAAAAATGCTTCTAAGTAAATGCCAAGCGATGCTGTTTAAGTAGACAATAATTATGATTTAGCTTTTTCCTGAGTTACAAAGTTTTGCCAATGAGGAAATGTACAATTTAAACTCCAGGATTCATTACTCCACCTTGAAATTATAGACTCTTTCCAAAAGGAGTTCAAAATGGTGAATACAGGTTATAAAAGGACACCATAATGCTTACATACAATTGCAGATGGCCAAAGGTGATAGAAAGAATTTTTAATATTAAACCTGAAAATAGCTAAGATTCCAACCTCATAATATTGATGAAGAAACACACAAATCTACAGAGAAAAGTCATCTATTGTTAGTTTGTACAAATATGGTCCACTGAGGAGCTCTGCCTGCAGTTTAAGATTGAAGACTTGGTTGGCAAGTATTTCAAAGCTAAACATAAAAACTGATTATAGTGTCTTGGTTGAGGAGAGGTATAAGAAGGACTATTTTTCTTGAGATTTCTTATTTTTCTCCCTTAACATCCTCTGTCTTTTGAGGTAATAGCTAAGTTCTATGAGAGTATAGACTGAAGTGAAATTTGCCATTTGGGGGATTGTTTAGCTCTGAACTCCATTTCTAGAGTGATCCTGTGTTGTCACTGTGAACATTGAAAGAAATGGCAGACACATGAACTCAGTGCAGCCTCTTGGAGCCCTGTGTCCCAGGACTTTGAATCTGGAGGGAATGGTGCAAACATGTAGGAGTGGCTTGAGATCTTTCATGGAAGCAGCAGAGCCAGGAGTCCAGTGTGGTAATGGCTGGTGACCAGTGGTAGCCAGACTAGAATGGTGTCCTGATAAGACTGTTCTGTGTTATCTTTCTCTTAATTCATTTTTATGCTAAGGTAAGTGGAACTGGTTTCTGTTGTTTGCCCGAAGAACCCTGAGTGGTTAAAGAATTACAAGAAAAATATCAAATGGGTTTTTGCCCTAAAAGAGCTTAGTGCATAACACAGAGAGGGTAGGTTAATATGCAGTGTAGACACACAAATAAATTAGGAGAAGTTAGCAAGGGGTGGGGGGATTCAGTATTTTTTCCTGTGTATTCCATTAAATTACGGTTACCCTCAAACTTTGTCAGATGCATTATCAGCAGGAGATTGTTGAAGCATGTCATCTTGGAAATACAAATTAATGAAAAAATTAGCTGTGTTAGGGTGTGGCATAATATGGTTTCAAACCTTCTTTAAGGAACCTTGGAGGTCATCTAGTAATTTTTTTAATTACACAGTATTTCAGCTCAGAAAACTTTAGAGGCTTGCTTAAGACCAGGCAGATCTTGGCAGAACTGGGCTGGATCAAGGGCTCCTTCTACAAGCGATTTCTCTTGTTGCCCGCAGGAGGAAGCTGGCATGTGGACTCTGTCCTCAGTTGGACCTTTCCTTACCTTTCCACACTGTCTACCTCTATCCTACATTGTCCCTCCATCGTGATTTTCTTTGCACCTGGCCCTTTCCCAGAACAGCCACACCCTTCCTTTCTGTCTTTTAAAATCGTCTGTCTTCCTCAAAGCTGGGAACAAATTCCATTCTCCTTGATCACTTCACACCCCTCTCTTCTGACCCGTGCTGTTCCTCCTACTTGTCTTAGCGTCCCTCCACATCTACTGTCTGGAGGTCCCCACGCACTTGTTTATCTTGCCAGCTGTTAATAGACTGTAAGTTTTTGGTGGGCTCAGATTTTAATTGTGGTGCTTCTTTAGATTCTGCCAAAGCCTGGTGCCTTGATCAAGAAAATGTGGCAAAGTGAGAAAGGGCAGTGAAGCTGGAGGCGGAGAAATGTGTCTGAGCCCAGTCTTGCCACTCACTGGCTACTTGACCGTGGGAATATCTGAACCTGAATCTTCTCATCTGTGAAACGGGCTCTGAGACTCGAATGTGGTTATAGATGTGAAATCCCTTTTTAAGCTATAAAGTACCGTACAAATGCAAGGTTTTACTGTGATTGTGCTGTGATTGTGTTTAATATGTATTTGAGGAATGAATGATTGAAAAGCACGTAAAGTGAAGAGAAGCCATTCTCCCCACCCTGCTTGGAGGGTCTCCTGCCACCATATTCTTGACCCCTATATTCTGTGTTCTCTAATAACATCATAGATGTATTAGTGGTAAAAGAAGAAAAGTAGCAAAGCATCTTGATACAATGTGGCTTTTAGGAAAATACTTAATTGGCTTTAATTAGGGAAAGTACTATATTCACTTTGATCAGAAATTGACTCTTAGGGTAAGCAGGCTCATTATTGGGAGCAGTACAGAGAGCCCTAACCCATCGAGGTGGCATTGATTGTTTGATCATCCCTAGAAGTTTATTGTAAATGAAGCAGCACTTACGGTTCTTGGGTATTCCTGGAATTGCTGCTATAGTTAGAAGTGAGTTATTCTGTGTGGCAGGAATGGCATATAGAAAAGCCATAATTCTGACTTGCTGACAGGAAAAAAATAGCAGATTTTGTATTTATATTATGTCGTCCTTTTGGCTAAAATCCATCAGCTCTGCATAGTATCTTGTGATGCTTTCATCAGAGCAGTTATTGTGGGTCTCAGCAAGGCAGGGGGGACTGGGAGCAACTGCTGCAAGTGACTTCCAAAATTCCTTTGGGTACAGTCCCTAGTCATGAGACTGGAAGGGAAGCAGAGTTCCTTTCCCTGGCTCAGTGTGTGTCTTAGGCCTCAAGGAGATTGTGTGTGCACGTGGATTGGGCCCTAGTCAGTGACCACCAGAACTGTCCTATCCACACCTGCAGCAATTGTGTTAGTTGTGGGTTGGAATGTGGGTAAGGCCTGGGCGTTTCAATCATCTTTTTGACAGTTCTTTCAGTCTCTGGAGGGGAGGTCTTGGAATGAGTTTAGTCTTCTAGGTGGATGGTAGGCTGTGAGAAATACTAAAAAGTCAGAGAAGACTGTGATGTTGGTGACAAGGGACATTTTAAAGTAGACTTTACCTGCAGTGGAAAGAGAGAGGTCCTTGGAATCTGGAGTCCTGTGTGTGACTTCTGGCACTCCCACTGATGGGCCTCAAACTTCTGTTGCTTAATAATAAGAATTAAGGGCAGCCCAGGTGGCTCAGCGGTTTAGCGCCACCTTCAGCCCAGGGTGTGATCCTGGAGACCCGGGATCGAGTCCTGCGTCAGGTTCCCTGCATGGAGCCTGCTTCTCCCTCTGCCTGTGTCTCTGCCTCTCTCTATGTCTCATGAATAAATAAAATAAAATCTTAAAAAAAAAAAATTAAGTGCAAGTGCCAGCTCCACACATGAGATGTTGCAGATGCTCTGTATAGATTGGAGTTCCCTCTTCTTGACTGGAACTGTGTTCCATCAAGATGTAATCAGTTTAACAGAAGTTCTGGCCAGAATATGAATGCTTGCTGCCTGCTAAACTCTGCATTACGCACTTTATGTGCATTAACTCATTTAACCCTTCACAGCTCTGTGAGATAAATGCCAGCACCGCCACCACCGCGCCCCCCCCCCCCCCCCCCCCCCCCGCCCCGGCGCTTTTTAACTAAGAACATTAAGGTTTAAGAATGTTAAATAGCTTGCCTAAGATTACAGTAGCTAGTAGATGGGGAAGGCAGGATTCAAACCCAGGTCAGGATGACTCCAACTCACTTTTAACTGCTCTGCTAGATTTATGAAATGGAACTTGATTTATGACCAGGCTTTTGTTCTGAATTCCTGTGTATTCTTTTGTTCTTTAAATAAGCTCACAGCCTACTGAAGTCCTTTGTCATAAAGCCTACAATATATTTCTTTAGCATTTAACGCCTTTCTAAACACTTTCACATCAACGACCTTATTTGAAAAAGGCATTGTGGGATCCCTGGGTGGCGCAGCAGTTTGGCGCCTGCCTTTGGCCCAGGGCGTGATCCTGGAGACCCAGGATCGAATCCCACATCGGGCTCCCAGTGCATGGAGCCTGCTTCTCCCTCTGCCTGTGTCTCTGCCTCTCTCTCTTTCTCTCTGTGTGACTATCATAAATAAATAAAAATTAAAAAAAAAAAAAAAGAAAAAGGCATTGTTAGGAGCTTGATGAAGACTTTTTGAAAGATCTTTCTGATACTTTAGGCAGGATGTTTCCTCTCAGGTTAAGGGATGAGGAAACTAAGGCTCAGAGATTAAAATGATTTGCTCAGGGTCACCCTTGCTGATTGTGTATTGAGCCAGTAATGCTGCTTACTTTGTTACCTTCATTTTTCTTTTAACAACTACAGTTGATCCTTGAGCAACACAAGTTTGAATTTCATGGGTCCACTTATATACTTTTTAAAAAATAAGTACAGTACAGTGGTATAAAATGTATTTTCTCTCCTTTATGATTTTCCTGATAACATTTTTTTTCTCTAGTTTACCTTATTATAGGACCACAGTATGTGATATATATAGCATACAGATAGGTGTTAATTGACTATTTGTGTTATTGGTAAGGCTTCCAGTCAACAGTAGGCTACTAGTAGTTAAATTGGGAGGGGGGACTCAAAAGTTATACGCTGATTTTTGACGGCACAGGGGTTAATGCCCCTAACCCTTGAGTTGTTCGGTGTTCAGTTATATTTAACTACTTATTGATTATCTAATATGTGCTGATGATCAGCACTAAACATAGATTAGAGCTTCTATTGTTATGTTTGGTTTCCTCCCCAGCGGGGAGCCTGATGTGGGACTCAATCCTAGGACCCCAGGATCACCACCCGAACCAAAGACAGATGCTCAACCACTGAGCCACCCAGGTGCCCCTAGACCTAAAATTTCTTGAGCAGCTGATTTCAGGAAATATTTTTAATTACATATTTTTCTTTTCAATTTTTCTTGGTTCTTTAACTTATCAACATTTTGTATTTCCTACTTCAGAAATCAAAAGCTTTGATTCCTTTCAGGTGTACATAAAGTAACTCCCTGTGTGTGTGATGGTTTCTTCAGCAAAAATAACCAGATACTCAAAGTATCGTATTCTGACTCTTCTCATTGATTTTAACCATCATCCAGTTGGTTTTTATCATGTAAATCTGACAGTGGCCTTTGGCCAAAAGCCATCCTATTCTGATCATACTTGTGATTATTAACATGGTCTATTTTTATGTCTCTTCACTATTCAAAATTTAATTGTATATTCTTCCCATATATAGATACCCATATTTCAAAAGATGTCCTTGACAATTTAAGAGGGTTTCTGCGTCTTCAGACGATAGATTTCTAGGAGTTTAACATCTTGGAAAATAGTTATGATATCCCTCTGTTTGTAGCTAGGCCCTGTTCAGATCCACAGAGTTGTGTTTTGTTTCTGTTACTTCTCCCTCATTCAGGAAGTATCAGATACACTTGTCTCCTATATGAGACTTTTGTAAACCAAAGAATGGTGAGACTCTATAAAATTTCCCTGATTTTTTTTTAATTTTTATTTATTTATGATAGTCACAGAGAGAGAGAGAGAGAGAGAGAGGCAGAGACACAGGCAGAGGGAGAAGCAGGCTCCATGCACCGGGAGCCCGATGTGGGACTTGATCCTGGGTCTCCAGGATCGCGCCCTGGGCCAAAGGCAGGCGCCAAACCGCTGAGCCACCCAGGTGTCCCAGGCAGTTTTTTTTTTTTTTAATTGAAATTTTGTAAGTCAATTAGACTTACAGAAGAAGAATACACTGCTATCATCAAAAAAGCTTTTGATTACTCACTTTTATTCTTCCCATTTTTCTGAGCTTCTTTATATTCATTTGCGTTGGGATTGGGACCCAGTGAGTGAATCATACTATTTTTAAAGGGTATTGTGCGATTTCTACTCTGGTCAGTTTTTTAAGCATTAAAGATTTTCTTTTTGTATCTGTAATAAGAAACTTGAATTGATTTCTTGGAATTATCCAGAATATTGATAAACTGATCTTGCTCTTTTCCTACCTGTTCTTAAGTAAAGAGAGCGCATCTTGCTTGGTTTATATGGAAAGAAATGTTATTTGAATGAAGCTTTTACACAGAGTCTTTAGCAGCAAAAGACTCTTATCATCCTGAATGAGGACAGATGTCATTTCATAGAAAGTGGATCAGCAGTCTTAGATTTAAGTACTTAAAATGGTCTAGCATGTCTTTTAAGTGCTTTATGGGTATTTTTACATTTTAATCATTAGTGTCAGTTTTTTGAGAGCAGAGGTTTTGTTATTATTGCATCAGCATATAAAAACATCATAGTAAATGCATATTGTCTAGAAATTCTGTTCCTGATTATGTTTTCCCTAAGAATTTAATCTCTAGGCTAGCATCACAAATCAATACCATTTTATTGTCCTGTCCAGTAATACTGGAGGTCGGTTTGAAAATTAGGTATACTGTAATTTCAATATACTGTGGCTTGCAGTAGAGAAGGAATGATATAAGAGCAGACCTCTCTTTTACTACAGGTTTTCATAGAATCCTAGTTCTAGAAAAATCTTGGTAATTTTAGGCTGACTCCTTCAAACCTTAGATGAGGCTCAGAGCACCTTGTGACTCTTGAGTTCAATAATAATATGTGATTTGATAGTGCATTTTAAAATCCTTTGTGAGTTCTAAAAGGATATATGCTGTAGTTTTTATTAAAGAGTTTGGGCCTGATGGAACCTACACCTGTCTTCCTGATCTGAAAGGCTCTGAGGGTTCTGAATGTGTCCCTTTACTGATTTGGAGCAGGCTTCTTACTACTCCAGAAAATGGAGCCCATCTGGTCAATTTTCTTTCTTTTTTTCTTTTCTTTTCTTTCTTTCTTTCTTTCTTCTTATTTATTTATTTATTCATGAGAGACACACAGAGAGAGAGGCAGAGACACAGGCAGAGGGAGAAGCAGACTCCATGCAGGGAGCCTGATGTGGGACTCAATCCCAGGACTCCAGGATCACGCCCTGGGCCAAAGGCAGGCGCCAAACCGCTGAGCCACCCAGGCATCCCCATCTGGTCAATTTTCATTCATACTTGATGATAGCATATAATGGCACGCTTCCAGGAAAACTCAGATCGAGAGGCCCCAGACATGGTGTTAGCAGATACTGCTGATGAACCACCTAGTGCTATTCTTTGCCCAAGAATAAAGGAATATTGGAGAGATTTCCCCATTTATGAAGCTGCAGAAATGAGACCAACCCCTTTCCTCTACAGGACCTTTGCACATGCTAATCCTTTACCCAGGCTACTTTCTCCTCATCTCCCAGGATATCCATTACATCTCAGCTCATTATTACTTCTCTTTGAGTCCCACACTAGATGACATTCTTCTATTATATCTCTCTCTTTTTCCTTCAGGCATTTTAAGCTCTTTATAATTACTTCTTTATATGCTTCTTTGTTGGATTCCACTGTAGACTATAAGCTCCATGTGAGCAGGAGCTCACATGGAGCTTATGTTGGCTTTCTAATATAGGTCAGCTTCTGGCATGTTCTTTATGTTGGCTTTCTAATATAGGTCAGCTTCTGGCAATGAAAAACTGCTCAAAAATAATGAATTTCCTAAATGTGACATTTGAAACTCAGCTTCTGAGCCGAAGCAAGGTGTTAATGAGCATGTAACTAATTTCATATTGCTGTTTTGGTTCAGGGCAGACTATCTGTTCACATAATTAAAACAATTGATTATATTAAATTTTTAAAAGCTGGGAATATAATGATTTATTCTTTGAATCTTGCTAAAATTGTCCATGTCAAAATAGCCAAGTCAGAGTTGTCATATCAAAATTCATACTTCTATCCTCTGCCTGATCTCCAGAAGATGGTATTGTGACATGATTGATTTTAGATTGCATTTATGTTTTCATTTGTTCCATCTCCCACTTCAGTCATTAGATTCTGTGGGAATACTGGCCTATAGCCTCAGAGGTAACCCATCCTCATCTCCTCCCCACTCTGTACTTCTGTTGTGTAATGCTTGGGACTGTGTCTTCCTAAAGTAGAATTCTAATAAAATGTATTGAATGACCAAGAGAAAACAGATAGTAATTTGCATTAACTTGGAAACCACTTTCATACCACTAAGGGTGGTTGCTCCTTATTTGCAAAAATTACTTAATTCTACTATTAAAAAAGGATGTGTGAGAGGCACCTGGAAAGTTGTTAAAACAATACAGAGCTCTTTTATGTATGTTTTGGGGGTGTGGTGGTGGTTGGTGATGAAGATGATGGGATGGGGTACTTTAATTCTACAGAATCAAATGAGTATTTTTTGTTGTTGTTGCTACCTAAGTATTCAAGTAAGAATAGCTCAAAAAATATTTGGTGAACTAAAAGCATTTTTCATCAGGCCTATTCTTAGGCCTTCCCCCTTTTACTGTATCATATGATGTTTCACCATTAAAATGAGGCCAAGGACAGAACGGGTTGGGAGGAGGGTAATTCTAAAGGAAATGGAAATGGGAAGTAAAAGTGCATATGTTGGGTGTCCTAAACTATTGTTCACAGCCTCGGGAGATAGGTTGACGGAAAAGGCACACGGTCCTCACTTACACTAGACAGGGCACTCTATGCCAGGAAGCAGAAGGCCTTGGCTTCCTTTCTTGAAGCAGTGAAAATACCATCTTTTCAGATGTCTCTCTGTCCTCTCACTGTCATCATCAATTTTTTCCCCTTCTTCCTCCCAAATGCTTTTTCCTGCCCACTTATGATTTGGGCTGCTTCCTTAATAAAAGTGTCCTCTTATTTTCTGATGCAATTACCTCTGCAGCTGATTTATTTATTTATCCTTGTCTTAGCCCGACTCTAAACGGACTTTGGAAAGTAGAGAAGAAAATCCAGTCTGCCTTTTGGAGGACATTGGACAGCCGAATAAATGCAGGTATGTACATTTGCATATTTTTTTTTAAAAGACCAAAGGAAAATGGCTTTAAAGAGAATAATTAAGCTGATTTTGAACTTATAGGGCTACCTGCCCTTATATCTTTTACTTTTTAAATATCAGTATCTTAATTTTTGTTCATTTCCAAATGTTGAGTGTGCTGGTTTAAAAATCCCAAGAGTGGGGATCCCTGGGTGGCTCAGTGGTTTTGCGCCTGCCTTTGGCCCAGGGGGCGATCCTGGAGTCCCGGGATCGAGTCCTGCGTCAGGCTCCTGACATGGAGCCTGCTTCTCCCTCTGCCTGTGTCTGCCTCTCTCTCTCTCTCTCTCTCTCTCTCTCTATGTCTTTCATAAGTAAATAAAAATAAATCTTTAAAAAAAAAAACAAAAAATAAAAATCCCAAGAGTGTGAAAGTATAGGAAGTCCAAAGTAAAAAGTAAAGTTTTCTTATAATCCTTCCTAGATATTCAGCATTTTAACAATTTATTATTTTTCCATATTATGCATATGCATGACCAAAAGGATCATAATATACATATTGTGCCTTTTTTCACTTTGCAGTATGTCCTATATATTTTCCAGTGTGGGTTCATGTAGCTTTATGTCATCTTTTTTAACAGCTGCATAGTATTCCTGCATAGTATTCCTTTCCTGTTGATAGTTCTTGTTTTGTTTCATCTCCTGGTGTATGTTGTCAGTTGTATTTTCTCTTATTTTAAGTACCACACCTTGTCCATATATAATTACATATACTTGCCTGATTATTTACTTAGGGTGAAAGGGTATAACACCATCTCTGAGATCTTCTCCTGCCATGCCCATATAGGATCTCAAAGACAAAGGTTTATCATATCTTATAAAGCAGACTGTAGCTGCTTTGTTTTCCATTTCTATTTTTTGTTGTGGGATGGAGTTGGGGGCCTAGTGTTGAGTTTGAAAACATTCTTGCTTGACAGTTGATCTGAACCCTCAAGGTAAGTTATGAGCCTAGTCTTTCAGCCTGTTTTCTGGAAGATTCTGGTTTTCAGGTTTATTTCAGGGATGAGAAAGTAAAATTGGGTGCCTCTCAGTTTATAGCATTGAGGTACATCTGGTTCATGTCTTTCCTGTAAGTATCTTGCCTCACCAGGGCAGCTGATAATCAATTACATGAGTTCGGTGAAAAGAACTGTGGCTGTTGTCCCCACTCTATGACTTGTCTTGTTTTGAGCTTCCTTGGGCCATTATGCAAGTTCCTATTAAATGTAAGGCTCTATGCTAGGTACTGGGGATACAAAGATGAATAATACAAAGTTCCTTGCCCCTAAGGGCAAGCATATATGAGTGGGAGAGACAAACAGACATGTGTGTAAGATGGTCATAACCCAGTGTGGTTAGTGCAGCGAGGTGAGTTTGGGAGAGATCATCTAACTTAGGGGATAGGATGGAAGTTCATAGGTGCTTCTTGGAAGAGGTAATGTTCAAGTTGAGTTCTTTTTTTTTTTTTTTTTTAAGATTTTAAAATTTTATTTATTCATGAGAGCCAGAGACATAAGCAGAGGGAGAAGCAGGCTCCTCAGAGGGAGCCCGATGTGGGACTTGATCCCCAGGCCCCAGGATCACCACCTGAGTCCAAGGCGGACGCTCAACCACTTAGCCACCCAAGCATCCCTCCAAGCTAAGTTCTAAAGGAAATTGCAGTTTGCCGTGAAGGGGATGAAAGGTATTCCTGGTAGAGAAATCAGGATGACCAAAGGCAAGAAGGTGTGAAACATAGAATAGGGAGGGAGCTAGCTCTGTGGGTTTCAGGCATGAAGTCAGAGGCCAGGAGTGATGGAAGATGAGGCTTGGGATTGGCTAGCTGGCAGGTGATGGAGGGCCTCTGTTAGGAGTTTGAGATTTCACTTGTAGATTAATCAGAGGATCCGATATGTGTTACAGAGGCATTATTTTGAGGGCTAAGTGAAGTTTGGCTTGGCAGGCAGAAGGAAAGTAGGAACCTGGGGTCAGGGAAATTAGTTTGTAGGCAGCTGGTGTCAGAGTGAGGGGAAGAAAGAATGTGTAGGGCTTTCCTTTGTCACCCTTCCTTTCTGCCTTGTCTAAGGCTAAGTTGCTGGGGCTGGCTCTTTGATCCTAGTTGCCCTCCCTTTAGAGGGAGCTCAGGTGAATGACTTATTTGTAAATTTCTCACCAAGTTCTGACCTCTTCAAAACAAGGCTTCCAGCCCTTCTTCTGCTGCCACATAGTGCTACCCATCATCCTACCTGCCTGTGGAGTGACAAGCACCTGGCTCTGTTCATTTAATTTTAAAGACCCTTTCATATGGCTCATCAGCCTGAATTGGTAGTCACTTTGCATATACTATTTCAGAGCCAGCCCTGGGCTAAGCTCTGGGGGCATGAAGATAGATAAAATATGGGTTCATGCCCTTACTCAGCTCATAGAGTGGTGGGAGGTAGACAAAGATGATGTGATCTATGCCATAGGTCAATTCAAAAGTGAAATAATTCTAGTAGAGGTAGCAACATTAGTAGCATTAACATCAGTGGTTCCAGAGTGAACCACATTTTTCAACTACCACTTTTGTACAAATAGAGAAGACAAATTTAGTCTGTCTAAAATTAGTCTGATTTTTGAGAATATGGACTGATCATCATAATTAGAATCAATTAGAATTGATTATTTTCATCGTTACAATGGATAGTTTCACCTATCATAAGTTATGATGCATTTGATTTTCAGAGAGGGAAAGGCAAGGGGAGATACCTACCTGCTTGAGATATATTTCTGCCTTCTTACCTTCCTAACATTTTCTTTTACCACTTGAACCTTAGCACATAGAATGACCACACTATCTCATTTTCCTTCCACTACAGTATCTAAATATAAAAGAGGACTGCAATGCCATGGCTTTCTGTGCTAAAATGAGGAGCTCCAAGAAGACTGAGGTGAATCTGGAGGCCCCTGAACCAGGGGTGGAAGTGCTCTTCTATCTTTCTGATAGAGAGCCCCTCCGGCTGGGCAGCGGAGAGTACACAGCAGAGGAGCTATGCATCAGGGCCGCGCAGGAATGCTGTGAGTACTGGCAGTTGCCCAAGGTACATTTCCGTGGCACACCATCCTGCAGGCAGATCCTGGTGTCTCTGCCCCTGGGAGCTCTGCCAAGTGGAAAGAGGTGTGGGCTCCGTGAGGCAGAGGCTCTGCTCTGCCTCTGCCACTTAATTGCATTTGATCTTAGGCCAATGATTTTAATTCTGGGAGTTACACTTTTCACTTTCTTCATCATAAAATGGCTTATTCCTGCTCTGTCACTAATTGAGCTTGCGATACCAAGGAATGATGCTTGCCTTCTGTGGAGGTCAGTTTTTATTTCCCCTACCTCTAGGAAATTGGAATAATATCAGCACTAAATCAGTAAAAGCATCTGGTACAAAGTTACAAGATGAGTACGTGGCATCTCTCAATATCTGAATGATTGTTCAAAACTTCTTCTGAAAAGTATGATCCATCCTTCTGCCACTATAATTTGCTTCCCCCTCATGATGCTGACCTGAAGTGAAAAGTTGTCACTTCGTGGCTTGGTCTCAATGCCAGGTTGTACAAAGGGCAGTGAGGCTGTGAACAACATGGTCTTTCTTTTCCCCCAAGTGAGCCTTGTTTTACTTAAGTTAGCCTGTTGCCCTCAGAAGGTGAGAAACCAAAGTGAATAACAAAATGAAGCCCCTTTCATTATCCTTTGAACTTGGAATCAGTGACAGTTTTTGTCTACCTACTTTTATATGACTAGTAAAGTTAAATCGTAGAAACGTAAGGATCTGATCCCCTGGGATTGTGGTGATGATTGTATAACTGTACATATACTAAAATTCACTGAATTGTACACTTAAAATGGGTAGACTTTATGATATGTAAATTATATCTTAATGAAACCTCATGATGATGCGACTAGCAATGATGGCAGACAATCCATGCTTCATTTATATCATCTTTAGCCCTCACAACTGTGGTGGGGTAGTATGGACGTTTCAAGAAATACCTACCTAGTTTGTGATACAGCTTGTCTAGAAATCCATTTTTCTTCTGATGTATATCTTTCTGCCTCAAATGCGTTAAATACCAGAGTTCCAATGAAAGGGGAAAAAGGTTGGTGCTATAGGGAAGAGTGTAGTAGGTCCTTACTAACTAAACATGACACTAGATAAAATTGGCTGAGACATATAGATTATAGTGGTGATTTTGACTAGATACCAAAGTATATAAGGATCTAGCTTTAGACATCAATTTTAAAAGTATTTGTAATTAGCGAAAATCTAGACGTAAATTGATGCTTCTGATGTATTTTTTTTTAAGGTGTGTGTTTTTCAAATCCTTTCCCTTGAGGTTTAGTTTATAGTGTTTATTCTGTTAGCCCAGCTTCTTGCCATCGGGTTTGTATGGAGTTGTTGGACTATATTTAATGAGAAAGCCAAGGGGCTGCTAAAGGAGATAAGGGGCAAGAGCCTGAGTCCACAGGCAGACGTAGCCACTCAGTTTGCTGTAGCTCTGGGCTGAGGGCCAGTCAGTGTGGGGCACTAGCTGCTAAGCCTGGTCTGTAGAGAATGAGTGGGCTCTTTGATAACTGACTCAGGGGAATGGTGCAAACATGTATTAATTTTAAAAGTATATGAGTACAAAAAGCCATGTATTCTTATAGTTCTGGTTATTATTATAGTAAGTGGTAATTGGAAGCAGTATTGTTTTCTTCCTTCTTGTCCACTGAATATATGGTCAGTTTTTGTTCTTTCAACTCTCATTCTTTTACTTCCTTGGTAGCTCTTTCTTGGTGTGAATCTTAACTTTGCATTTTATTAGCCAAGTAGCCTTGAATCAGACTAAATCTCGAGAGGCCACAGTTTCTTCACTGGTAAAATGGCAGAAACATTAATTACCTCATTAAGTGTTAGGAGGATTAAAAGATAATAAATGTAGAATGTGTTAGCCTGATGCCTGACACCTAACCATCAGTAAATGTTAGTGTTGTTAAAATTATCCAGTATTTTTGTATAAAAAGCTCTCTCTCTGATCTTCCTGTTTATAAGTACTAATATTATTAGAGTCAAGCCTGTGGTAGAATTACAGATTCATGGTTAGAAATAAATTATGCTTCAAGATGTATGTGTCAGTGCACATTCAAGTCTGAGTATGTGTGAAGAAAGGCTGCGTTTCTAGGCCAGCCCACAAAGGCCAGTTCGTGAAGGAAGACCTATAGTATACCTAAAACATAGTCCTAACAATACTGGATCTAAAACTCATTTGCTTTTGTTCTCAAGGAAAAATACTCTTTGAAGTTTACCCCCATCCTCTCTGTATAAGGGGGAGTGACTTCCAAGGGGATTGGTGCAGATCCCTTGAGAGGCAGGAACTGACACCTCAGCGAGGAGGAACGCGTTAGGATGTCAGGGCATCTGCCGCTTCTTCACACAGTGTGTGCACTGGAGAGAGTTGGTGCCGAGGTCCCTGTAGGTGCCAGTCTCACTTGGGATGTCTGATTTGGGAAATGGCAATTACCTTATATGTTCATATATTGCTCAGATGACTGTATCTTTGTTCGAGCCCTGGCCATACATGAAAATATCAGTCATAATTGATTATTTGCAATCACCTTCTTCCCTTCCCCCATGCTTTTAGATTGCACGTCTGTGTAATTTTAATCATGGGCTCAGAAGTCAATGGAAAGGTGCTTTCTTGGCTTCATAATCTCTTTTATCTTTTTAATCATCCTTGTGTCAAAGGAGGCAGTTCGTGGGGGTAGGGCAGCAAGGGAGCACTATCGCACCACTCTTGTTAAGCATGTATCTTCTTTTTAGTTGGCTACTAATAAAAAATATTTATGATAACTATACAGAGTACTTAAGTGTATTTATTTATTATTAACGGTAATAGATTTTTTATCACTGACAAAAATCACTTTGGTTATTCTAACACATGATTTCGTGTGCTACTGCCAGGAACTTCTTTGCATGTTTAATGCATAATCACAGTGTGTTAGAATTGTTAAAACATTTCTGTAGGAGCAGATTGGGGATTTCCTAAACTCCTAGAGTGTCTCTGGGATTAGCAAGGTGCACATCAGGTGGGATCCGGGAACCTCTCAGCTGGCATATTTTTTCTTTTAGGCAGGATTTATTAAGACTGTCATAGACACTGTGATGAGAAATATTAGACTTTTATTTTAAAATGGTTTTAATCTGGTTTGCCAGGAGCTACAGTACATATTCCTGGGGAGCCATGGTTCTTAATTATCATGATTAAAACTGTCTGATTAAACATGGTTGGAAGTCATATTTGCCCTAAGAGGATAAAAATGTGACCTAGATTCTTCGGATAAGAGAATTTGTTGTCCTTGCTTTGAAAACAGATGACCTAATGTATCTATCTTCAATTTTCTGATATGTTCTTTACTTTTCCCCAGGTATCTCTCCACTTTGTCACAACCTCTTTGCCCTGTATGATGAGAACACCAAGCTCTGGTATGCTCCGAATCGCACCATCACCGTTGATGACAAGACATCGCTCCGGCTCCACTACCGGATGAGGTATGGGTCCCTGCCTGGCTTCCTCTTTCAGGGGTATGAAAGTTAGCCTGGAGCCCTGAGTCACTTACTAAGAAGGTTTGTAGTCATTTTGTAATTGGTTAAGTTTTGTATTTGCTTGGTATGAGAAAGGACTTTTTCGGTATTTGAAATACAATTCAAGATGAATTTGATCATCTCCTTCTGCCACATTTTACAAAAGACATTATTATGCAGAGGGTATTTTGAATAGAATTACTATCCTACAGCAGAATTTTTCAAGCGGTGAGTCTTCATTATGAATTTAATTCCGTGAGTTGTGACTAGAATTTGTTTTAAAAAAGAAACAGGCAAGAATAGGTAATATCAGCATATACACATATGCTAAAAAATACTGTTTTTGTTTTTACAACTTCTGTTTGTGATATGCAAGTCTGTGTATCAGGTCATGATACAATAAACTATTTCTTCTTAAAAGTTGCAGCTAAAGAGTTTGAGAGGCACTGCTTAAAGTGGTTCCCTAGAAATTCTAGTTTGGTCTTGTTCTCAAGGGGTAGATATTTTGATCCACTTCCTGAGGATTTTTGTCTAGTGGGCGGGATTCTCACTTTTCTTCTGATGCCTCTTCTCCTATATTGCCTCTTCTCCTATATTGTAGACTTTCTTAAATGTCACATAATCTTCCAAGGGGGTATAGACAGTACTTCTGACTTCTGACTGTAGTCAAGAGACTACAATGTAGTCTCTTGAGTTTAAAAACCCATTTGCTATGTATCTAGAATTGAAAATAGGTTTTCAATAGAATTGAAAATAGATACTAGTAAAGCACAAGTGAATATATATTTAGCAAAGGTGCTTATAAACCATGTGTATACCTTTTGAAAAGGATCTTAACTTACTTAGACGTGATGAAATTAGATTTGGTCAGGTGCTAATGGAATGTAAGGACCTGCTGGAAAAGCCCTCAGGGATCTCAGAGGCTCTCCCCAGTACTTTAGCTGCTCTTTCCTTTGGGAAGTTGGTAGAGTTGTTAACATTCCAGAATGGTCTGGATGTTTTCCTCAGCAGCAGTTGAACCAGATCTACTTTCTTTGATAATCATCCTAGGGCTGACTTTTTTTTTTTTCTTCTTTCTGTACTCACCCAAGATCTCACCTTAAGGGGAGAGGTGTACACCATGGGAGATTTCACGCCCCAGATTTAGGGAAACATTCACCCCACCCACCTGAGCCTTATGACTATATTTGGATTTGTTTTTCAAAGTATAATCTTGTTTTTTGTGGCCTGGGGGTTGGCTGTGTGTTCCAGCATTGAAATGTGTCTTTGCAGCTGGCAGTCCAGGGAGGGAGCATGTCATACTGAGCTCTAGTCCTTCCCTGTAGGTTTCTCCACTTGGCTCAGAATCTGGAATGGTAGAATTGGGGTCTTGGATGAGACCTGAGTTTATCTAATTTAACTATCACAACTGTTTGGAGTGGGGGGTGGTGGTGGTAGAATGACTGATGTCCCAAAGGGAGATATGAGTTAGTTACCCAGAGTCATATACCTGGTGTCATATACCTCTTGTCAGCTCCAGAGCCCTCCTTGAGACATTTTTGTCTCAAGGTCTTTGTTGACTGTGTGAGTCCCTCACCCCTAAAGGCTGTCTTTGCCTCCTCCTTGTACTGTTAGCTGCCAGGAAGTGCACGGCTACTTCGTTTTTGGCACCTTGATTTTGTACCTGACATTGCGCTTCAACAGGATATTGCTTTGTTACCACAGGCTCTTTGAACTTGGAAAAAAAATCCCACCCTAAGCTAAAACATTTGCATTACAACAAACTACAAAAACTTTAAAACCTCATAATCTCACCACTAAAGATGGTGTAATATGAAAACAAATGTTAGTGACTATTTCAGTGGAATCCCAGCTCTATTTTGGGAAATACTCTGTGCTTCAATTATAATTCTCTGTCTTTAGATAATACTTTTAATAGTTACTGTTTTATAATGTATCTTAATATAAGATAAGCATATTTTTTATTCCTTTTCAAGAAAAAATATTTTCTTGCTCTTTCATTCAAATGAATTTCACTATCCATTAGTAAAGTTCTATAGAAACCAAGAGAGAATTTGTTGTGTATAATATCTATATGTAAACTTAGAATATGCAGTCATTTGTAATGTAATTTTCTCAAAAACTTGCAAAGAAGGCACATCTCCTTAATAGGTCTATCTGTTTATCTATCTCGTCCTCCCCCTTCCTTCCTGTGTTGTCCCTTCACGCCATGATGAAAAGGAATCTACACAGCTATTATACTACATTTATTTATGCCATTCTATATTTTTTTTCCATTAGCATGTTCTAATACCAGAAATTTGTGTGTGGCCCAAGTTTGATGGACATTTTGATAATTAATTTTAAAAAGGAGTATAGAGCATTTTTTCATATGTCTGTTAGCTGTCTGTATGTCTTCTTTGGAAAAATGTTCATGTCTTCTGCCCAGTTTTTAATTGGATTATTTGTTATTTGGTTTCAAGTCATAGAAGTTCTTTATTTTGGGTATTCGTCCCTTTTTGGAAATGTCATTTGCAATTTCTTCTCCCATTTGGTAGGTTGTCTTTTTGTTATGTTGATGGTTTTCATTGCCTGTGCAAAAGCTTTTTGTTTTGGTATCAGCTCAGTATAATTTGTTTTTGTTTTCCCTTGCCTCAGGAGACCTATCTAGAAAAATATTCCTGCAGTTGATGTTGAAGAGATTACTGCCTGTGTTTTTTTCTAGGAATGTTATAGAATTGTTGAATCATTATTTGGTACACCTGAAACTAGTAGAACACTGTCTAAATTCCATTTGAGTTTAAAACAAATGTACCTTCTAGTTTTGTCTTACTAGGACAAAATTAGGAAGGTACTGATTTTGATAGTCACTAATTTGAAGGTTTATGTTTTTTGTTTCTTCATCTTACTAAATAGCTGTCAGCCTTTGCCAGTGGGCAATTTCTAGACCCAGCCTTGCTTTAGGCTCTGCTCAGCCATTACTGAAATGGTAAAGCTGTACATTAGTCTCATTTCCTCAGCCCTATCCTGTTTGAACATCTTGCCAAAAGATTTCCAAATCAGAGCTGGTCCCACAGGGCACAGGTAACAGCCTTGAAGAATGTTTTTATTCAGATCCCATTGAAGATCATGTTCTGCCCAAACATATTGGGCCCTTGGCTTTACCAGGTCCTAGGATTCTTTCTCAGTGAGACTCATGGGATGCAGCAGAAGAGGACCATGCCTTGTACTGGTTCAGGGAAAATCTGTCTTCAGTGCTTCTCTTTCAAACAACCTCCTCCATCCTGGAGATTCTTTTATGCCTTTTCCCAGGTACCTTTCCATATTGCACAGGATTCTCATTTTCTCATTCCCTACATCCACTGCCAGACAGAATTTACATGTCTGCATGCCCTTCTCTGAGAGCCCTGCTTTGCATGTTTGTGTAAGAAGTGCCTGGCACAGGGTAAATGTTGAGAAGCTCTTAGCTACTACTGTCTTTATCGTCCTTGGAACCTTTCACCTGTCTCCTTCCACACTGACTCCCAGAACTTCTAGTAGATGTCTGCTTATCATGTGAATGATGAGAACTCTCTGTTTTGGACTTGATTTGATAGCCAGAGAAGTTGGCTGTGTCCTCATTGATTTCTTTTCTTTTTTTTTTTTTTCCTGCCCCAGTGTCAGATTTTCCTGTATTTGCTCAGTTGGTAGAATCCGTTCACTTCTTATTTTCTGCTTACCTGGGATCGCTGATGCTGGTTGAGTCCTCCCATCCTGTGCTCTTTTCTGCCATTGAAAAGTGGACTCCTCAGTCTGGCAATTGGGAGGAAATTTGTTTGTTGCTTCTTCATTCCATGGTTGTTTTTTGTCAGCACATGGGCATGTCAAGGAAGTAAAACCCAGGTACCAGTTGGGTCTGTGGCCTAGAGATGGGCTGGATCAGCTTGGACCATTCACTTTCTCACATTCCAGAACTCACTGTGTTTCTCTTACAGGTGGCAGAGGTAAGTAGTAGTTAAGAGAACAGGATTGTGGTCAGATCACCTAGTCTCTTGGAACCTCAGTTTTCCTTGCCTGTAAAATAGAATCACTGGAACTTCCCTTGTGCAGTTGCTGTAAGGATTAAATGGCATAAAGTGCTTATTAGTTTCATTCCACTGGAAGCTGATGCTTGTGGTAGTGCTCATATATTTCTTCTACTTCAGCTGTATTCATTGTAAAATAAACTATCAATTTTGGAAAAATGGGAAAAAAGGAAACAGTGCTATATTACCTGTACATCTTGATTATACAAGGAAACTAAAATCGTTTGAACAGAAATGTTGGAATATGAATAAAATGGGTCTTGGAAACAAGGCAGGGTGGCCTTATTAAAGGTGAAGGGAGTGGCCGGGCCAGCCTCTGGTCTCATCAGCTGTAGCTTCCTATTTAGGAAGGTGTAGTGGAAAGTCACTTTATCTCCCTGAGTCATAGGTTCTGGCAGGACACTCTTCACAGAGTGCTTGTAAGAGTGAAAAGAAAAAGGACTTTATAACCAATGAAGAGCTCCACAGGTCTGTCTGTCTTGCTTTTCAGGCAAGTTTAGCCTCCAGCACTGAGCACTCTGGGTATAACCAGGATACCTCTCCCATGCATTCTGAGATCCCCTTTCCCAAAATTGATGTTTATTTCCTGTCTTCCAGGTTCTATTTCACCAACTGGCATGGGACTAATGATAATGAGCAGTCTGTATGGCGACATTCTCCAAAGAAGCAGAAAAATGGCTATGAGAAAAAAAAAGTTCCAGATGCTACCCCTCTTCTTGATGCCAGTTCTTTGGAGTATCTCTTTGCTCAGGTGAGACGTTTGGGCCCAAGAGAAACTAGAGTTCCCGGGAAGGGTAAGGCATCACAGAGTTCAGATTCCCTTGAGCAGCTGAACTTGTTGGTAGCTAGGGTATTTGTTTTATGGCCCTCTCTTTGGGCAGGCCTTGCCACCTGTGGACTTGCCCAAGATGAAGAGCATAAAGGCAGCAATTCAGTGTCCCAGGGGGCTGGTTGTCCCACTTGTGAGCTTTTAAGACTTCATTTCTTCCCTATTCTTCTCTTTCTCCCTCATCTCCTATCATTTTACTTCTCATCCACAGTGCCTCCCATGGAAAGAGCAAAGGCAAGCTGTAAATGAGGGAAGGTGTAGTTCAGTGGGGTGAATGGGGACATCTCAGCAGTCAGAGTAATATTCAGGGAGGAAAGAGGTGGCTACTCTTGGTCACAGCGGTAGTTGGGTAGACAAAAGCCAGAAGAGAAGTAAGAGTCACCTAAATTATATTACCCTGAGATACCCAACATTTTTGGTGACATGCTTCCTGAGTTTTTACCATGTAGGCATATATTATGTACTGTGTAGTTTTTTTTTTTTTTTTTTTTTTTTTTAATTTATGATAGTCACAGAGAGAGAGAGGCGCAGAGACACAGGCAGAGGGAGAAGCAGGCTCCATGCACCGGGAGCCCGACGTGGGATTCGATCCCGGGCCTCCAGGATCGCGCCCTGGGCCAAAGGCAGGCGCCAAACCGCTGCGCCACCCAGGGATCCCTGTACTGTGTAGTTTTTTAAAAATATTGTATTATTTTATAAACTGCTTTTTTATCCATCCTATTGATGATATTTGAGATGTCAATTAAAAGTATATAATGGCTTCATAATAATTCACTCATTCAACAAATATTTACTGAATGTCTGTGTACTCTTTGCTGCAGTGCTACAGACACTGTGGTGAACAAGACAGACATGGTCTCTGCAGCATCAGATACCAAATCAAGTGGGACAAAGAGAAAACAAATGAGCAAATAAAATGATACATAGGTAATACAGAAGAATTGTGAGAAGTGCCATGAAGGAAAAAGCTTTTGTGACAGGGAATATGGGGAGGGGATTGGAGTGGGAATATCTAATTTAAATAGTATGATCAGAGAAAGTCTCTAAGGAGGTGACACTTTTACCAAATCTGGAAGAACAAGGAGTCTGCAGTTCTAAGGAGGGAGCGGGGAAATTATTTCTTCTCTAGTGCATGGTTTTTTAACAGCAGCACTAGTGACATTTTGGGCTGAGTAATTTTTTGCTGTGAGAAACTACCCTATGCACTGTAGGATATTTACCCAGACCCCTGGCCTCTACTTATTAAATGCCATCCCCCCAGTTGTGACAATCAAAAATGCCTCCAGACATTGCCAGGTATACCCTCCAGGGAAAAATCTCCCTGCTTGAAAACATCTGATAGGGAGAGAACAGAATGCAGGAAGGCTATGGGGCAGGCCAGAGCTGAGGAGAAAGTGTGTGTATCTGAAGGAGAGGAGGGTGATAAGGAGTGAGACTGGGAAGGCCGATGAGGAGAGGATCCTATGCTTTGGTCCCAGGGAGAGAAGATGCTGGTTTGACCTAGTGCAGTGGTAGTAATGTTAGAGAAAAATGGTTGGATCTACCATTAATTCCAGAGATAGAATTGATAGGATTTACTGATGGGTTGGTTGTGGAAAGGAAGAAACTCTGAAGTATCAAAGATGATGTTGAGGTTTCTGTTTTGGGCAGTGTTTGCTAGATAACAAAGTCCTTCCCTATGTAGGGAAGACAAGTTGGAGAAGGGGTGGGAACAGGCCTTTTCTTTTGGAGATGCCTGTGGAGATTGCAGGTGGGAAGTGAGTAGAAGGCTGCAGTCCAGAGGAAAAGGCCTCATTTATTTAATTCATTTCTTCTTTGTGGACATTTTTGGCTTTTCCTAAGTTTCCCTAGGATGCTGTCACTCTTACAGTAACAGGTTATTGTGGACAACCTTCATGTGTGTTTCTGTATGTGTTGTAGTATTTCTTTGGGATATGCTTTCACATGTGATTTTTATGTCCCAGTTATAGTCCATTGTACAGCTTTAGTTTCTGGTTGGGTTTGGTCCCCATTCCATACATATCTTAGAAGTAGCCTTAGAGGCAACAGAAATGCACAGCCCTGGGCAGATAGTATGTTGAAAAAATTAAATGAACTGGCTATTTTCAGATTAATCATTTTTTGTTCAACCTTCCAGTTTTCTATATTCAAAGGAAGAGCATGCCATACTTCAAGAATAAGTATTGCATTAGAATCTGACCTTTGAGAGGTTCAGGAATGAGTTAGTTGAAGTAGTTATACAGTGATGTTTACAGAAAATCACAGCCAAACAAAACAGTTTCAGATTTTGTTCTGTTCTTCACACGTTGCTGGCAGAGATGATTGTTGTTGGTTGGTCTTTAGGAGTTTATGGAAGTGAACAGTGGCCTTTTCTTACCTGAGAGAAACAAGCAGTCTATCTTGGAAAGAAGAGGAACTGCAGCAGTGAGAAGCCTCCATCCAGAAACCACTAAGTTAAAGGACCTTCAGGGAAAGCGAGTCTTACTTATATAGAAACACTGCCCTCAGTTTTCACGTCTACCTCTGTTCCAGCTAGAGAACAGCTGAAGTGTTGAGTGTACTTAGTAAGGATTGAGTGTGGCTGTAGCACAGTGTTGCAAAACCAGAGCCCTGGAGTCACATCTAGGTTTGACTTACCTCCACCACTTCCTGGGTCCCTGGCTCCCATGGCACTCTATCTTTCCACTTGACTTTGTTTCTTATAGCTATTTGATGTTCTGTATTTCTGCTTGTCTATTCTTTCTTCTCAGCATGGAGTCTTCCTGTGGTCAGGGATGCAGTTTGGCTTACTGCTGTGTATCTCCCTGGCACCTAGAATGACATCTAGCCCATAATTGGTCCTCAGTAATCAATAATTACCAAATGCGTGAGTGAAGTGATTTAACCCTGGGGTGCCTTAGATTCTTCATCTGCTAAGTAGAAGTGATAATGTTAGCATCCACCTCATAGGGTTGTTGGAAAGATAAAGTAAACAGTATATAAAAGGAACCTAACACAGTGTCTAGCACTGAGGTTAGAGTTTAAGAAAAGGGAGCTAGCATTGCCAACATTGTCATTACTCTATACAAGACAAGTGATGAGTACTGATTTTTAGTTTTCTTTCTCTGTTTTTGAAGCCCTCACTGGCTCTTGGGTGGTTGTGCACCTCCAGCAGGGGGTGGTGGTGGTAATATTTTGGTGATACATTTCACTACTAGAAGCTTAAACAACAGATAACAATAAATCTGTGTGGTAATGACACACTGTAGAATGTGGATTCCTTCCCCTTTTTCTAAATCAACCTCCAAACAGGGTGTGGTGCCCTGTCAGTTAGACACTCAGTTCCCTAGGCTAGGCTATCTCAGTGTATATGGGATCAATGAGCCAGTGCCACCAGCTGTCACTCTCTCTTGCCCTGGTGCTGTCCAAAACCTAGTACACTCTGCTGGCTGCCATCATTTATAGATAAACCCTGAGAAGGACTCTTACATGTTTATGCTATTCATTAGCAGGTAACATACTGCTCAGTAAATATTTGTTAAAAAAACAAATTAACCTGGGGAGAACATTGCCTGAACCCTTCATACTCAACTGTTGAGAAAGAACTTTGGTGCCAGAGAAGCTGTAAATCCTATTAGTCTCATTGCTGTACTGCTTTTCTGGGTGGCACCTCCCTGTGTGGGGAACTTTACTGTCAAGGTTAGAGACATGGGCTTGAAACTTAAGTGGTGGCTCATTTCTTCTCACCTTTGCTCCAAAGGGACAGTATGATTTGGTCAAATGCCTGGCTCCCATTCGAGACCCCAAGACTGAGCAGGATGGGCACGATATTGAGAATGAGTGTCTGGGAATGGCTGTCCTGGCCATCTCCCACTATGCCATGATGAAGAAGATGCAGTTGCCAGAACTTCCCAAGGACATCAGGTAAATCTTCCTGCTGGTTACAGAATTAATTGTGGGGGCGGTGCTTTTTATACATCTTCACACATCTCAGTTTAACCACTGACAGTTTTTGGCTGACCCCTGTTCTCTGCAGAGCCCAAATCTTGTTTAGAACATTTATAAAAGGTAGCACAATTATAGTAGTGTCCTGATTTTGAATGTTGGCTGATCTCAGAAATTTGTATTCGGGTGAAAGTTCTGGGCTAGTGATGCCAATCAGATTGGTGGCCCACGTGCCCACCCCTTGCACCTCTGCCCATGGTGGGCATTGCCATCACTGCACTTTTTCCTTTTGTGCAGGACCAGCCTTAAAATCCTTCTCAATACTGTTCTACAGGCAGCTACTGTCATCTAAACTAGAGTTCACTGAGAGCTGTTAATTTGATGTGAAGGATGTTACCTGAAGAAAATTTTATTCACTTAAAAATGTCATTCAGGGTCAAGTCTTTGTGAAGGAATATTCAGTCTGTGTAATTCCTACCCATCTATAAACTATGTTTTTACCAAGGAGAATGTTGTTTGATTGATGATTGATGTTTTGATTTTTTTTAATTTATTTTTTATTGGAGGTCAATTTGCCAACATATAGAATAACACCCAGTGCTCATCCCATCAAGTGCCTCCCTCAGTGCCCGTCAGTCACCCCCACCCCCCGCCCACCTCCCTTTCTTACCACCCCTTGTTCATTTCCCAGAGTTAGGAGTCTCTCATGTTCTGTCTCCTTTTCTGATATTTCCCACTCATTTTTTCCCAAGGAGTTATTTTGAATGTCATAAAAGAAGATAGTCTCATTGTGGAGAGCAAGTTATTTATAGCTGTATTATTTGTGATAGGCAGCATGCCCCTTCTCATAAGGTTCCTCCCTGTATCTCTTGCCTTGGAGGAGTTTGGTGTGGATCATCACAGTGCTCCTCAGTGATGCAGGACTGGTTAGATACATGCTCTGCCGCTGCTTTCTTGTTTCTCTGTGGCTTTTGCTTTGGGCACTTCCTCTTTCCTTTGTCATGAGACTAAGGTGAAAAATGACCCCTCCTCTGATCTTCCTCTGTTACATTAACCTAAAATGTTACAATATCTGTTGTGATAAATTCCTGACTTTGTAGTTTTCCACTGTCGTGAAACCATTCAAGGAGCAGGGATTACCCAGTGTCAGGTGCCATCTCAGACTAGGAGTAATAGGCAGACTGATCTCCCCACTCATTTGGTCCCCAGTTTATTCTTTCCTTCATGGGTGTTCATACTGTCCTTAAAACTGGTTTCTCATAGCAGTGTATCAGTTTAGTTATAGATACTTTCGCAATAGCACTGGCATAACTAACTGATCTTTCAGTTTCCTTGTCAATCCATTTAATACGTCTGGGACACTTTGACATGGCAAACACGAAGTCTTTTGTATTCAATTAGATTTTACATGTTTTTCCCACATGTAAAAAGCAATATATGATCTTTACAGAAAAATTATGAAACAGACCTAAAAGTAGACTATACAAAGCATCTATAATCAGTCTTGACACCTTTGAAACCACTTTCTCACTGATGCTGAATCTTAATAGCAGTTTATGTGAGTACCTGTGTGCACAGCAACAGTGACAAAAGCAAGCAAACACACAGATAAGTCCATTTTGCTGCCTGCCTTTGAGACCCAGAAAATTGGATAATACTTGTAGGAATCCCTAGTTCAGTAAAACCTGTGGGACATGTGCTTTTTTCTTCTCTTTCTGTCCCTAATCATCTCTATTTCCTTCTGATGATCATCCTTGTGCTTACTCTAAGACCCACTGGGAGTAGGTCTTCCTTTCTCATTGGGCAACATGTGAAAGGAAGATTTATAGATTTGGGTTTGTTTCTATACTGTTCTCTTGACCTGTACATGAAAGAGAGACATATTTTTCTACTTTGTTTTAGCTATAAGCGATATATTCCAGAGACCTTGAATAAGTCCATCAGGCAGAGGAACCTTCTCACCAGGATGCGGATAAATAATGTTTTCAAGGATTTCCTGAAGGAATTTAATAACAAGACTATTTGTGACAGTAGTGTATCTACTCATGACCTAAAGGTGAAATATCTGGCTACCTTGGAAACTTTGACAAAGCATTATGGCGCTGAAATATTTGAGACTTCCATGTTACTGATTTCATCAGAAAATGAGATGAATTGGTTTCATCCGAACGACAGTGGAAACATTCTCTACTATGAAGTGATGGTAACTGGAAATCTTGGAATCCAGTGGAGACAGAAACCAAATGTAAGTGGTTGATAGGTGGTTGATCAGAACAGACCATCATGTGTCACCCTTGCTGGCCGAGTGTATTCTGGTTAGATATAATGTATCACTCTTTTATTGTGTTCATGCACAATAGAACTAAGTAAGTATTTGTTGAGTTCTGTAGGGAAATAAAGAAATATAACAGTAGCTTATATAATATATAATAACAGAATAATAATAACAGGCACTTACTGAGCACTTACCAGGTATTTTTCTAAGCATTTTACGTGTATTACTCATTTATTCCTAAAAAAAAAAAAGCCCTGAGGGGAGTACTACCATTATTCTTATTTTATAGATGAACACAAAGAGGCACAGAGAAGTTAAGAAACTTGCCCAGAGTCATAACCAGCTAATAAGTGATTGTGTCAAGAATTGAACTTTGGTTTCTGGCTCCATGAACTAGGGTAATTGATTTTGCAACTTAAAGCGCTTTTTTGAAGTGTTTGTTGGATGAGGCAATGGAGCCAGAGTGGTTTAAAAGCATGGGTTTGAAACCTAATTGGACCTGGTTCAGATCCTGGCTCCACTGTTTATAGTTCTGTAGCTTTAGGGGGTTACTTCCCCTGTATCAGCTGTAAAATGGAGATACTTACTGTATCTGCCTCATGGAGTTGCTAAGAGAGCTGAATGGCGGCAGAGAGCCCAGCATATAATAAATGTTCAAAAATAATTATAACTGCCGTCATGATTATCAATAATAATATTAAATTAAGAGATTTATTTTCTCTCAATTTATTCATGCTAAAATACCAATGTCTAACATCAACTGCTTTTTTTCTACAGAATAGGTACACTGTTAATAAGAACGTATCTAATCCTCAAAGAACCTTGTGAAATGTAATCTGTTTTATGGACAGGGAAATGGAGGCTCAAATTGACGACCTGACTAGTGAATACCTAGCGGATTATTCAAGCAGAGGATTCATCTCCTTTTGAAAGTTTCAACTAGAATGTCGTTAGGAAGTCCAGATAATCGGTGGTAGATTCTAAAAGGAAAAAAGCTCAAGTTCTGTCCAGTCACATTTAAGAAGAACGTGTTCCTTGCCTGTGTTGAAACGTAACGTGTATGAGTCGGGAAGGGAGAGGACCTGATGGTAGAGCCCTGTCTAGTAGGCAGTTATTTCCCTCTCTCAGTTTACTTGTACATTATAGATTATGTGATAAGTTTAGTCAGTGTGCTCAGTAAGGCCCCACCCAGGTATAAAATCCCAAGATTCCCTGTTTGGAGCCCAAACTGCGATCCTCAGCCCACATTGGCACCTCTTCCAATGCCTGTGTAAATCCAGGCAGGCTGGCTTTCTTATCCTTGAATGTATGCCCCACTTTAGTTTTCCAGAAGCACTGACCCTTTTTTTACTAATAGAAAATGAGAAAGCCAACTTAACTCTAGTACTTTTATATATCTTATCAGGTTGTTCCTGTTGAAAAGGAAAAAAACAAACTGAAACGGAAAAAACTGGAAAATAAACACAAGAAGGACGAGGAGAAAAACAAAATCCGGGAAGAGTGGAACAATTTTTCTTACTTCCCTGAAATCACACACATTGTAATAAAGGAGTCTGTGGTCAGCATCAATAAGCAGGACAACAAAAAAATGGTAGGTTTGCTCTGGAAGCAATCCTGTCTGGATCTGGTGACGAGAGAGTGACTTTGCTGAGGACAGTGATGCAGCACATGCTTTGCAGAGTTCCTGTTCCAAAGAGAAAAATCTGATGATTGTCTCTCTTTCCTTCTTAAGCCAGAAATCCCTCTTGCTGACATTGACATTATCAGTGCCGGGTTTTGAGTTACACTGGTATGTTACAGTGCCTTTCTTGGGTCTTGTAAATGTGTATCTCCATCAGGGTTTGCTGCCCTTCTTGAGACATCTTAGCATAAATATTTAATTCACAAAAGTTAGTGGATTTGAAGGAAAAGATTGGTGAAAGTTAGCATTTTCCCTCAGGGATGACTTTAGCCTCTCTGCTGAGATGAAGCACTCAGTTGGGATGAGGTCGGTGGGAAGCCCTGCTTTGCACTTCAGCCAACTGTCAGGCTGTAGCCACAGTGGCAGTCCTCGTTATGGTGTCAGGCACACCCAAGTGACTCTTGGACAGAGGAAGGGGGGGTGTTCAATCTCACTTCCTCTTTTTCAGTATCACTTAAGGATATAATCTAGACAGGCAGGCCAGCTTTAGCAGGGGAAGTAGAAACATTGCCAAAATAAATATGTTTGTGTTGGGGAAGTCATGGCTGACAGCACATGGAGAAGATGGGTAGCTGAGGCAGGGCACGCAGAGTAAAGGTAGTTAGCACCAGGGAAATACCACGTTTTGCCCCAAATTTGGCAAAAACTGTGTCAAAAGGATAACAGTATTGGGAATGAATCTGGTGATCTGGTTTAGAACAGATGGTCACCCTGTTAATCTAGAGTACGTTGCCTTTTTTACCTTTTAGACAGCAGTTGGGCAGCATGTAATAAAAGCCTTGAAAATATATGTCCCTCCATTTGGGAACTTAGGGCTGTTTTCCAGAAACAGTGAGAGATAAAGCCAGTGGTCTGTGAATGAGCATGTTTGTCCCAATGGAATTTACAGTGTAAAAACACTGAAAATTACCTAAGTATACAATAATAGGAGAATGGGAAAATTAATCACAATTCACCCAAGTAGTAAAATATTTCATAAATAAATTGCTAATTTTTTTAATAATCTGGAAAAATGCTTTATAAGTGGAAAAAAGAATACAAAACTCTATAGAACAGTACCGATTTTGTTCAAGACATTTTAAAAAGGTATACATATACATACACATGATGTTAGAAAAATAAAATAGTCCAACTGTTATTTTTGGTGAGATTATGAATGATTTAAATTTTTTATTCTCCTAACCTCCCCTCTTTTAACAATAAACATAAATTAATTTCATTTGGAAACTGTAGTGAAAAATAAAGTGAAGGGAGAAATAAAAGCATCCAGGAAGATGTTAGTGGGAAGATGGAGAATGGAGGGAAGGAGAAGGTCAAAAGAAGTGCTTTTTTTTTTTTTTTTAACATATCATAGAGATAGTGCCAGATTATATGCTGTGTCTGTAGGATCTTATTTATTTAGTCTTTACAAGAATCTTAGATGTAGGCATTTTGGCTCTATTTCCAGTGGGGAAATCAGATTATGGACAAATGTAGACACTTGTATAGGGTGACAGAGTGAGAAAAAGTGGCAGCTCCAGCTCCAAGGCATTCTCTTCCTCAGGGACTGCAGTGAGGAAGAGCTTGGCACATCCGTGATCTGGCTCTTCAACACGGTCAAACCCTGAAGACGCGTAGCAGAGGAAGAATAGCAGCAGCCAGCTGAGTACAGTGTTTGTGAGCCTGCCCCTACCTGTCCTGGCACCCAGTTGGCACACCTGTCACCTAAGAGCCCACTTGGACCACATGGTCTGGCAAGTCTTTGCCAGCTGCAGTGCTATGAAAGGAGCAGGAGGAAGACAGAAATAAATACTCGATCTCCCCAGGACTTCATTTTTCTTTACAAACACTAGCTCTTACTACCTACCAGGCGCTTCCCGTTCTAAATGCGTTACAAATAGAAACTTTTTCCATTTTCGTTGACCCTAGAAGTGGGTGTATTATTATCATCTTCATTTTACGGAGGAGGAAACTGAGGCACAAAAAGCTTAGGTAACTTGCCCAGTGTCACACAGCTCTTAGGTAAATCATTTGAAATTGACAATATGGGACAATTTGTGACCTATAAAATGATTACAAGTGCTTAACTGTAATAGCAAGTGGAGATGCAGAGATTTCAGCTCACATAAACTGACTCCAGAACCTGTGGATTGACACATGATGGCCTCTCTTTATCTCATTCCCTGCCCCTTCCCAGCCATGGAATTTCCAAGCCCTTTGATCAGGTGGTACTTTGGCCACTGGTCTTTCAGGAAAGCATGATCCCAGCATGTTATCAAATTATATCTTGATTTATCTCTTCTCTCTGCCTCTTCTTGACGTCTCCCATTTCCATTCAGACTTCTGTTCTAGGGAACTTAAGTGCTTATGTGGTCTTGCTTTTTTACATGATTGGGTGAAGGGCTGCCCAAACCAGACTATTTTGAATTTGCCCTTTGGGGATTTGCTCTTTGGGGATCTGCAGGTGGATGCAAGGAGGCATGCTTAGCACAGAGTCTTCTTACTGAATAACTGTCTCTGTGGTGGCCTTTGCCTCCTTGGTTCACAAGTCCACAGCTGACTTTTCCTTTGGCAAGATAGCTAACTGTCATTAGCTCCACTTACTTCCATCCTTTCTAGTTGCTTCTTATTTATCCCTCTCCTTTTGACTCATTTTTCTTGTCTCTGTTATTCTCTGCCATCCGCCCGCCCTTTCTCCAGTACTATAGACAGTCTTATTCTCACATATCATTTTGCCCTCAGAAGGCTCTGGTGGTGCTTAATGTTCTTCTGAGTCAAAACTCTAAATGGCTTTCCATACCCTTCTTCACCAGGAGATGTTCCTGGTTAAGCCCATGGATCCTCTTAGATGGGCAATTTTTGTTCAGGGCTGTATGATCAAGACCAAAAAAAAAAAAAAAAAAAATTTGCCTGTCTTTACCTCCCAGGTGTTTTTTTGAAAACCTTTCTGTGGAAGAGTTTCCTCTCTCATCCTCTCATTTTTGCCTTTGCTCTCCCACTTTGGGTAAGATTCTCTACCTGCTTCCAAACCCTCAGAGGTCTCTGGACTTAATCTAGCAAACTCATCATTATCTGGGGGACCATTCCTGGATTAAAATCTGGGCGTTTCACCTTCTAGACCAACTCTGATGAGATGAAGCCCCTGTGCCTCTGTTTCCTTTTCTATAAAATGGTAACGATGCTGAGTCAGTCATTGCTTTGTGCTGAAGCCAGGGTTCCACTTGCCTGCACTCTGCTCCTACTCTCTCTACTTTTTTTTTTTTTTTTTTTTAACCTCCACTTTTATCACTGTGCCTGAGATGCAGACTTGCTCCTCCTTCTGGACCCCGGTGGGAGCCTCTCCATAGGTCTGCCTGCCACAGCTGCCTCTTCTACCCTTTGTCCCACACAAACACATCATACCTCATCTGATAGTTGGGAGATAATAGACAAGAAACATATGATGAACAGTCAAAATCGTGTATAAATGCAAGGGGTGTACAGTTACCTTTGAGGTCATGTGTTCTGCATTGTGTTTTAAATATCTTCTCACTGTGTACCTCCTCATAAAGCCAGGTGCCTGAGGTGGTCAGCACATGATATAACCATGGGCGTGTCTTCTCTCTTGCCAGGAACTGAAGCTCTCATCCCATGAGGAGGCCTTGTCCTTTGTGTCCCTGGTAGACGGCTACTTCCGGCTCACAGCAGATGCCCATCATTACCTCTGCACTGATGTGGCTCCCCCATTGATCGTCCACAACATACAGAATGGTTGTCACGGTCCAATCTGGTTGGTTCTGGCACCTTTTCGGTTGCCCTTGGTGTGAAGAGAACCACATTTTAGTGGTGGGGAGTGTGGCCTTCTCAGACACAGGTGTCATCAGTTGTTTAGGTGGGGGCTGGTTGAATGTGTTGTTTAGGACTTATTTGGTACCCTCTTTTCCATCACTCCTATCCACTGGTCAGGCCTTCCTGTCATCTCTTACCTCGGTTTGTGCCATAGACCCTTCCTTCTTCCCCCTTGGGTTTCCTCATAGTTTAACCCCTTCACTTCTCCACAGCTGACCAAGAAATGTTATGCTTCCTAACCCCTTGCTGTGCCAAACACAGATAAAAAGGACATGGGTTCCATTTCACTGTAGTAAGCGGTGGCATCCTGAGTCGGCTTGTTCTAAAAGTGCAGATAAATGGTGGGAACAGTGAGGTGACCAAGCCTGAGGGCTGGAAGGGGCTTTGGTGGACATCTTGTCCCACCTGCATCTCAGAACCAGTAGAGCTTACTCAGATACCTCTGGCGCTGAGGTATTTAGTACTGCATATGGCAGCCAGCAGATTATAGCTCTGACAGTTACAGGCATACGGACCTCTCTGCGAGGGAGTTGAAGTTTGCCTCTCTCTAACTTCTTCCTACTCATTTGACATCTGCTGTTTGAAGCAATAGGGATTCAGTGTACTTCCTTTTATGTAGGACTGTTCTTCAGAGGAAAACAGCTGCTGTATTTCTTCTGAGTCTCTCCTCCCAAACCAATCTGGGGAAGCATCTCTTCAGCTGCCTTCCTCATGATAGGTTCCCATCTCTTCCCTATGCCAGTTACCTGAGGACAGCTAGTTTATTGTGGGTGAACCCTGGCTTAGAGAGGCTCACAGACTCATGAGGAGATAGATGCACAAAGATGTGCAGAGCAGGGTGTTGAGCATTATAATAAAGCACATTTCTCAAATATCCCAACCACAGTTCGGCCTCAGGGCCCTTTGCTCTTGCTCTTCCCCGTGGCCTAGAATGCTGTTGCTCTGGAATGTATACAGCCACCACTTCCCTCAGATATCACCTTATCGGTGAAGCCTTCCCTGACCACCTTCTATGAAGTAACAATACCTTTTCCTCCTTCACACCCCACACTTCCTTGCTCCTTCACTCTGCTTTATTTTTCTTTTCTTTTTTTTTTTTTTTTTTAAGATTTCATTTATTTATTCATGAGAGACAGAGAGAGAGAGAGGAGGGAGAGAGGCAGAGACACAGGCAGAGGAAAAGCAAGCTCCATGCAGGGAGCCCGACGTGGGACTTGATCCCGGGACTCCAGGATCATGCCCTGGGCCGAAGGCAGGCACTAAACCGCTGAGCCACCCAGGGATCTGTGCTTTATTTTTCTTAAGTGGTATTTATTATCTCCTGAGACTTGCTTTGTTTGTTTCCATGTCCATTTGTTGCTTGTCTGTCTAGCCTTGCTGTCCAGAATGAGCTGCACAGAGGCAGAGGGCCTGTGTGTTTGGCTCACTGCTTTTCCTCAGCACCCATAGCAAGGGCTGGCACATACCATAGGCACTCTGTAAATATTTGCTGGATCAGTGAATGTTTCGTGTTCTGTGGGAGGCTGGAATTCATTGCCTCTTCTGAGTAGGCAGCATTCAGATCAGATTAAACTTTGAAGAATCAGTGAAGATTGACAAGTCTTTTTTTTTTTTTCTTTTAAGATTGACAGGTCTTAAGGAAAAGGGTCTTCTAGGTGAGGGATCATCATATGCAAAGGCATGAAGTTGTTTCAGGTCATGGAGTAGTTTGTCTCTGCCTTTCTTACACATGTTGACCATGTCAGTCCTCTTTCACTGACCCTTAGTGAGCACCACTCACAAGACATGTGGTAACCTCACTTGTAGATTTATTTAGTGCCTGTTCACTGCCCTCTGTGTGTTAGGACCGATTGATCCTGGAGATACAAAGGAATGTAAGACAGGCATATTCCCTATTAATATCTAATTCTTTTTTGTTTGTTTTTTATTCAGTGTTAATTATTCAATTTCTTATTTACTGAGTAGCTACTATGAGCCAAATGTGCTTTGGGTACTGGGGATACAGCAGTGAACAGAATAGCCCCAAATTTGTGCTCTCCTGAGGCTCATGTTCTAGTTGGGCTGCCTAGGGATGGTGGAGAGGGACCCCACTCTATGGTGGGCACTCTGTGGTGGGCAGCTCCACATCACCTCTAGGGGAGTATCTCCTGCCTCTAGCTGGAGACCACATATGTGGTGGGGAAGTCAGGGACAAGGAGGGCTCAGTGCCTTGGGCAGCAGGAGAGTCCTCTTCTAGACCTTGGAGACTTGATGTGTCTCAAGGCTCCTTGGCATGTCAGCTTGCCCCATGTGTCAGACAGGACTTCATAGGACCCAGGATGGGGAATGTGAGGGGGCCAGAGGACTTGAGCCAGCCCAGAGAAGTGGATATCCTGGATATCCCATGGGCTCTAGGGTGTTCTTCTTGGTATGAGCTTTTTCTCCCTTTCTCTCCCTCTAGCACAGAATACGCCATCAATAAGTTGCGGCAAGAAGGAAGCGAGGAGGGGATGTATGTGCTGAGGTGGAGCTGTACCGACTTCGACAATATTCTCATGACTGTCACCTGCTTTGAAAAATCTGAGGTCAGTCAGGAAAAATCTTGGTCAGTCAGGCCAAGTCATATGGCCACAGGGTTGTTTAGTGCAGCCAGCCCAGAAGCTACTCCAGAGAGTACCACTCTAGGGGGGTGGGCATAGAAGAGCCTGGGTTTCTGAGAAAATCCCTGGCAGTTCTGACTGGGACAACCCCACTCTTCAAGAGAAGACTTCCTGAGCAGCCAGACCCAGAATGTTTCCTCTTTATGACCCTTTCTTCCCTCAAGAGACCCGTGACAGGGGTCCGTGATGGCTCTGGAATGTAAAGTGTGGCCAGAAAACCAGTCAGACCAAACATTTGTCAAGTTTAATGCACTTGTTTGGAGTGGTTTGTTTTACACTCAGTGACAAAATCACAGGCCCAGAGTCCTATCTGTGGCACTTACTGGTATATGTCGGTGCCAAGAAGACTGGCTCGGTAACCTGGACTAACACAGTTTTCCCCAAATGGTAGCTTCAGACATTTTAACAGATGACTTGCTGTCTCATGTTTTCACAAGCGGAGATGACTCTACTTGTAGTGACTCTAGTGTAGCTGGAAGTCAGGAATGATGTGAGAGAGATTCTGATAACAAAGATAGAAGCCAGAATTGCTGACCTTACCTCACTAGACCACAATACTGCCTTTGTCATTCATGCAACTTTTTTAAATACAGGAAATGGAATATTTTATAAGACAATGATTTTTACAGAGTTAGTCCAGATAAAGACACTGATGTTGACTAGGTTAGCATGAATTGGGAGAACTGGGGCATCAGGGAGAGGCAGGGGAGCTTCAGGGTAGAAGTCAAGCACATCAGCAGGCCACAGACCTCAGATGCTGGAAGGAAAAGTACTGGGGATCCCCTGGGGACTAAACTCTGTCAAGAGAGGGAAGAGGAAATGGTAGAAGGAACCCAGCACTGCCAGGTGTCCTGGGCAAAGTGTCTAGGTGCCACTGCCTGCCTGGGGGTGTTCCTGAATGGTGAGGCCTTGTGGCTGGTATGGACACAGTGCATCAGAACTTGTCAGGTTTGTTCCTGGGGCAGCATGCCTGTCTTCTGCATGCATCAGTCTTGGAAGGAAGTTTCATGTTTTTAACATGTGTGGGTGCACAAGATAGCCCAGCCGCTTTCTGAAGTGGGACCAGCTTATGCTGTAATATGTCAGCAACTCAGTAGCATGGTCCCCCAGGTGTCATTACCTGGGGAAAACAGGATCTTAGATATGATTACTCCTGCTGTTCATTGTAGCTCACCAGACACTGTGCTGAACACTTTACCTCCATGTCTTCATTTAAACCTTACACTGAGCCTGTGAGGTAGGTGGTATTATCCCCATTGTACAGGTGAATAAACCAGGACATTGAGATCTTAAATAACTTGTTCTGGTCCACACCATAAGTAGATCTTTCTGGCCCTCATCCTTAGTCATGAAAATATTTGTCTCTGTACAGAAAGTGCCCATGAAGGAAAACCTCTGCCTATACTTCCTCTCTGTGGTACCCTAGAACCCTGAAAATAAATCAGACCACCTACCACCACCACCTAAGGTGGTTCTCCTTAAGTAGATTCACAGCCTGGAAAGGCTCAGTTTGAGGGACTTCCTGGATAAATATTGTTAATAGTAATTATTATTTCGTGTACAATATTTGCAAATCTTTATAAAGTGCTTACTAAGTGTTTTTATTATGTCATGTAATCATAGCAGCAGTCCTGTGAGGTTGGTTTTTCAATTAACTTCATCTTACAGGTTTAAAACAAGGTGATGTTGTCATAGAGGTCACTGCTTAGTTATGTTTTCTCCCTAGTGTTAACTCCCTTTGATCAGTGTCATCTTCTGGATTGACTGATTGATTGTTTACTTGTTGATCATGTTTTTTATTTTTGAATAATTATGGATTTACAGAAATGTTACAGAGGTAGTATGGAGTTCTAGGTATCTTTTGTCCAGCTTCCCCTGTTGTTACCAGATTATGTACCCGTGGCACATTGGCTTGACCCTTTGAAAACAAATTGTTTCTGGTCATTTTCCTGAATGGCAGATGCTGGGTGGCCAGAAACAGTTCAAGAATTTTCAGATTGAGGTGCAGAAGGGCCGCTATAGCCTGCACGGCTCAGACCGCAGCTTCCCCAGCCTAGGGGACCTGATGAGCCACCTCAAGAAGCAGATCCTGCGTACGGACAACATCAGCTTCGTGCTGAAGCGCTGCTGCCAGCCCAAGCCCCGAGGTGGGTCTCCCTGGGCCAGAGCTAGGCCCTGTCCCCTCAGGGATCCCCTTTGCCCCTTAGTGATGCTCCAAGACACATGTAAGCACTGGAAGGATGGTTAGGATCATATGGTCAAATGCCGCATCTTATAGATGAGAAAATTGAGTACTGGAGAAGTGAAGTAGGTTTCACTGAGGGCCAAGGTCAGAGGGGTTTGAGCAGGCTACCCCAATGGTTTTTTGACATTCCCATACCGCAAGGTGTTACCTAAATGTATCTAATCCTTTCCTAAGAAGAGATCGGGCTTCAGAGGAGGGGTGGGCAGCGCAGTGGTTCTGAGGCCCCAGGAAGTGTGGTGGGAGGTACTCTGAGGAGTCTCTTTGTCTGAGACATATCTGGTTCCTTTAAGGAGGTTTGTGAGCCTTTATGTCATGGGTGGGCAGAGGAAGCGGCAGTAGAACCCAAAGGGGCCTGGGTTCTTGATGTTCGAGCCACTTTTTGGCCTCCCAGTAAGAGGCTGCCACTGCACTCTGTGAAAGAGGAAGGGCTTACGTTCTTGTTGATCAGATAGGGTTTCCTGACAGCTTCGGGGGTAACTGCAGCCTTTGTTTTCATGCTTGAAGATGTTCCACAAGGGTGAAAACACATCTGCTGCTTGGCCCTGATACCTGAGTGAGTTGAAACCTTAAAGCTCAATGACCCTATTTAGTCATATAATGTCTCCTTCCAGGTAGTAGGAGTACTTTATACTCTCCTTGGGATTAGTGGTCTCAGGGTGAGGTTGAGGAGATAGAGGACAGCGTCCACAGGTAGTGAGGACTGGTGGTAGACAGGAGACTGGGACATGATTTCTTTGCTGGAACTAGCTGGGGAGGTCTCTGGTATAGATGCCACCCCTACTAGTGCAGATCTGGGAGCCAGTAGCTGTGGCAGGAGAAGCACAGGAACAGATTGAATCCTTCTTATGGCTCCTGATGAGGCTCCTGGAACTCCACACTGAATGTGTTTAGTGTCTGTCTCTCCCACTTGAGTATAAACTCTTAAGATAGAATCTGGATCTGTCTTAACACCCTGTGACTAATGTACACCACACCTAGCATGGAATCTGTGTTCACTGATGTCTGTCAGGTGAACAATTACAGCAGTAGATACCATATTGGTGGGTGCCTACTAATCTCAAGCACTTTGCATGCATATTTGCATTTATTCCATCTGTACAATAGCTCTCTGTAGCTATTTTAGAGATGTGGGAATGGAGGCTCAGAGATGTTTAGGGCCTTGCTAGTGGTATCAGTAGTAGTTATAATAGTAGCAACAAGTAGTGATGATGATGATGATGATGATGGCAGCTGCTATTACTTCACCAGGCCCTGTTTGAGGGTTTTCCATGTTTTGAGTCATTTACTCTTCAGAACAAGCCAGAGTGTTGTAATCCCCATTCTATTTTCCTAGGTAGGTAGAGGATGAACAGGGAACTAAACTCAAGTCTTCTGACTCCAGCTCTGGTGATCTTTCCCATACATCCCATCACATGCCATGCGAAGGTGCAGGGGCAGCCATTAGCCCAAGGCTCTGGGGCAAGGACCAGTTCTCCTGACCTAGGGAGAGGAGGAATAAGCCCTGTGTATGAGGCTTGCTTCTGTGGGCCATCAGAAGCCCTCTGACTTCCCTCCACCACCTGCAAATTAGAGAAGTGGTGAAATCATGAAAATTAAGGAGAGGGTCATTTTGGGTTCCTCAGTGCTTCTGCCCTTATAACTGCAAGGCTCTGATGGTCTGATTTCAACCTGGGTTTCTCACTTGAAAATGCAACCAGAAAACCAACAAAGGAAAAGCAGATGGCCAGAGTGGATGTGACAATAAAGCAAATCCACATCTCTGTGCGTGTTGTCTAGCCAGCCCCTCTGCCCCTTTGCAAGTCTGAGGGTGACCATGGTAAGAAAGGGATACTGGCTCAGCCATCACTAACTCTTCTACATCTTCATCCGTGAAGTGGAACTAGGGGCTTGATATCTGCACCCTTTGGCTCTGACACTGAGAACTTAGGCAGACTATTGCCAAACAGCTGGTACAAGGATGATGACACTGGCCAGGATGTAATCATGTGGGGATCCCTGGGTGGCTCAGCGGTTTAGCGCCTGCCTTCGGCCCAGGGCATGATCCTGGAGTCCCAGGATCGAGTCCCACATTGGGTTCCCTGCATGGAGCCTGCTTCTCCTTCTGCCTGTGTCTCTGCTTTTCTCTCTCTCTCTCTCTCTCTCTCTCTCTCTCTCTCTCTCATAAATAAATAAATAAATAAACAAACAAACAAACAAACAAACAAACTTAAAAAAGGATGTAATCATGGTCTTAACCACAAGACTGCCAGTTTTGGAGGACTCCCCATACACCAGGCACTGAAGGTAGTAAGCCCTTGGTTGTCCCTCACAGCAGAGACTTTGTCTCCCATTTTTCTAGTGAGAAAACAGTTTGAACAGCTCCCCCTCACTCACACAGTTGACTTCAGTGCCATGCTCCCTGAAGCAGCCATGCAAATCATCAGCCCATAAATGGTGCCTGTTTTTGTCTCCCTCTAATTTTTAAAAATTTTATTTATTCATGTGAGATGCATACACACAGGGGCCAGAGACACAGGGAGAAGGAGAAGCAGGCTCCATGCAGGGAGCCTGACGTGGGACTTGATCCCAGAACTCCAGGATCACGCCCTGAGCTGAAGGCAGCACTAAACCACTGAGCCACCCGAGCTGTCCAATAGTCCTCTATAATTTTCAAAACAGCTCTACTGTGCCAGCCCTTCCCTGGGAACACCATTCAAGTGGCCCTTTCTGGGTCTTTTCTCCATCAGGGCAGTCCTGAGTTGCCTGGAATCTGCTTTTATCCAAGTGACAGAGTGGATCAGGATAACAGAATGGAGGAGAATAGACTGGAGAAAGGGTACCCAGGATACAATAACAAAGTGGGGCTTGTGCCTGAATCCAGTTTCTGACTCCCAGGTTTATACCCCCCACTAGGGCCATGTGTGCTATGAGAAGATGAGAGACTGGAGCCATCTGTGACTTAAGGGTGAAAGCAGATTCTAGGGCTTACTAGCTGCCTGCCCTTGGGGGCAAGCTGTTTAATAACTCTGAATCTCTGTTTTCTGACCTAGAGAATAAAAAGGAGGATGATAAAAATACTATGTACCTCATAGAATTGTCCTAGAATGAAGGAATTAATGTGAGTGAAGTTCTTAGGACAGTGGCTGGCAAAGAGAAAGCAATCAGAAAATATGAGCTGGAAAAAAAAAAAAAAAAAAAAGGAAAGCCCTACAGAGAAGTAAGGATTTGAGAGACTTTGTTCCAGTTACTTGGCCTGCTGTAGGGACCAGGTCCTCAGTAGCTAATCGATAGGCTTCTTCTAGGGTTCCAGAATCCTCTCACTGCCAGTCTGAATCGGGAAGGTGCTTTCTTCCCCCACAATGACATAGCTTGAAGTGGCTCCATGGTGGCTTCTGTGGATTCTAAATTGCATTAGCCACCTCTGTTCATCATGATTCACCAGATTTTGTAAAGTGTTTGGTTTGCCCTTTGAATCAGTAGAATTTGGGGGCTGGCCTGCTCATGATCTGTACATTTAGTTAGCACCTCCTTGGAATCAGGCATTGCTGGGAGCCCTAAGAGGTTCAGGCTTGACCTTTTCTCTGGCTTACCTGCCCTGTTCTTTTGCATAAGACCAGTGTTGTTTGACCATCCTGCCTCAGATCCCGTCACTTCCAAGACCCGAGGTACTTCTTCTTCCTCCCCCTTCACCTCTCATCCTTCAGCTCACATCCTATTCATTCACATGTGTAACAGATACTTCCTGAGTACCTGCTATATACCAGGCTGTGGAGATAGAGCAGGAAATGAGATAGACACATTCCTTGCCAGTGGGTAGTTTCTCTTCTCAGATACTAAAATTTCACTTCCGTAGGCAGACCTTTTCTAAGTTCTGCTATCAGAATGTATCCTGCTGTGTCAACCCTAGAATACCTGGGCCTGGTTTGGAGAATAGCTGCACAAATTGGAGCTTTTCTTTTGATTGGCTGATTATTTGACCATTTTAAGCTCTGCTACTAGTCTGTAAGCTCCTGGAGGAACATAAATCAAGTACGCAGTAAACATTTACTGAATGATTGAACCAACACATGTACAAATATGTCATGGTTGGCAGGCATTGACCGACTGGGATCTGGGACCTTCACTACCCCGGTCAGACTTCTTCACTCTCTTCCACAGAGATCTCCAATCTGCTGGTGGCTACTAAGAAAGCCCAAGAGTGGCAGCCAGTCTACCCCATGAGCCAGCTGAGTTTTGACCGGATCCTCAAGAAGGATATTGTGCAAGTGAGTCATTGCTAAGGTTCTTGGGTGTACCTTGGTCCTGCCTCACCACAGTGGGCAGTCTGAGGTTTTGGGGAGTGAAGTCTGGGTATGGGGAATCCTATCGGAAAAAAAAGTAAGGAGGCTTTCCTTTCATATTTAAAGCTGTTCAGCCACTGCCCTGTCATTCTTACCCAGCCTTGCTGAGGTTCCCCAGAGATACTTTCTCTTTGAGGGAAATGGATTAATCAGGCTTTGTGGGGTTATCTAGGGTTATAGGACCTTCTGTTGTGAGTCTTCAGTGGATAGGAAGAGTTGGAGAACTTGGTAGGAATGCTGACAGGGCAGTGAGAATCGGCTGTCCATGGGGGAGTCTGCGCTGATGCCCCTCATTAACCCACTACATGCTGTGTGACAAAGCACTACTAAAGTTCAGTTCCTAGGCTTTCTGATGCTTCCAGAGGGAGCAAAGCTGGGGAATACAGAATGCAGTAAGAGAGCAGGAGATGTACAATGTTGGCCTGCAAGAGAACTGTCTTCAGAAATAGATCCCTTGGACCAGTGTCCACCTGGGGGGACATTTGCCCAGAGTCTGTAGCCATAGGCAGGCCCAGTTTCCCTTGTAGCTTCCCTTTGGCTTTGGCTAGGGGTGTGAGGCCCAGGGCAAATCCTGCTTTCTGTCTCATGCCCCCACCCCAGGCCCTGAACACAGAGCCACACACCAGGGAGGCTGAGGAGACAACATGCCAGGAGTCTTGGAGGGAAGGGACCATTGACTGCCTGGGAGAGACTGCAACACTTGGGAGGTGTTGGAGAGCGAATTGTGGGGTCACATCTATTAGGGAACCTGGTGGAAGGCAGCAGGCATGGGGTTGGGTTCCTAGTTTATTTTTTTTTCCTAGTTTATTTTTTAAAGTTAATCCCTAAAATTGTCGGGTAGAGTTTTCCGGGAGTAGAAGCCCACAGCTACAACCACCTCTCACTTCACTTTGGATAATTCTTCACTGAAGGCCAGTTTTTATTGTTTTCTATTCCTTCTGGTGGGGTTGGAGCTGTGGCCAGAGATTAAAATCACCAGAGCAACAGTACTCTGGCCTTTTTTCTGTCTAAACTTGGCACCGTACTTGAGCCCTCCCTTCTTTCCTTGCCCTCGAGCCTCTGGGCAGTTCACGGCCATCCACCATGCTCCCAGTGCTCACCTAGCCAACAGACTGAGCACTTTGGCATGCCAGTATGATTGCAACCTTGGCAGGCCCACAGTGTGGTGGAGGAGCCAGCTCTAGCATCTTAAGTAGATAATCACATTACTGAGACGTTAAGTCCTAAGTAGGGAAGTACAGCAGGATTTGGGACTGTCAGAGAGGACCATGCCACCTAGCCTTGAGAGGACCAAGATGGCTTCCTGGAGAAAGCAGCGTCAAAGCAGAGTTGCAGAGGATGCACAGCAAGTACCCGGCCAAGGCAGAGGGAATGGCATGGAAGGAGGCTGTTGTGGAACATGCATGGGGCTCTGTGGTTGCTGTGGAGTCCTGCTGCCATGACTTGGCCACTGGAATAAAGCAGCCCTTCTGGGGAAGAGTAATTATTCTGAAAGCATATGGCTTTTACGGGATGTTCTGGGAACACAACCTCCCAGAACCTTGATGAATCACTTCATGACAGATGTGGCTTTAATGAATAGTCACAGAACCTTGCCAGGATACGGGAGACAGGGCAGATGCATTGCCACTCTGCTATGACAGATGACAAATGGTGGCATTTGTGCAAATTAATATACCCGATTAACAATTGTGTACGTTCCTCTAGGGGGCAGGGCTGATTCCAAGGGAATCTTTCTGCATTTACAGAGAGAGTCGTGGGATAATAGAAATATAGCACCTCATCCTACAGATTTTGTGAGATTAATGTCAGTAGCTTGAAAGTGCCCAAGTTTTATGAATCACATTTTGATTTTCCAATAAAAATGTTTAAATCAGAATTATTAAACTTGAACTGGAAGGGTCCTTAGAGAGAGATGGTTATGTGTGATGATTTCATTTAGTCCTCATAGCACTTAATTGGTGGTGTTCTCCTCTTCCAGTGAGGAAACTGAGGGCCCACCCTTCCAGTCTCTGCCTCTGTCTTTACCCCCTCCCCACTGTGGGACTGCTTGGGCAAATCCACATGTAAATGCATCACAGATATTAAAGCTTAGCATGTATGCACATACACACACATGCAGGCTGGGTAGATGGGTGGAAAATGAATGAACAAGTACCTCATCTAGAGGACAATCAAACAGAACACATAAGCCCAGCAGATGGTTTTTCCCCACAATATGCCAGGGTCTAGACCAGGAGTCTTTACTCCTATCTCTTCACTTGATTCTAGAACAAGTGCCGTGATTTCTCGTTTATAATAGTGGGCAGAGATGGAGCGTGGTGAAAGAACATTTCTTAAGTTAAATGGCCAGTGAGCAGTTGAACCAGCACTAATGAGCCCCTGTCTTTGTTCCCCAGCCTATAGTAAAGCCCCGCCAGGGTCCTCTCTGAGTCCACTCTGGAGGCCAAGGTTGGGGGCTGATGTCATTGGAGGCTGATAGTGGTGCTGCTGGAAGTTTTGTGATTGGTCAGGATTATGTTTCAGCCTCAGGTTGTTTCTGGAGGCAGAAAGGAAGGAACCATTTGGGAATTAACTGTCTCCCGGGGCCCGGGAAGTACCACATTTGTGTTTTGCTGCGTAGCTTTGTGTTCCTTTTGGAGGCCTGACCAGGATGAGGCTCCAAGAGTCTGTGAGCCTCAGAGACTCTTTTGTCCTAGCCCTGCCCCTTCTGGTACTATGTGTTCCCATTGGGGCCTTAGTGCTTGGCTCAGCTCTCATGTCACTGCAGCCCCAGAGAGAAGTCACCCCAAACTCCTCCTCCTTCCTCTTTCAGGGAGAGCACCTTGGGAGAGGCACACGGACACACATCTACTCCGGTACTCTGGTGGATTATAAGGACGATGAAGGAACCTCTGAAGAAAAGAGAATAAAAGTCATCCTCAAAGTCTTAGACCCCAGCCACAGGGACATTTCTCTGGCAAGTGTCTTCCTCAGAACCCCATCCCTTCTCTAGTTCTGGAGCCAGTGGAGTGTCGTGAGCCAGGAAGAACCCTTGCCCTTTTTTGGTCTGGTGGTTTTCAAACTTGTCATTTAGTCTGAATTCCTTTCTTCAGACTTCTTCCTTTCTACAGTCTTAGAAAAAGAGGTATATAAAATAAGTGAGGGAAGACTGAAGATGAAGTAGGTTGAGCAGCCTGTGCCCTCTCTGCCCCTCTCATTCTCCTCTGTTTCCTATCTAGAGGTCCTCATGGTTCTCTGGACCCTCTAGCTAAATCTTCTCACAATCCCTGATGTAGTCTAAGGCTGTCACTATGACAGCCTTTATCTAGAAAGATAAAGGCCAGGATCCCACACAGAGAGTGATAAAGCCAAGTCTTGACAGAGATCTGGTTTTTGTTTATTCTACTACAGTGTCAAACATTGTTATTTCCCATAGTTTAAAGGAAGAGAAAGTGGTGGATATGAGTATCCAATGGGGAAATTGTCACCTAGCCTCTGCTACCAGCCTGGCTCTGTATCCTATTAGGTTTTCAAGGCCTAGGATGATGACAGTGGGACTGATTGACTTTCCTCTCAGTAGAACCCCTTTGGCACCAGAGCCGTGGAGTCTGATCCTTGACATTCCCTTGTCCTATTCTCCCACAGGCTTTCTTTGAGGCAGCCAGCATGATGAGGCAGGTCTCCCACAAACACATCGTGTACCTCTACGGCGTCTGTGTCCGAGACGTGGAGAGTAAGTGTATTTGCTTTGGAAGGGGAGGTTGCTCCCTGTTTGGGGAGTGTGAGTGCTATAATGACAATTTGGGGCTGATGCCACCTTCGCATTGCCTGAGCTTCTTGCCTCTTCTTACGGTTCAGAAACATGAGGTACTGAGCAGGTCTCATGCTTAATAGCATAGAATTTAGTGCCATTTGTCTTTCACTCATTTCTTGAACGTTATGTGTTGTCACCTCAAGCTGCACACTGTTCTGGACCCGAGAGGGTGGGGTGAGTAAGCTGAGGGGTCAGAGTGGAAGAAGCTCTGGGCAGAGGTGGAAGCACTGTGGTGTTTGTACCTCACTAAGATGTTGGCGTCCTCCCAAGCTGAGTACCAGCCATTAAAGTGGGCTCTCCCCAAAGGGTGAGGGAAAATACTGTCCCAGATCGACAGAAGGTCCCAGATGTGCGTACTTTTGTGCTTGTAGATATCATGGTGGAAGAGTTTGTGGAGGGGGGGCCTCTAGATCTCTTCATGCACCGGAAAAGTGATGTCCTCACCACACCATGGAAGTTCAAAGTTGCCAAACAGCTGGCCAGCGCCCTGAGTTACTTGGTAAGTGTACCTACTGTGGTCTCCACCAGGAACCAGAATGACCTCTAGGGGGTGGCAGGAAGGAGGTCTAGCCAGGTGGGCTGCTGGAGCCCAGGCTCTGTGGTTGGCCACAGGTGTGCCCGGTGCTTACTAAAAACTCCTTTGGGGCTGCCCGTGTGCTTGTGTATGAATCCTGTTTCAAAGGAGGTTTTATCACATCAGAGGACTGACTTCTATAATGCACTATAGGTAAGAGTGGAAATAATGTGATACTTGTCAAATGAATGAGTGAAATTGCTAGCATCAGTAGTGCTTACCATGAGTCAGCTGTTCAGGTTGTTATACAGGTCTTACTAGTGTTATTCTCACAAATGCCCTAGGAGGCCTGCTCCACCATTATCTCTGTTTCTCTGGTGAGGGAACTGGGGCAGAAGAACATAATATAAGGTACCCAAGACACAGAGAACTAATTGGGGGACAGCTCGACTGCCTGGGCATGGCTGTTGCTGGCGAATATGGAGATGACATGAGGGGCCAGGCTCAGAAACAGAGGGAAGGAAGGAAGGGGGTTATACCCATGGGTAGCTGGCTTATTTTACCCTTTTTACTCTACAGGAGGATAAAGACCTAGTTCATGGAAATGTGTGCACTAAAAACCTTCTCCTGGCCCGTGAGGGCATTGACAGCGAGTGCGGCCCGTTCATCAAGCTCAGTGACCCTGGCATCCCCATCACTGTGCTGTCCAGGCAAGGTGTGTCTCCCCGTCCCTCCCACCCCATTTCCCATTCTCGCCCTTCACCCTTCCACCCTCCCTATCCTCACCAGTGGGGAGAAGGGGGCTAGGGCTCAGGTGTGTTTCCTTTTAAAAAAGAACTTTAGCAGACAGGCATCTGGTGCTATTCCTGGGCCCTGGGGGCCAGTCCTTGCCTTTAGGGAGCTAACTGTGGGGTAGGAGAAACACAATTCACCCAAGGCACATCTTTGTTCAAGGTGCTAGGGGTAGCACAGAGGGAAGCTGCTGGGCCTGGGGATAGTCGGAGAGGCGTCAGGGGGAGCTGGGTCCCCTTGGTCCTCAACTGTAGTTGGTGGGCAGTTTGGGGGGCGGTCCCTGAGTGATTGCTGTGGTCCTGCATGCTTAGAATGAGGTTACCATGAGCTATGGGGCTCCGCAGGAAAGGACAGGCTTAGGAGCGGAGATGCTGAAACCAGCGCTGCATGAGTTGTACTCTGCATCTTAGCCTTATAGGCCATATACAGGACATCAGCATGCCCCCGGGCCTCATGCCCTGGCCGGTGCTGGCCAGCAATTTCTAGCACCAGGCACAGTGCCTGGCGCTTAGAGTGTTGCTCAGGAATTCAAAAAATGGGCTAAGTTTGGAAGAGAACCAGGATGAAGACAAGGCTTACAAGTAAGACCTAAGTCATCCCCTCCTCAGAAGGAGGATGGGAAGCATCCTCTAGTGCCTGCATGGTGCTTACATTCCACCCAACTTCCAACAGTCTGCACAGGTTTGCCCCTGAATCTATAAGGGTCCTGTCCTCAGCAAGCATCTGAGACATAGACACAGGTGACTCCAGGGCAAGTAGAAAAGCCTAGGTACCCCACAGAGAAGCCAGTAAAATGCTGTGTACACTCAGAGATGTCATCTAGTTGGGGTCAGAGGGTGACTCAGAGAGGCGTTGGGGTTTCATCTGAGCCTTGTAGGTCAGTGAGGTGGGCTTGACTGTGAATGCCCAGTTCAAGAATGGCCCACTTGCCTCTCTTTCCAGCAGGAGCCAGAAGAGTGCTGCTAGAGACCACAGCACTTGTTAAGGGGCATTTCCCTGGATACAGCAGGGGTATCTGTACAGATATTGGTCTTGGGAAGAAGCTGGAACAGGGCTGCGGAAGTAGCCAGGTGCAAGCATGATGTAGAACAGCCTCACCTGTCATCTTCCCTTGTCCTTTTGCGCATTGAGCAAGCATAGTGTTGCAGGAGGACCGTGAGGAGTGCATGAGATTTAGCCTAGGCCTACTTTGCACATATGGGCCCATCTTCCTGTCTTTTCTTTCTTAAGCCTTTGTTCTCCTTCCCTAGGGTGGTGGCCTCTACCTGGGAGTACTTTGCTGTTTCTGCGGCCAGAGCTTCAGAAGACTGGCCCTGCATGACCCTCCTGGGGGGCAGGTGATAAACAGACATACTTGCTGGCCCTAAGACTGGTGCATCTAAAGTGCCAGAGTGAGAGGCCCAGAAGATGGCACCTTTCACAAGCTCCCCATGGGACCAATGTAGCCATGGTCCATGTTTGGAAAACACTGCTTAAAATAGTTTCTTCGTTAGTTCATAGTGCCTGCTGCAATGACAGCGATTTACTCCCCAGGCGATTCCAGGAACTGATCTGGAAATATCTCCCATCTTTTTTCAGAGTGCATAGAACGAATCCCATGGATTGCTCCTGAGTGTGTTGAAGACTCCAAGAACCTGAGTGTGGCTGCTGACAAATGGAGCTTTGGAACCACATTGTGGGAAATCTGCTACAATGGCGAGATCCCTCTGAAAGACAAGACCCTGATTGAGGTGAGCAGTTGCAGTCCAGGGTGTGAGCCAACTGAGGATTCCTTGAGCACTAGTGGACATCTTGGGAGTTCTCGGGAAGCCTCATGTTGTAGGAAGAGGTAGATGTCCATTTGAATCTCCTCCAAAGGCTTACTGGCTATGTAACTTCAAAAGTGTCACTAACCTTCCCTGAGTCTCAGCTTTATCATCTATAAAATGGGGATAAACAACACCTACTTTGCAGGGCTATTATGAAGATTAATAATGCATGCAGGGTGTCAGGCACACAGCATGTGTTCAGTAGAACAGTATAATACTTTTTAGCTCAGATTTTAAGCACCTACTAGCAAAATTAACACAGATATTTGTTGAGTTTCTTTATCCTAAATATAGTTATATAGGCTGTATTTTTTAATATCCTGTGTACTTTACTATTAATGTCTTCCAATTTTACAAACTTAGTAGTTTCATTAACCTCACATTTAATTAATTTTATATTTGGCATTTAGGTTGTTTTTAAATTTGTAATGTTCTAATTCTGCAGGGAATATCTTTGAACATAAATTTTTGTTTATATCTGACTTATTTCTGAGTCATTCAATAGGGCCACTGAGGAATTAATGAGTCAAAGGATTTGGAGAATCTGAAGGTTATACATATTGCCAAATTGTATTCCAGGAACGTTGCATGACCTCACTGGAATGTAGCTTGTTCAGGACTGGGCTATACTGCTATACTGCCCATCTTCCTTGAATTTGGATTTTTGTGTGGAGACTAAGATTTCCCCAAGCCGAAATAAGGCAACAGTAACACATGCTTATGAAATCTATCTTCAAGCACAGCTGTTGGGAATTAAATAGGGATGGTAACTGGGGCTGAAAGGTTAGTGAGTGGTTCCTTTGGTTTCTTCCATGTGGTTTTCTTCTTTATAGAAAGAGAGATTCTACGAAAGCCGGTGCCGGCCAGTGACACCATCTTGTAAGGAGCTGGCTGACCTTATGACCCGCTGCATGAACTATGACCCCAACCAGAGACCCTTCTTCCGAGCCATCATGAGAGACATCAATAAACTGGAAGAGCAGAGTAAGACACTCTTGTGCTCTATAGTGAGAACAGCCAGTGCCCAGGGAAGCGGGTGAGTAATGAAGAGCCCGTGAATGGCAGTCACTTTTTTAATATGGTTTATTTTCTCCCATTAGATCCAGACATTGTTTCCGAAAGAAAGCCAGCAACCGAAGTGGATCCCACACATTTTGAAAAGCGGTTCTTGAAGAGGATCCGTGACCTGGGAGAGGCAAGTTAGGCTGGAGTCCCCTGCTGACCGTGTCACCTCTCTGTATCCAAAGCCACTCCACTCTCTCATTTCGGGCCTCGGTTTAAGAGAGAAGGCATCTGACTGCATTTGCCCTGGGCCAGTTGAATCATAAGGGACTCTCCATTTGACACATGGTGACAGCGCACATACACCTGCCTGTCCAAGTGGCTGGATAAGTACACAAGATGTTGGTCTGCTCCCTCCAGACTTGATTCTTCTCTGAGGGATGGAAGAGAATGGAAAGGGAGAGATATGGGGGAATAGATATAGATGTGGTAGAAACAGAAAAATCCCTGACTTTCCTGGGTATTTATATCCTGCGAGGCTGCTTAAATGAGGGATTATTTACTACACAGGCCAGATAGAATATCTGCTTTTCCCTTGGATCTCAAATGGGAGTTTCCTAACAGTTAATGTAACCAGAAAAGCTAGTGCGATTTGTATCTTTGTACAGATTTTCTGTAGTTCAGTTAAGTGAACACAGACTGTGTCCCACACCAAGTATCTTCTCTGTGCCGAGGCTTTGTTCTGGGCACTTTGCACTTTCTAGGCACAGTGTCCTTGGTTGCTCACACCATCCCTGAAAGTCCGTTGCTACTGTGTATGCTGAGCACCTCTGGAGCCAGCTCAGAAGATTGGGTGACTGGGTCCACATCGCTATCTAGTGGCTTGATTGGGATCTGATCCCACATCTTCTAAACACTCTTCATGCAGTGCTCTTTTCAGCTACATTGTGGTGCCTGTCCTTTGGCCTGGGCCCACGGCTGTCAGAGAACACAGAGTTGTCCTGCAGGTCCGGCAATTACTTCCTTTTCCTGTTGGGTTACACTTACGTGGAAACTGGGATTGATGTGTTGGTTCACCAGTCCCCTGGTGCTTTCTTGTCTTAGCTCAGTAATGGAGGAGGTGGCATGTGAGACGAGAGGAAGGGGCTGTGGTAGGCAGGAAGAGGCTGGGTAGGAGCTCGCTGCCTGTGAGGTCAGGCTGTGCTGCTCTCCCCTGGCATTTATGGAGACAGCACAAGAAGCCAGCCTCATCTAAGTGTTCCTGCCAACCCAGTGTGGGGTTTTTCTCATCAAGCGCACGTATTTTTCCTTGTAGGGCCACTTTGGGAAGGTTGAGCTCTGCAGGTATGACCCTGAGGGGGATAATACTGGAGAGCAGGTGGCTGTCAAATCCCTGAAGCCTGAGAGTGGAGGTAACCACATAGCTGATCTGAAGAAGGAAATCGAAATTCTAAGGAACCTTTATCATGAGAACATTGTGAAGTACAAAGGCATCTGTACAGAAGACGGTATGTTGTGCAGAGTGGGATTGGTTTGAAAACTAAAGAACTGTCTGGGGTTTTAAAGTCAGTGCTGTGCAGGTAGTGCCCTCAGCCTTACCTGCGCCATCTGAACACCCTAGGGATGCTTCCTGTGAACTCTGGGGCCTCACAGTCGTATGTGTGGTTGGGTCCCTCAGTATAGAGTTATATGGTACATATTGTACTCTAAAATTGCTAATGAAATTATGTGGCTCATAATTTCAAAAAATCAGCCATCTGCAGTGATTTGCAGATCACTCTATTAGCTTGGTGAATGCTGAGGATTGGGATATGTTATGTACATGAGTCTTACTATCTCCATTAATTGCTGAGGATCGTGAGGTTCTAGAGCTTAAGAGGTTAAGTAACTTGCCTGTGATTCAGAGGGGACACTGAAATCAGTTCAGGGCCTGCGTCTACAGATCCTGTACCATCTACTCTCCCACAGTTCCTTCATCTGGCAACCTCATGGTGATGGGTGTTTTGTTTTGTTTTTTTTTCTAAACAGGAGGAAATGGTATTAAGCTCATCATGGAATTTCTGCCTTCAGGAAGTCTTAAGGAATATCTTCCAAAGAATAAGAACAAAATTAACCTCAAACAACAGTTAAAATATGCTGTTCAGATTTGTAAGGTAAAAAAAAAATGTTAAAGATGAAAAAATCAGGCGCTCTGTCCTAGGGTAATTGGGTTGTGATTAGACTGCAAGAGGGAAGCTTTACAGTAATTGTACCTGGGTTCATTTTGCTCTATATGATTTGGATGAAAATCAGCCAGTACTAAGAAAACTGATTTGTTAACATGGCTGATTTAATGTATATTTCTTTGAATTGGGTTGGCCTTATTATTCTTGCATTAAAAACAACAAAAAAGGGATCCCTGGGTGGCGCAGCGGTTTGGCGCCTGCCTTTGGCCCAGGGCGCAATCCTGGAGACCCGGGATCGAATCCCACGTTGGGCTCCCGGTGCATGGAGCCTGCTTCTCCCTCTGCCTGTGTCTCTGCCTCTCTCTCTCTCTCTCTCTCTCTCTGTGACTATCATAAATAAATAAAAAAAATTAAAAAACAAAAAAACAAAAAAAAATGAGTGCTAGGTAAACGAAATGACATTTGTGCTTTTTTGTGAAGCAGTAATGGATACAAAACAGAACCGGAACCGACCTTTAGGAAACACACTCTACCTTTACTTCTCTCTTCTCAGGGGATGGACTATTTAGGTTCTCGGCAATATGTTCACCGGGACTTAGCAGCAAGGAATGTCCTTGTTGAGAGTGAACACCAAGTGAAAATTGGAGACTTTGGTTTGACCAAAGCAATTGAAACTGACAAGGAGTACTACACAGTCAAGGATGATCGGGACAGCCCTGTGTTTTGGTAACTGAATCTAATGTTAATGTCTTTTATTCCTCCTGCCCAAGTCAAGGTTAGAAACTTAGAACATTTGGAATTGATTGATCCTTGCCTTCAAGAAACACCTTTTAGGTTGTTTCGCTGAAACCAACCCACATAGAAATGCCAGAGGCTCATATGACACCATCTTCCAAGGAGTGAAGGATGCTCCACCTGGTGGCTCAGCATTTCCAGCTTCCCAGGAGAGGGCATTCATCTGACACAGTCCATAAAACCGTTAGCAGTTGCAGGGGTCACATCCATGCACAGGAGGCTTAGAGGGCAGGTAGGAGGAAGGGGTAGGAATGAGGTGAGGAAGGTAGGCACAGACAGATGATTCAGGGAGATCCCCGACAGGAGAGCGGACCACAGTGCAGGGGGGGACTCAGCTATCTGCCAACAGATCATTAGAGTGTCTGGGTTGGAAGGCCACATCCTGACTCTGAGCCCTCTCAGCCTGGAGCACCAAGGGAGAAGCTGGTTAAACCTCTGTTGTGCCACGCCTATAGAACAAACCAGCACCTCCAAGGTGCGTCCCGCATAGACCCACACCTACATCTCTCCCACTCATGGTGCCTAAGCCTTCCCTCACTCATAAATATGTATCAGGGCCCTACTTTATGGCAGGTACTTAGAGATATGTGGTGAACAAGTAGACCGAGTTTAGAATGTAATGGATTGGGCAGCCAATTTCATGATGGTAGCTGCATATAAGCTTGGTTTTCTGGAAGTCCTGTTATGACTTTAAAGATCCATGGGGGGGATCCCTGGGTGGCTCAGCAGTTTAGCGCCTGCCTTTGGCCCAGGGCGCGATCCTGGAGTTCTGGGATCGAGTCCCGAGTCGGGCTCCCGGCATGGAGCCTGCTTATCCCTCTGCCTGTGTCTCTGCCTCTCTCTAAAAATCTTAAAAGATCCATGGGGGTTTGTAAGGATGGTAAAAAGATGAGATGAGAACAGTGAATATCCCAGGATGTGTGTCAGCTGTGGCTGGATCATGAGGCAGGAGGTCTCAAGGACTGGCTAACGCAGAGCCCTGGAAGCCGAGTTATGGAGGCGGCACTCCACCGCAGGCTTTGGGATATACCACTGGAAGCTTGACAAATGGCAGCTTTTGTTTTAAAAAGATCACTGTGGATGGAGGGGGAACAAGATTGGAGCCAAGGGAATCTGATTCAGCCAGAGCTAGTGAGGATGTGAACTAGGACAGTGACAGTGGGGCTTAAGAGAAGTGAGAAGGTTTAAATATTTAGGAAACTGGATATGGGGATGCCTCCATTTCTGGCGTGGGCAGTTGGCTGTCATCCACTGAAACAGTTGACCTTGGAAGAAACCTGCACGGGGAGGTCACTGCTAGTGACTAATTTTGAACTTGCAAAGAACACCTGGGGCCTGTCATTCCATGCCTCCTCTACATGGACAGTACCTGCTCTGTGCAATGAAGAGCACAAACTGTCTAATATTTTAAAGCAAATACATGCTACAGAGAGCCTGAGATGGCATTGTTTTACACATCAAATGTGTGCTTCAGGATAGCTGTGATTAATGTATTAAATACTAAGAAAAGCCAAAGAAGTAATTTTTTTGGACTTAATCTGTAATGTTTGTTCGAATATCCTTCCCAAGAAATGAAGAGATTTCATGGTCTGCTTTCTTTCAGGTATGCTCCTGAATGTTTAATTCAATGTAAATTTTATATCGCCTCTGATGTCTGGTCGTTTGGAGTGACCCTGCATGAGTTGCTTACTTATTGTGACTCAGATTCCAGCCCCATGGCGGTAAGTCTTCCTTGTCCCTTTATATGAACCTAGCACCCAGTGAAAATGTGCAAGTTTTGTTCTTAAATGGCATCCAGTTAGTGTGTTACAATGGAAAGTGTCACTTATTTGTGGCTCTCTCAAGTCCTCATTTCATAAGGAGCCCAAGTTCTAGAAAATGATAGCTGGCTTTTCAAGGATCTTACCTGTGTGAAGAGTCCAGGGTCAGTTTCCTGTGAGAATGCGGGAGCCAATGGGGAGGGCCTTGTTGAGGCTCAGGTATTCATAAATGAGATCATTTTCACTGGGACAGGCTGTTCAGCCAGGGAAAGGGATAGTTAGTGGAGTCTGACAGAGATTACAGACTAATCATTGAGAGCTAATCAAGATTTTGGACTTTCATTTAATTTCCATTTAATTCTAGAAATTTTACCTTCATCTAATGTTGATCTAAATATGTGCTAAATATTTTGTTTGGTTTTATTTTACATAGTTGTTTCTGAAAATGATAGGCCCAACTCATGGCCAGATGACAGTAACAAGACTTGTGAATACATTAAAAGAAGGAAAACGTTTGCCTTGTCCACCTCACTGTCCAGAAGAGGTATTTGTGGGTCATTTTACAGTAATAAACTCAATTTGTGTGGTGTTGTTAAGGCTTGAGTTATCCAGCAAGTGTTCAGGGGTAGGGTTGAAGTGGGAAGAAATAATTTTCTGAAGCTGAATTTCAGATCAAACCTCTTTGATCTGATGAAAAATCATCTTTTGGGGCAAATGACAGCCATAAGTTATGTTTAAAGTAAGAATTCCATCCAGAAGTGGGCTGACCTCACTGAGCACCCTAAAGGAACATATTCTGGTGGAGCCTGATTGTGACAAGTACATATAGAGTTGACCCTTCCCCCACACGAGAGTAGGGGCACTGACCTCCTACACATTTGAAAATCTGAATGTAACTTTTGATTACCCAAACTTAAGTCTGCTGTTGACCAGGAGGCTTACTGATTACAAGAGAAAAAAATGGTAAGAGAAAATACATTTATAGCACTGTATCGTATTTATTGAAAAAACAATGTATAACTGGACCTTGCACAGTTCAAATCCATGTCGTTCAAGAGTCAGCTGTAATTGCATTTTAGTCAGTAGCATTTATGACTAAATCACTTTAGTTTTCTAGACTATTTGAGATGTACTTAGAGTCTACATGGAGATGTAATGACCTGGACTTTTTGGAAGGTCGAGTCGTGAGCTTCTCAAGATATAGGAAATGTGATGAGCACTGTGTGTTAGATGCAACTGATGAATTACTGAAAACTACATCTGAAACTAATGATAGGAAATGTGACACCTATCATTTGTAAATAATATTTTGAATAATAAGGAAAGTCTTTTACATTTCCCAAAAAGTGTTTAACTTGATTTTTCCCCCTTCTTACAGGTTTATCAACTTATGAGAAAATGCTGGGAATTCCAGCCATCTAATCGGACAACTTTTCAGAACCTTATTGAAGGATTTGAAGCACTTTTAAAATAAGCATGAATAACATTCAAACTCCTGTGTACCAAGTCCTCCTTCCCCAACCAATACCCAAGCCATTTAAAAGAATTTTTAATGCAAAAAAATTTGTATTTGGGTATGTAAGGCACACTGTGGTGCTTATTATGCATAAGTATTTTCCTCTTTAAATTTGGCACCAATAACAAATAAGGACAACCAAAACAATAGAAGGCACTTAAGCACTCCTCCTTTTGGAAAGAACATATACCACCATTTTGTTTGGCTAGCTTCCCATCACAATTGAGCACCAGAAAACACAAAGAGCAGCCAGAAGCACTTGTTCCCAGCTGCCAGTAGATCTGAAATGCTTTCCTGGCAGATAAAGATTGATGGACTTAGCCAATACTCCAGCATACCCTCAAATTTCAATATCTATACAGTGATAAACCAAGCATTCTTGAAATATTAGATACTAGTTAGTAGACTATTGTTTCTATACAAAGATGAGTGTATTCCCGTCACCAGTAGGATTTAAACTTTGAGTTATTTCTTCAGTGGCTTTGCTCCTGTCCCCGTGGGTGACCAGCACTATGGATTTTTGAGAAAACTGGGCAGACCCAGGGGGAAAGCTGTGGAATAGATACTTTGCTGCATGTTAATTCTTGAGAACCAAGCCTGTGCCAGTGCTTTCCTAAACAATATAAAGATCTCAGATACTATCATACGTGCTTTTAAGAAATATTCATGTATATCCTTTTATAACTCTACCACTTGTTCCAGCATTGGTTTTGGATGCTGTATGCAACCAGTCAGTGTTCTATTAGACAGTGTTCAGTTTGCTTGGAGGTAGCTGGGTAATCAAAAATGTCTACTCTCTGATTCAATGTGAACCATAAGAACTTTATGACCAAGAGTCTGAAAAAACTTTCTGTTAATGCTGTCTAGCATTTGTTTGATATCATTACTTTTCACCTTTTGAGCCTGAAAAAGAGTTCTGGATTGATGCAATGGCAACAATAAACTTGCCATTTAAATTTATTCAATAACCCTACATCACCAAGGTGTCTGTCTGTGTCAAACCTGTGGCTACTCTATATGCACTTTGTTTACTCTTTATACAAATAAATATACTAGAGACTTCACATGCATATGCCTTTTAATATTAAGATTTCATTTTCAAAGCATTCAAACAATTTGTTTACATAGAAAAATAACAGTATAGACTTTGCAGGGGGAGTTTGGTAATAGTCCTTATTACAAACGCCATTTGATTTGTACTTATCTATTCTGTCCAATGATAATGGGCACAAGCCCATACAGATGGCAGGTCCACATGTGTTATAATCCAAAATATCTTGGTTTTTTCAACCTCTTCCTGTTTCATTTTTCAGCTCTGATTTAAAACTCACCATCTTCTGTTTATATTATCAGAAAGGTGTGACTAAGCATTGAAGATTTTCAATGCAATAGGAAATGGAAAGGAAAAGTGCAGAACATGGAGAAACCATTATTCATCTGCTGAGTCATAACTGAGTGATGCTAGTCCTTAGAAGTTAACTTTGTCACTTTAGAAGTTAATAACATATGAAATAGGCCAACTGCTTTAGGTAAGAGTCAAAAATAAGTTTCCTGAATTAGATTTAATTATCTGATTTCAAAAACACTAGGATCATTGAGATTCGTAATGAGGAATAAACTTGAAAATTTCTAGATGGCAAAGGATTACTCGTGTTTAATACCAAAGTCTTCAGGAAATGGTGATGTCAAAAGTAATATGCAATGAATGCAATTCTTGCCAAATTGAGTTAAACAGCTGAGATAATTTTTCAGCCTAACACTACACAAGACTAAGAGACAAAGCAGAAAGTGAGGTATAACTTACTAGCTCCGAGTTGTTACACTCTTACTTCATAATGTTCCTTCAGAAAGAGCAGTATAGACTGTATGGTGGAAATAGGACATTCAAGGATCAAAACAGGCCTTGTTCATCACTAGTTTATGCCATAAAATCAGACTCAGAAACCGACATCACTTGCCACCCACTAGCCTGTTGCAGAAGTTAAAGGATTAGGGAATTAGTGCTCCTAGAGCAGGGTCAGCACACATTCCCCCATCAAGGGCCAGAGAGTAAATATTTTAGGCTTTGCAGACCAGATGGTCTCTGTTACAGCTACTCAGCACAGCCACTACAGCACACCAGGAACCACATACAGTATGTAAATGAATGAGCATATTTGTGTTCCAATAAAATTTTATATATGGACACTGAAATTTAAATTTCATAGTACTTAATTCAAATCTGTTCTACTTCATTTAAAAATGTAAACATCATTCTTAGCTTGCAGACAATATAAAAACAGGTGAAGAACTGAACTTAACCTCAGGGTGTAGTCTGCCAACCCCTGAAATTATTCACTAAAGCTACTTTAAAAAAAAATAGCTTGTTTTTCACAAAAAGTATAAATGGTAGATAACATTAAAAGTAAAGCATCTGTTGTTGTGTAGAACTTGGACATCACTCTGGGTTTTATATTTCAGGGTTAGCTGATGTGGGGGTAATTATTTAGTTTGCATGTAGAGCATCTTTATAACATTACCACCACTGCATTTTGTAGTTGCACTCTTTTGTTCTAGGAAAAGTAGATTGAAATGCACATTGGCATAAAAAAAACTCATTCTTCTAAGGCTCAGGAAACAGGACTGTTTCCCAGTTATTGCTTCATACTTTTATATATGGTGTCAAAATTATTCCCAGTCCTAAATAAGGAATATTGGAACATTGTTAATTTCTCCAATGGCTATAAGTTAATACCAATTAAGATGCATCTAATTCTAATGGAAAATGTCCTCAATTGTCTTATTGCTACTTAGTTTTTATTTGGCAATTCTGCTTGCTGCACAATACAGTTCCTTCTGGGAAATTAGAAACCCGTATTGAAAGGATATGGCTAGTCTGAATGTAGTTAAGGCAGCGATGAACAGCAGAGATACTGCAAAAAACCTTATGAGATTATATGGAGAGAACTTAGCTCAGTATACACGCTTCTTCTTTAAGTACGTTTCCATGTAATATGCTCCTGTGCCCTGAGAATGCTGGTCGGCAAATTCCACGGAACCACCTTCTGGGGCAGAGATGAGATATGATGAGCCTCGCTTTTCATTTCTTAAAGATGATACCTATGAGAAAAATCACAACGCTAATATCTAAATTAAAAATTGGTTTATTCATTAAAGATGTTTATAAGAAAAGCAACTCTACTTCTGATTTAGTCTAAAAACAATAGGATAAAAAGCAAATCTATTAAAGACTTTACTATTCTTATACCAAAATCACTTGTGGAACTTTTAAAAAATACAAACCAGCCTCTGAGTGCCCTTTCTCCTCCACCCCCAATATTTGGGGGAAAGAAGAAAAGCAATTGCAGTTGCTTCTGCCACTTAGCATAAACTCCACTGAGTCCGAATACCAGTAGTAGATGTCAGTATTCCTCTGAAAAACATGAGTGGCTGAGAAATCGAACTGCATATCAAATTAGATGGTGGGTCTATGTTGTAACAAAAGTGGAAACACACTAGTAGGTGTAAAAACACAAGTGGTTCCAGACCCAAGTGGAACACAGGCGTGCACAGGGAATTCAAGACAGTTTCCAGAGCTCAGAGGAAGATGGCCAAATAGGAAGATCCTAAGTTTGCCTCATCCCACAAAGGCAACAACATCATCTATGCAGCTAATTCTGAAGATGACCTGAAGACTAACAGATCTTCCACAGCTCATAGCAGAGAGAAGGCTACATTGCAAAGGGTAGGAGGAGCAGAAATGCGACATGGAACCAAATCCCAGCACAACTATCCACAAATAGGAGGGACATCGTAAGCACAGAAGAGCAAGGAGATCAGAGCCCACACTGAGTATATCCCCAGCCCTCAGGACCGGCACTGGGAAGGGGAGTATCCACACATCTGGCTCTCAGAATCAACAAAGCTTAACTTCAGGAGAGCTGGAGGGCTGTAAGAAACTGAGTCTCCACCCTTAAAAAACCAAGAAGCTAAATAACAGCCCAAGCTTGAAAGACATAGTTTGAAAAGTACCAGACTATATGGAGATCCTACTAATTTCAGGATACGTGCCAGTGGGATAGGGAGCTGCAGTTTTCTTTAGAAATGAAAGTGCTGGAAGGAACCATTTTTCTACACTTTCCCCAGCTTAGACAGCCAGAGGCTTTCAGGAGTTTCTAGCACTCTTCATCTGCCTTGCTAGCACTACATGCACCATTATGTCATTCCTCTGTGGACCTTCCCTGGGCAGGGGGCAAGGGAGGGATGCAAACTCTCCCTACCAGCACCCATGCCATCGTCACAGTGGCTCATTACTATGTAGATAGCTGGGCTGAGTGCCAACCCTGCCTACCAGCGAGCCCATGGTGGCTGCAGCTAGGCCTCTAAGCCAGCAGCACAGGGAACAAACCCCAGCCACACAGGAGTGCACATGTAGCCCACACAGGGAACACCCCTGAAGTGCTTGGTTCTAGTGACTAGGGATAGTTTACAGCAGAGTCCCTTCTACAGAAAGCCACTACTTTCAAGATCAGGAAACATAGCTGACCTACTTAATACATAGACAAAATGACACAGGAGATGTCCCAAATGAAAGATGACAAAAATCAGAGAAAAAGAGCTAAACAAAATAGAGATAAGCAGTATGCCTGATAGAGTTCAAAGTAAGGGTCATAAAGCTAATGGATTTAAAAGAATGGATGAACTCAATACTTCAACAGAGAAAAAATAAAAACCAGAGATGAGAATACAACAGCTGATATGAGCAATAGACTAGTAGAATGAACAGATTAGAGGATGCAGAAAAATGGATCAGGGATCTAGAAGACAGGATAACAGGAAGCAACCAAGCTGAAGAGCAAAAAGAATAATGACGGATTAAGAGACCTCTGCAACATCATCACCATAATATTCACATTATAGGGGTCCCAGAAGGAGAAGAGAGAGAAGGGGGCAGAATAACATCTGGAAACTTTCCTAAGCTGGGGAAGGACACAGAAACTCCAGTCCAGGAAACACAGCCCCAAACAAGATGAACCCAAGGATATCCACACCAATACTGTTAATTAAATTGGCAAGCAAACAGTTACAAGGAAGACTCCCATAGGGCTATCATCTGATTTTTCAGTAGAAACTTTATAGTCCAGAGTGAGTGGCATGATACAACTAAGGTGCCTAAAGGATAAAATCTACAACCAAGAACACTGTATTTGGCCTTAGAAGAAATGTCAAAGGGAATTCTATAAATGGAAAGAAAAGGCCATAACTAGCTGAAAATTACAAAGGGAAAAACTTTTGCTGGTAAAAGTAAACATATAGTAAAAGTAGTAGATCAATCACAAAGCTAGTAAGGAAATTAAAACACAAAGTAGTAACAAATTATATACACAAAAATTAGTCAAGAGATACACAAAATAAAAAGATACAGAATAAGACAATGTATACATAAAATGTGGAAGGAGTAAAAATTTCATGCTTTTAGAATGTATTTGAAAAGTGACCATCAACTCAATGTAGACTGCTGTACACACATAGGATGTTGTCTATGAACCCAATGGTAACTAAACCCCTGTAATAGAGAGGAATCTAAGCATAACATTAAAGAAAGCCATCAAACCACAAAGGAGAGCAAGAGAGAAAGGAACAGAAAAAAGTTAAAATGACAGTACATATCATTAATTACATTATTTTTTAAAATAAATTATTTTGTTGAAATATCTTTTAAAAAAATTTATCCATCCATTTGACAGAGGAAGAGAGAGAGTACAAGCAGTGAGGACAACAGGCAGAAGGAGAGGGAGAAGCAGGATCCCCACCGAGCAGGGAGCCTGATGTAGTGTTCTATCAGAGGACCCTGGGATCATGACCTGAGCTGAAGGCAGATGCTTAACCATCCAGGCTCACCCATCAGTAATTTTATTATTTTTTTAAAGATTTTATTCATGAAAGACACAGAGTGGAGAGAGAGGCAGAAATACAGGCAGAGGTGGACTAGATGCTCCAATCAGAAGACACAGAATGGATAAAAAGAACAAGACCCAAAGACCCATCTATATGTTGCCTATAAAAGACTCACTTTAGACCTAAGGACATATACAGACTAAAATGACGATACAGGGACGCCTGGGTGGCTCAGCGGTTAGCGTCTGCCTTTGGCTCTGGGTATGATCCCGTGGTCCTAGGATCGAGTCCCACACCGGGCTCCCTGCATTAAGCCTGCTCCTTCCTCTGCCTATGTCTCTGCCTCTCTCCCTCTGTGTCTCTCATATAAATAAATAAAATCCTTAAAAAAATAATAAAATGAAGATACAGAAAAAAATTATTTCATGTAAATGGAAGCCAACCCCCCCCCCCCCCACCAACACAACAAACCCCACAACTGGGATATTAAGACTCAGATAAAATGGACTTTAAAACAAGGACTATCACAGGAGGAAAAAAAAAAAGTGATTACATATTGTTAAAAGGATCAATCGAAGAAATATAACAATTGTAAATATTTATGCACCCAACTTAGGAACAACTAACTATATAAAACAAGTATTAACAGACATAAAGGGAAAAACTGACAGTAATATAATAATAATAGGGAATGTTAACACACTTACATCAATGGATAGGTCATCCAGATGGAAAAATGAATAAGGAAACAATGCCTTTGAATACAACTTTAGATCAGAGGGACCTAACAGATATTAGAACATTCCACCCCAAAAGAGCAGAATATTCAAGGGCATGTGGAGCATCCTTCAAGGTATATAGGCCACAAAACAAGTCTCAATAAATTTAAGAAAACATATATCAAATACCTTTTCTGATCAGGACAGTATAAAACTAGAAATTAGAAGAAAAAAACTGGAAGAAACACAAACACATGTAGGCTAACATGTTATTAAACAACCAGTAAGTCAATGAAGAAATCAAAAAAGGATATCAGAAAACTAGCTGGACACAAATGAAAATGGAGACCCTACAGTTCAAAATCTTTAGGATGCAGCTTAAAGCAGTTCTAAGAGGGAAGTTCACAGCAATGCAGGCCTACCTCAAGAAACAAGAAAAACTTTCAAGTCAATAATTTAACCTTATGCTTAAAGGAACTAGAATAAGAAGAATAAAGCCCAAAGTTAGTAGAAAGAAGGAAATAATAAAGATCAGAATGGAAAGAAATGAAATAAGTCCTTAAACAATAAGATCAATGAGACTAAGGAACTTGTTCTCTGAAAAGAAACAAAATTGACAAGCCATTAGCCAACTAATCAATAAAAAAACTGAAAATTGAAAATGAAAGTTACAATGGATACCTCAGAAATACAAAAAATACAAAAAATAATTACTACAGAAAATTATATGCCAACAAATTGGACAAACTATAAGAAATAAATTCCTAGAAACATATAATCTTCCAAGACTGTATCAGAAAGAAATGGTAAATCTGAATAGACCAATTACTAGTAAGAAAGTTGAATGGCAAAAAATTCCCAACAAGTCTAAGACCAGGTGGCTTTACAGGTGAATTCTACCAAATATTTGAAGAAGCGTTAACACCTATTCTCAAACTATTCCCCAAAATGGAAGAGGTAGGGATGCTTTCAAGTTCATTCAAATGGCCAGCATTACTCTGATACCAAAACCAAAGATATTACCAAAAAACAAAACTGCAGGCCAGTATCCTTTATAGACATAGTTGCAAAAATTGTCAACAAAGTAATAGCAAGCTAAATTCCAAAATACATTAAGAAGACCATACAACACTACCATCAAGTGGGATTTATTCCAAGGATGCAAGGATGGCTCAATATATACCAATCAATGTGATATACCACACATAGAAATGGAAGGATCAAAATCATATGATCATCTCAATAGATGCAGAAAAAGTATTTGACAAAATTCAACATAAATTCATGATAAAAACTCAACAGAGTGGGTATGGAGAGAACATAACATAATAAGGGCCATATATGACAACCCACAGCTAACATCATACTCAATATTGAAAAACAGAGCTTTTCCTCTAAGATCAGGAACAAGACAAGGATGTCCACTTTGCCACTTTTATTCAATGTCCTAGCAATTGCAATCAGATAAGAAAAAGAAAAGGCATTCAAATTGATAAGAAGTTAAACTGCCAAGATCCGGAGAGAACAGGATACTCTATGTAGAAAACTTAAAGACTCAACCAAAACTTACTAGAATTAATAAATGAATTCAGGGGTGCCTGGGTGGCTGAGTCAGTTGAATATCCAACTCTTGATTTTGGCTCAGGTCATTATCTTTATGAGGTCAAGCCCTACATCAGGCCCTATGCTGGATGTGGAGCCTGCTTAGGATTTTCTCTCACCCTCTCCCTCTGTCCCTCCTCCTTCTACACTCTTTCTTTAGCTAAAATAATTCTTTCTCTAAAATAAATCTTTAAAAAAATAAAAATTCAGAAAAGTTGTATAATATAAAATCAATATACAGAAATATGTTGCATTTCTATACACTAATAATGAAATAGCAGAAGGGGAAATAAAAATAATTCCCATTTGCAATTACATCAAAAGAATCAAATATCTAGGATTAAATTTAACCATGGAGGTGAAAGACCTATCTTCTGAAAACTATCAGAAGACCATATCTTCTGAAAACTATAAGACACTGATGACAGAACTCAAGATGACACAAATACATGGAAAAATATACCATGCTCATGGATTTGAAGAAGTCTTAAAATGTCCATAATACCCAATGCAATCTACCAAATTAATGCAATCTCTATCAAAATATCAACAGTATTGGGATGCCTGGGTGGCTCAGCAGTTGAGCATATCTGCCTTTGGCTCAGGGCGTGATCCTGGGGAGTACCAGGATCGAGTCCCACATCGGGTTCCCTGCATGGAGCCTACTTCTCCCTCTGCCTATGTCTCTGCCTCTCTCTTTCTGTGTCTCTCATGAATAAATAAATAAAATCTTTAAAAATATATCAACAGTATTTTTTCAGAACTATAGCAAAAAAAAAATAATCCAAAAATTTGTCTGGAACCACAAAAGACCCTAAGTAGTCAAAACAATCTTGAGAAAGAAGAACAAAAGTGAAAGTATCACAATCCCAGGTTTCAAATTATATCACAAAGCTGTAGTAATCAAAACAGCATGGTATTAGCACAAAAATAGATACATCGATCAATGGAACAGAATTGAGAGCCCAAAAATAAACCCATGTTTATGTGGTCAATTCATCTACAACAAAGAAGGCAAAAATACACAATTGAGCAAAAACCATCTCTTCCAAAAATGGTGCTGAGAAAACTGGACAACTGCATGCAAAAGAAGGACACTGGCTTACCTTCTTACATGATTCACAAAATAAATTCAAAATGGATTAAAGACCTAAATGTGAGACCTGAAACCATAAAACTCCTAAAAGAAAAAAATAGGAATCTCTCTCTCTCTCTCTCTCTCTCTCTTTTTTTTTTTAAGGCAGGAATCTCTTAGATATCAAACTTCACAATATTTTTCTGGATATGTCTCCTCCAAGGAAGACAAAAGCAGAAACACTCAAAACCAAGAAACAAAAAATACAACTGGGCTTACATCAAACTAAAAAGCTTTTGCAGAGTGAAGGGAACCATCAACAAAACAAAAACCAAATCCACCTGCTCCTTCCAGCCCACTCCAAGTTACTAATGTCTCCTTAGAAGGAGTTTTTACATATATCTGTGCCCCAGCTTTTATGGCTGCCACCCAAGGGATGGTCCCTGGACTGCCTCACTCTGACAGCCAACAGAACTTCTATTCTTGAGTCCAACAGCACTGTAGCAAACAAAAAAATCTTTTTTTTTTTTTTTTTTTTAGCAAACAAAATTCTTAATGGATGCAGGAACATCCTATCTACCCCCCACCTATGACTATATATATGAACCCAGCACAGAGGGTACAGGCAAAAACTCCCATTTCTATCTCTCACTGGAAGAGGCTTATGTATTTTCCCAGCTGTTGCCTGAATGTTCAGGTTCTAATCAGCCTGCATCTAGGTGCTAACTGCAACTCATCCTTTTAGGTCACTGACAAGTCTTAGCACACCTTCAATTACTGAGAGTCACTAAAACAGAGGAGGAGGCTTGAACAATCACAAAAGTTTGAGGGACAACTAAGAGCTCAGACCAGGTTCACCCCCTACACGAGACCACTCTCTCAAGACTGAGAAGGGTGGCTATTTTATCTAATGTGCAGAAACACAGAGAGTCAAAGAAACAGGGAAATGCATTGCAAACAAAAGGACAAGATAAATATCCAGAAACATACTGCACTTAAACAGAGATAAGTGATTTACCTGAGAGGAGTTTGAACTGACAGTAAAAAGAAAAAGCTCAGGAAAATGTGGCATGAACAAAGGAAGAATTTCAACAGAGACAGAAAATACCTTAAAAGTACTAGAAACATCAGAGCTAAAGAATACAACTCAACTGAAAAAAAAAATTGATAGAAAGGTTCAACAGCAGACTAGATCAACCAGAAGAAAGCATTAATGAACTTGAAGACAGGTCTGTGGATTTCATCTAATCAGAGTTGGAAAAAAAAAAAAAAGCATGAAGATTAGCTTAAGGGATATGGATCACCATCAAACAAATCAATATAGGAGGAGGGGCAAGATGGCGGAAGAGTAGGGTCCCCAAGTCACCTGTCTCCACCAAATTACCTAGAAAACCTTCAAATTATCCTGAAAATCTATGAATTCGGCCTGAGAATTAAAGAGAGAACAGCTGGAATGCTACAGTGAGAAGAGTTCGTGCTTCTATCAAGGTAGGAAGACGGGAAAAAAGAAACAAAAGGCCTCCAAGGGGGAGGGGCCCCGCGAGGAGCCGGGCTGAGGCCGGGGCGAGTGTCCCCAGGACAGGAGAGCCCCGTCCCGGAGGAGCAGGAGCTGCACCGACCTTCCCGGGCGGAGAGGGGCTCGCAGGGAGTTGGAGCAGGACCCAGGAGGGCGGGGGTGCCCTCGGGCTCCCCGGGACAGTAACAGAGCAACTGCGCGCCCAGGAGAGTGCGCCGAGCTCCCTAAGGGCTGCAGCGCGGGCGGCGGGACCCGGAGCAGCTCGGAGGGGCTCGGGCAGAGGAAGAGGCTCTGGGCGGAGGGGCCTGCGCGGTTCCAGGAGCAGCTCGGGGGGCTCGGGCGGCGGCTCCGCAGAGGGGGAGCCCGAGCGCTCCAACAGCGCAGGCCCCGGAGCACAGGGCGCCGGGACACAGCCCAGGATCCGGCCTCCCCCGGGACAGGCAGAGGCCGGGAGGGCCCAGGACAGCGAGGACGCTCCTGCCCCGAGCTGAGCAGATCAGCGGCCCCGCCCCGGAGCCTCCAGGCCCTGCAGATGGAGTAGTTCCTGCGGGAGCTGAATCCAGGTTTCCAGAGCTGCTGCAGCCACTGGGGCTGTTCCTCCTGCGGCCTCACGGGGTAAACAACCCCCACTGAGCCCTGCACCAAGCAGGGGCACAGCAGCTCCCCCAACTGCCAACACCTGAAAATCAGCACAACAGGCCCCTCCTCCAGAAGACCAGCTAGACGGACAAGTTCCAGGGGAAGCCAAGGGACTTAAAGTACACAGAATCAGAAGATACTCCCCCGTGGTTCTTTGTTTGTTTGTTTGTTTTGTTTTGCTTTTTGATTTGTTTCCTTCCCCCACCCCCTTTTTTTTCCTTTCTTTTTCTCTTTCTCTTTTTCTTTTTTTTTCTTCCTTTTTTTTCCTCTTTCTCTTTTCTTTCCTTCTTTCTCTTTTTCTCCTTTTCTCTTTTTCCCTTTTTCTCCTTTTCCCAATACAACTTGCTTTTGGCCACTCTGCACTGAGCAAAATGACTAGAAGGAAAACCTCACCTCAAAAGAAAGAATCAGAAACAGTCCTCTCTCCCACAGAGTTACAAAATCTGGATTACAATTCAATGTCAGAAAGCCAGTTCAGAAGCACTATTATACAGCTACTGGTGGCTCTAGAAAAAAAGCATAAAGGACTCAAGAGATTTCATGACTGCAGAATTTAGAGCTAATCAGGCAGAAATTAAAAATCAATTGAATGAGATGCAATCCAAACTAGAAGTCCTAACGACGAGGGTTAACAAGGTGGAAGAACGAGTGAGTGACATAGAAGACAAGTTGATAGCAAAGAGGGAAACTGAGGAAAAAAGAGACAAAAGACCATGAAGATAGATTAAGGGAAATAAACGACAGCCTGAGGAAGAAAAACTTACGTTTAATTGGTGTTCCTGAGGGCGCCGAAAGGGACAGAGGGCTAGAATATGTATTTGAACAAATTCTAGCTGAAAACTTTCCTAATCTGGGAAGGGAAACAGGCATTCAGATCCAGGAAATAGAGAGATCCCCCCCTAAAATCAATAAAAACCGTTCAACACCTCAACATTTAATAGTGAAGCTAGCAAATTCCAAAGATAAAGAGAAGATCCTTAAAGCAGCAAGAGACAAGGAATCCCTGACTTTTATGGGGAGGAGTATTAGGGTAACAGCAGACCTCTCCACAGAGACCTGGCAGGCCAGAAAGGGCTGGCAGGATATATTCAGGGTCCTAAATGAGAAGAACATGCAACCAAGAATACTTTATCCAGCAAGGCTCTCATTCAAAATGGAAGGAGAGATAAAGAGCTTCCAAGACAGGCAGCAACTGAAAGAATATGTGACCTCCAAACCAGCTCTGCAAGAAATTTTAAGGGGGACTCTTAAAATTCCCCTTTAAGAAGAAGTTCAGTGGAACAATCCACAAAAACAAGGACTGAATAGATATCATGATGACACTAAACTCATATCTCTCAATAGTAACTCTGAATGTGAACGGGCTTAATGACCCCATCAAAAGGCGCAGGGTTTCAGACTGGATAAAAAAGCAGGACCCATCTATTTGCTGTCTACAAGAGACTCATTTCAGACAGAAGGACACCTACAGCCTGAAAATAAAAGGTTGGAGAACCATTTACCATTCGAATGGTCCTCAAAAGAAAGCAGGGGTAGCCATCCTTATATCAGATAAACTAAAATTTACCCCGAAGACTGTAGTGAGAGATGAAGAGGGACACTATATCATACTTAAAGGATCTATTCAACAAGAGGACTTAACAATCCTCAATATATATGCCCCGAATGTGGGAGCTGCCAAATATATCAATCAATTAATAACCAAAGTTAAGACACACTTAGAGAATAATACACTTACACTTGGTGACTTCAATCTAGCGCTTTCTACACTCGATAGGTCTTCTAAGCACAACATCTCCAAAGAAACGAGAGCTTTAAATGATACACTGGACCAGATGGATTTCACAGATATCTACAGAACTTTACATCCAAACTCAAATGAATACACATTCTTCTCGAGTGCACATGGAACTTTCTCCAGAATAGACTACATACTGGGTCACAAATCGGGTCTGAACCGATACCAAAAGATTGGGATCGTCCCCTGCATATTCTCAGACCATAATGCCTTGAAATTAGAACTAAATCACAACAAGAAGTTTGGAAGGACCTCAAACACGTGGAGGTTAAGAACCATCCTGCTAAAAGATGAAAGGGTCAACGAGGAAATTAAGGAAGAATTAAAAAGATTCATGGAAACTAATGAGAATGAAGATACAACCGTTCAAAATCTTTGGGATGCAGCAAAAGCAGTCCTAAGGGGGAAATACATCGCAATACAAGCATCCATTCAAAAACTGGAAAGAACTCAAATACAAAAGCTAACCTTACACATAAAGGAGCTAGAGAAAAAACAGCAAATAGATCCTACATCCAGGAGAAGAAGGGAGTTAATAAAGATTCAAGCAGAACTCAACGAAATCGAGACCAGAAGAACTGTGGAACAGATCAACAGAACCAGGAGTTGGTTCTTTGAAAGAATTAATAAGATAGATAAACCATTAGCCAGCCTTATTAAAAAGAAGAGAGAGAAGACTCAAATTAATAAAATCATGAATGAGAAAGGAGAGATCACTACCAACACCAAGGAAATACAAACGATTTTAAAAACATATTGTGAGCAGCTATACGCCAATAAATTAGGCAATCTAGAAGAAATGGACGCATTCCTGGAAAGCCACAAACTACCAAAACTGGAACAGGAAGAAATAGAAAACCTTAACAGGCCAATAACCAGGAAGGAAATTGAAGCAGTCATCAAAAACCTCCCAAGACACAGGAGTCCAGGGCCAGATGGCTTCCCAGGGGAATTTTATCAAACGTTTAAAGAAGAAACCAAACCTATTCTCCTAAAGCTGTTTGGAAAGATAGAAAGAGATGGAGTACTTCCAAATTCGTTCTATGAGGCCAGCATCACCTTAATTCCAAAACCAGAAAAGACCCCACCAAAAAGGAGAATTACAGACCAATATCTCTGATGAACATGGATGCAAAAATTCTCAACAAGATACTGGCCAATAGGATCCAACAGTACATTAAGAAAATTATTCACCACGACCAAGTAGGATTTATCCCCGGGACACAAGGCTGGTTCAACACCCGTAAAACAAAACAATCAATGTGATTCATCATATCAGCAAGAGAAAAACCAAGAACCATATGATCCTCTCATTAGATGCAGAGAAAGCATTTGACAAAATACAGCATCCATTCCTGATCAAAACTCTTCAGAGTGTAGGGATAGAGGGAACATTCCTCGACATCTTAAAAGCCATCTACGAAAAGCCCAGAGCAAATATCATTCTCAATAGGGAAGCACTGGGAGCCTTTCCCCTAAGATCAGGAACAAGACAGGGATGTCCACCTCACCACTGCTATTCAACATAGTACTGGAAGTCCTAGCCTCAGCAATCAGACAACAAAAATACATTAAAGGCATTCAAACTGGCAAAGAAGAAGTCAAACTCTCCCTCTTCGCCGATGACATGATACTCCACATAGAAAACCCAAAAGTCTCCACCCCAAGATTGCTAGAACTCATACAGCAATTCGGTAGCGTGGCAGGATACAAAATCAATGCCCAGAAATCAGTGGCATTTCTATACACTAACAATGAGACTGAAGAAAGAGAAATTAAGGAGTCAATCCCATTTACAATTGCACCCAAAAGCATAAGATACCTAGGAATAAACCTAACCAAAGATGTAAAGGATCTATACCCTCAAAACTATAGAACACTTCTGAAAGAAATTGAGGAAGACACAAAGAGATGGAAAAATATTCCATGCTCATGGATTGGCAGAAATAATATTGTGAAAATGTCAATGTTACCCAGGGCAATATACACGTTTAATGCAATCCGTATCAAAATACCATGGACTTTCTTCAGAGAGTTAGAACAAATTATTTTAAGATTTGTGTGGAATCAGAAAAGACCCCGAATAGCCAGGGGAATTTTAAAAAAGAAAACCATAGCTGGGGGCATCACAATGCCAGATTTCAGGTTGTACTACAAAGCTGTGGTCATCAAGACAGTGTGGTACTAGCACGAAAACAGACACATAGATCAATGGAACAGAATAGAGAACCCAGAAGTGGACCCTGAACTTTATGGTCAACTAATATTCAATAAAGGAGGACAGACTATCCATTGGAAGAAAGACAGTCTCTTCAATAAATGGTGCTGGGAAAATTGGACATCCACATGCAGAAGAATGAAACTAGACCACTCTCTTTCACCATACACAAAGATAAACTCAAAATGGATGAAAGATCTAAATGTGAGACAAGACTCCATCAAAATCCTAGAGAAGAACACAGGCAACACCCTTTTTGAACTCGGCCACAGTAACTTCTTGCAAGATACATCCACGAAGGCAAAAGAAACAAAAGCAAAAATGAACTATTGGGACTTCATCAAGATAAGAAGCTTTTGCACAGCAAAGGATACAGTCAACAAAACTAAAAGACAACCTACAGAATGGGAGAAGATATTTGCAAATGACCTATCAGATAAAGGGCTAGTTTCCAAGATCTATAAAGAACTTATTAAACTCAACACCAAAGAAACAAACAATCCAATCATGAGATGGGCAAAAGACACGAACAGAAATCTCACAGAGGAAGACATAGACATGGCCAACACGCACATGAGAAAATGCTCTGCATCACTTGCCATCAGAGAAATACAAATCAAAACCATAATGAGATACCACCTCACACCGAGAATGGGGAAAATTAACAAGGCAGGAAACCACAAATGTTGGAGAGGATGCGGAGAAAAGGGAACCCTCTTACACTGTTGGTGGGAATGTGAACTGGTGCAGCCACTCTGGAAAACTGTGGAGGTTCCTCAAAGAGTTAAAAATAGACCTGCCCTATGACCCAGCAATTGCACTGTTGGGGATTTACCCCAAAGATACAGATGCAATGAAATGCCGGGACACCTGCACCCCGATGTTTCTAGCAGCAATGTCCACAATAGCCAAACTGTGGAAGGAGCCTCGGTGTCCATCGAAAGATGAGTGGATAAAGAAGATGTGGTTTATGTATACAATGGAATATTCCTCAGCCATTAGAAATGACAAATACCCACCATTTGCTTTAATGTGGATGGAACTGGAGGGTATTATGCTGAGTGAAGTAAGTCAGTCGGAGAAGGACAAACATTATATGTTCTCATTCATGTGGGGAATATAAATAATAGTGAAAGGGAATATAAGGGAAGGGAGAAGAAATGTGTGGGAAATATCAGAAAGGGAGACATAACGTAAAGACTGCTAACTCTGGGAAACGAACTAGGGGTGGTAGAAGGGGAGGAGGGCGGGGGGGTGGGAGTGATTGGGTGACGGGCACTGGGGGTTATTCTGTATGTTGGTAAATTGAACACCAATAAAAAATAAAAAAAAAATTAAAAAATTAAAAAGTTAAAAAAATACAAAAAAAACCCAAATCAATATACACATTATAGAAGTCCCATAAGGAAAGAAGAGAGCAAGAGGAGGAGAAAGCTTTTTCAAAGAATTAATGGATGAAAATTTCTGTACCCTGAGGAAAGAAACACACAACCAGATCCATAAAGCCCAACAAGTACCAAACAAGATGAATTCAAAGAGACCTACACTGAGACATATTATAATTAAATTATTAGACATTAAATGACAAGGAGAGACTCTTAAAAGCAACAAAAGAAAAGCAAGTTATTACAGTAGGGAACCCAATTAAGACTATAAGCAGATTTTTTTTTCCTTTTCTTTTTTTTTTTTTTAGTAAATCTAACACCATAAAACTAGAAGAAAACATAGGTGGTAAGCTTCTTGGCATCAGTCTTGTGATGGTTTTTTGGGTATAAAACCAAAAGTTAAAGGAAACAAAAGCAAAAACAAAGCAGGGGGAGCACAAGAAACTGAAAAGCTTCTACACAGCATAAGATACCATCAACACAATGAAAAAGCAACCTACTAAAGGAGAAAATATTTGCAAATCATATATCTGATAAGGGGTTAATGTCCAAAATATATAAAATACTCATTCAATTCAATAGCAAAAAACCAAACTGCTATTATAAAATGGACAGAGGATCTGAATAGACAACTGTCCAAAGAAGATGTAGAGATAGCCAATAGGCACATGAAAAGCACTAATAGCACAAATCATCAGGGAAATGCAAATCAAAACCACAGATAGCAGGAATAAACCTGTGATGGTGCATGGAAGATAGCAGTGGTAAATGAAATTGGAAAGACGTGCTGGCCTTGGTCATGGAGGGAGCGAGAATGAGATATTACCTCATACCTAGAAGAATGGCTATTAGCAAAATTACAGGAGGTGTTAATTATCCTGGAATTAAAATTAAAAACTTAATTTAAAAAAGACAAGAGATAACAAGTATTGGCAAGGATTTGTGGGGGGGAAAAAAAGAGAGATTCCACCCTAGATTAAGATTGCCTATAACAAAATTGCATATGAAGACCTTCATTCCTCCACTATCAAGGCTCTTTTCAGCTGCCTTTTTCATTTGAACCCCTTTATTGGTCTGGTAATCTTACTACATGTTAGACTGTGGCCACTAACATTGTCAGACTCTTAGCTTCAGGTAAAAAGACCTCTTTTTCTTATTAGTGTTCTTCCTCTAATAAATAATCAGCTTATTAAATTTTGAAAAGCTACTTGTTTGAGAACCCAATTCATTCTTCAAAGATAACAGAGAAAGTAAAAATATCTAACTCCAGGATCTGGAAATCATACACTTTTGATTCTCCTCCCTTGATTCTTCCTGCTGTGTAGTAATCCATATTTCTTGTCTTAGTATGAAGCAAATCAATAATCTGAATTTTCCTCTCTCACAATGCTATCTTTATTCTCAGAAGCCAGGGAGGAAATTTATTTGGTGCTTCCACTGAAAGGACTTCCCAGTTGTGCTACCACATTCACAGGAGGAACCATGTGACATGCAGATCAGCAAAACACTCCTCTGGGCCATACAGGAAAGATCAGTCAGATGAGGAAAGGAAAATGGAGGTCATTATCGCCCAGACGATAACTGGGAGAAAGATCATTTTTCTGATATGCGCTATCAAACATATCTAATTATTAGTGCAAGGACTGCTGGGTACAATGGGAAGTGATGATAGTTGATTAACCTTTTTGAAACAAAGTTCAATATTCTTGGAGAAATAAATCTGGATCAAATATCAGAAAAAAAGAAAACCACAAAAGGGGAAGAGTATAAAGCAGGCAAATACTTTTCCTTTTAGTTCAGATTTGCAGGATACAGACATCCATTCCTTCATAGACTGACTATTGAGGGCACCGGGCTGTGTGCTGTGGGGTTACCTAGATACATGAAGTTTGAAGAGTATCCTCCAAGAACTCATATCCTAGGAGGGGAAGAAAAGTACAAAACATTTCTAAAAGGAGAAAGCCACCATGCCAGAGGAGAAATAGAGGCAAAGTGCTCAAGTTTTTCATAGAAGGGAAAATGGGGAGAAGGGAGTTTGTGAAATGTGGACAAAATTTTCATGGATGAGAAGGCATCTGAATCTGGATTTGGAGACAATGCCATATGTGGACATGAGGGTCATGGGAATGACCCTCCCGGGTGAGAGAAAATGCCCGAGCAAAGGAGGGGGCAGGAAGGCCCGGGCCTGGGAGGGCACACCATGGCTGATCCATGGAAGAGAGTAGGAGCAAATAAGGTTGGAAAGGTGAGCTGGCCTCAGTCATGGAGGGGCTGGCATGCCAGGCTAAGGATTATAAGTGAAATAATAAACTGATCTTGGAACCTGGAAAAATTAAATAGCAGCTCTATAAAAATGTGGTAATGGAAGAGATAAGTGTTAGATATATACATGTGGGCAAACACAGAGATTATATGATTTAAAACTCTGGTTAAAATTTTACATGGAATAAACAAGTGAGAAATTGGTACACTTTGAAAATCCGAAGGAGAAAAAACAATTTCAATGGGCATTTACGCTTTGGAGAAACTAATGAAAGACACGGAGCAGAAGAGAATGTCCACTATTCCAGTGTTAATCAAATTAGCAAAATATCCAAACCATATTACATTTGAGAAAGAAACTGACAAAACTTAATGATATTCTTTAAAAAAAAAAAAAAAAGATTTTTATTCATTCATTCATGAGAGACAGAGAGACAGAGACACAGGCAGAGGGAGAAGCAGGCTCCATGCAGGGAGCCCAACATGGGACTCGATCCCGGGTCTCCAGGATCACGCCCTGGGCTGAAGGCGGCGCCAAACTGCTGAGCCACCTGGGGCTGCCCAAATGATGATATTCTTATACTGTGTCACTAACATCAGCCCTATGCAGTAAGCAGAAAAGGAATGATCTCTATTGAATAGATGTGAAAACAAAAGATCAGATACCTTAGGTGACTTGGCTGAAATCACAAGGTTATTAAATATTAGAGTCATGAATCCAACCCATTTTTTCCTCATTCCGGTGTCCTTTCCACTAATCCAATCTCCCTTATTTCTAAAAATACATTTTTTTTTTTGCACACAGTTAGTATGAAGCCTATTTTGTAACCATGCAGTTGCTATTTTATACTTGGATTTAAAGAAAGAAATATTATTTTCTTCCTTTAATTAAAGCAAATATTTTTATCTTCATGTAAATGTAGACTAATTTTTTATTTTCATATGAATTTTTTTATTTTTTATTTTTTTAAAGTTGACAATTAGACTTTCTAGCAGCATTTTTTTTTTCAAAAAAAGGCAAGGTACAACACTATTTCTGTAATGATTAAAATTTAGAGAAATTATGCACTTGGAAAAAAATGAGGTGGACATATAGTTGCTCACAGTGATAACATTAGAGTTGAATTCTCTTGCACTTTACACCAAGTCTTTATATATTTCAAGACTCATATTCATATTATCAGATGCATAAATCTTAAATTCAAAATACTTTGATACAGATGTCCAAAAAAAGTGCTTTCTGAAAAAGATGATATAGGGAAAGTTTCTTACTTTGTGATTTCTTTTGTCCTTTTAAGCACACCACGTTGTTAACAGTAAATGTGTGGTGGTAAGTTTGTGTGCTGCCTAAGGTCAAGAATTTCTAGTCAACCTAATGCCCCATGTGCCCGAGTATCTCCATGCCAGACAAAGCCCAGGACACAACAATAATGCTTTGTGCCCAGGCTGAGCAGTTACTCTCTCCTATATAGTAAGTATTTATCCACAGAACAGTAAAAAATATATACATATATATTATATAAAAATATAAATCATCATAAATATATATATATATATATGGTGCTAGAGCCTAATACAAGAATTCAATCTAAAAACTTCTAAAGGGGATCCCTGGGTGGCTCAGCGGTTTAGTGCCTGACTTTGGCCCAGGGTGTGATCCTGGAGTCCCAGGATCGAATCCCACGTCAGGCTCCCGGCATGGAGCCTGCTTCTCCCTCCTCCTGTGTCTCTGCCTCTCTTTCTATGTCTATCATAAATAATAAATAGATCTTAAAAAAAAACTTCTAGAAAGATAATTAAAATATTTCTAGTTTTAATTGTATCATTCACAAAACTGATGACACTGGAATATTTTCCTCATCTGAAATAACAATATCAAAGGTTATGCCTAACACAAAGAACTAGTGTTTAATGATTTTTATGCCATTATTTTTAAATGCTCTTATGTTTCAAAACTAATTAAATTTGCCTTCAGTATTTTGTTGCAGAGTTTTGGAACCAGCTCCTTTAGAATGCTCTAACAGCTTGATGGCCTTGTCAGAGTTTTCAATATTTCTAAGCAGGGTCTCTAATCTTCTCTTCATTTTCTTCTGGTCTTCAAGAGCCCATCCAATTACTATGGACTGAAACTTCTGGTCAACAGGCCCCAGTGGCACCTCAGATGAACATGCACTGTACAGGGACATCAAGTGACTCCTGGCATCTCCCAAATCACCCAGAAACTTAGTGACCACCTCATCAATAATCCTGGTGGCATGCTTTAGGGATTCTTGCTGCTGGGGGTTTCCGATTGTTTCTACGGAAACTTCGATTGTTTCTATGGAAACTTCAACGGTGAGGGTTTGTCCCATCAAATGGTTTGCCATCAGATTTACTTCTTCTCTTTCTCCGTCGCTGATCTGCCTCATGTCCTGGCTATTCTGGATGCTGTGGATCATTTCCGGGAGGCTTTCTTTCTCTTGCTCAACAGCAGTTGCGGCTTCTCTCTAAGCTTCCACCCTGAGCCCCAGCTGCTCCAGGCTCTCCAGCAGGCAGCAGAAGCGCCCTCGTTGGCTTTCTCGTTGATCTTCGCCTGAGCCATATGAGCCTCCTGGGCGGGGAGGCCAAGAGGTCACTGGTCTCTTGGGCGACCTGATTTTCATATGAATTTAGAAAGAGAATGTTGCAGTTTCATTTTTTGACTGGCAAAGTCTAATCCTTACAGGGTGTCTTAAGCTCAATATTTAAGCTCACTTCCATAAGTGAACTGAAAGCTAGTTGTAAAAGTCTGATAAGAATTCACACAAAAGGGGATTGTGACTCTCCCACAGGGAGATCCCTGTGGGACAGATTAATGCCAATAGTGAACTGGATTCAGCTCCTCCAAAGTCACGCTACTTATCATTCATGCTCTTCTAAAAGAAATGCAACCGTTTAGTGCATAGTTCTTGAAATACAAAATTAAATTTTTTTTTTTTTTGAAATTCTGCCTCTACTCAGGGCTCCTCAGCCTCACTTTTACCTTTAGCCCCACTTTAACTTCTCTAAGACTTGTCTCATTAATGGATTAGATTAGATGGAGAGCCTAAAATGAACAACTGCCCTAGTTCTTTTAGAATCTGTATCAACCCCTTACTATTCCTTTTTTCTGGCTTCAAGTCCAGCTTTTGGACTTTGTACCTAGAGAAACATGAATTAATTTATCTTTTCAGCATTAAGCATCGTTCACTTCTCAAATTTTATTGAAATACAATTTTTCTCTTTTCCCCAATAAAAAATGTCTTAAAACCAACGTTGCTTTATTTTGTGACATTAAGAATAAAATGTCTCTTCCTCATATATGCACATAGATGTTTTTAATTTTCACATTAACTTTTGCTTCTCAACTATTTGCCTTTCCTGATGAATAACGTGAAGTCTTAACTTTGAATTTAAAGACTGCTCCTCCAAAAGTATTGGAGCACATTCCAAAAAATAAAAGTAAAATTGGAGTACCTCACTGGTTTCATTGTGCCAAGTTATGCAAATTCTGTATCTTAGGTTTAAGTATGTTTAATAAGGACTCTTGGTGCACATGGGTGGCAAAGTTGGTTAAGTGACTGACTTCATTTGGGCTCAGGTCCTGATCTTAGGGTAGTGAAATCCAGTCCCACGTTGGGCTCTGTGATCAGCTTAGAGTCTGCTTTAGGCCCTCTCTCCTTTCCCCTCTCTCTGCCCCTTGCCCTCAGCTCTCTCTCAAATAAATAAATAAATAAATAAATAAATAAATAAATAAATAAATTTTTTAGACAGAACTCAAAATATCAACATTAAAATCCTTTGAAAAATTAGACTAACATGAGAATAGAAATTAAGATCTTTAAATTTAAGTATACTGTAAATTATTCTTTTAATTTTTTAACATTTAAAAAACTGATTTTGTTTATAAACAAAGATTTTAAAGTAATGAGGGTAAGTAAATTCCAAATAGTTGTTTTCCTTAATTCCAGTTTTTAGCATAAATCATTTAAAAAATATTTTCCAAATTATTAGCCAGGGTTAAATATAATCTGTGGTTCCATAATCATTATTTAACATAGATTTAGGTTTTTAAAAGTATTTTATATATTTAGTATTTATCACAAGATTCTGATCTTGGTATACCACAAGATGCACACAAAAACCTTTTTGGCCAGTCTCTGCACTCTTTTCCCACTAGATGGCAGCATTAAGTTCTATATGAAAGGACTGAACCCCAACCAGGACTTTTTGTTCATTTTTCAGTTTTGTTTCCTATTTCCTCATCACACAGTTTTATTACACATTCTGTGGTTGATTCCCTGAAACAGGTAATTAGCTTCCTTTCAGGAAAGACCCCTGTAACCAAGGGCAACAGCAGAGCACAACAAACAGGTAGATAATATTCTCCTAACATAGGGCATTCTAGACAGCTAGCCAGTTTGGTAAAGTGTCCAATGAAAAACCTAAGCCATAATTTAAACAGTCCTATGAAACAGCTGAAATAATTCCTATATTATTCTTTACATTATTAAACTCATGACTATGTCCAACTGAAAAGTTGCTTAAGAGAAACTGTACCTATTTTACCTACTTTACTAAAAGGGGAGAGGAAGGAATGTCTTGCTTTTGACAGATTATGATTAGATGATAGGTGTAGGCATTTAACAAAAACTTAATTGGGGCAGCCCTGGTGGCTCAGAGGTTTGGCACCACCTTCGGCCTGGGGTGTGATCCTGGAAACCTGGGATCAAGTCCCATGTCGGGCTCCCTGCATGGACCCTGCTTCTCTCCCTCCCAACCCCCCTCTCTCTTTCATGAATAAATAAATAAAATCTAAAAAAAAAAAAATTGGCTCAAACACTTCCCCCTTAAGGTGGGCTTCTCCCAACCATCTGACATAGATTTAACTATATATCACTACTTCAGAACTTGACATTTCAAATTCCATTTATACATTCAAATTAACAGTATTATGGGGTGCCTGGCTGGCTCAGCGGGTAGAGCATGTGATTCTTGATCTTAGGATTGTGAGTTCCAGTTCCACGTTGGGTGTAAAGATTACTTTAAAAAAATAAAATCTTCACACACACACACACACACACACACACACACACTAACAGGGTAGCTGTTATGTAGCTGACTATAATGCTATCATTACTAGAGTGTTACTATAAAATTTTAACTATATCTATTTTTAAGTTTTCTCAATAAGAGAATATTTAAGAAATGCACTTTTTGAGAAAATTAATAACTATAGCTCAATGGCAGTACTCCATTATTATAATCCATTATTATAATCATGAGTAGCCCTTTTTAAATTGTTTTCTAAGTAGAACTAGATCTGTAATTAATTTGCTTTCTTATCATTACATACTTTCAGGATCTTTAATACACTCAGCAAAAATGCTACCCTCTCTTCAGTAAAGCTTTTTTAAAAATTAGAATCCAAATTTGTTGATATTTACAAGGTTGTACAACCGTCACCACAATCTAGTTCCAGAGCATTTTCATCACTCCAGAAAGAAGCCCTGTACCTGTTAACAGCTAATCCACAAGTCCTACTTCTTCTGACCCCCAGATCACTTTCTCTATGAATTTGTCTATTCTGGACATTTAATAAAATGGGATCATGTAATATGTGGCCTTGTATGTCTGGCTTATTTCACTTAGCATAATGATTTAGAGGTTCATCCATATTGTGACCAAGATCAGTATTCCATTCTTTTTATAGCTACATAGCATTCCATTGCATGGATATGCAACGTTTTGTTTATTCACTCATCAACTAATTAACAGTTGGGTCATTTTCCTTTTGGCTATGATGAATAATGCTGCTATGAAAATTAGTGTCCAACTTTTTGTCTAGACATAGATTCTCAATTCTCTTGGGTATATATGTAGGAGTGAAATTACCAGGCACACGGTAACTGTGTGTTTAACATTTTGAGGAACTCCCAAATTTTTCCAAAGCTGCTGTACCATTTTAATTCCCTCCCAGGAATGTATGAGGGTACCGGCTTTGCCACATTGATGCCAACATTTGTTATGGTTCATTTTTCTTCATTCTCTATTCTTTCTCTTCTTCAGGCTGGATAATCTCAATTGACCAATATTATCTTCCAAACATGTTGATTCTTTTCTTCTGCCTTTCAAATCTACTATGCTCTAGTAAATCTTTCATTTCAGTTATTGTACTTATTCAGATCCAGAACTTCCATTGCCCTTTTCTAATAATTGTTGCCAGTTTTATTCATGCTTTTCTTGAGGAGAGAATATTTGGAGCTTCTTATTGTGCCTGCTTTTGTTTATGTCATCTATGGCTTGCATTTTCCATTTAGGCCTATGATACACTGCAAATTAATTTTAGAGTATGGTCTGAGGCAAGAGTCAGGGTGACTTTATAATAAATCCTGACATCATATAAAGGAAGTCCCTGAATTTATTCTTTCATAAAATTTTAGCCCCTTTGCATTTTAATACAAACTTTCCAAATCAGCTTGTCAATTTCTATTTAAGAAGGCAACTGAGGGACACCTGGGTGGCTCAGTTGGTTAAGCGACTGCCTTTGGCTCAGGTCATGATTCCAGAATCCTAGGATCTAGCCCCACATCAAGCTCCCTGCTCAGTGGGGAGTCTGCTTCTTCTCTGCTCCCCCTGCTTGTGGTCTGTCAAATAAATAAAATCTTTTAAAAAAGAAAAAGGCTACAGAAACAATAGCCAAATTATGGAAAGAGCCCAGATGTCCATCGACAGATGAATGGATAAAGATGTGGCGTGTGTGTGTGTGTATATATAAAATATATTTATATATATTAATTTTATCATCTATATGATGTCAGGATTTACTATAAAGTCATAATCAGTGTGGAGTTGGCATAAGGATAGGCCATAGATCACTAAAACAGAATAGAGTCCAAATATGGGCCCATTCTTAAGTGGTAAAGGGATTTTTTACAAAAATGCCAAAATAGTTAAATAGGCAAAGAACAGAAATGTTGTTAGAACAATTGTTTATCCATATTGGAAAAATTAAACCCTGACTCTTGCCTTTTATATATATGTATATACATATATATTTTTTATACATATACATATATGTAAAAGAAAAGGCTACTGAGAAACTGGTTGGGATAACCCTGAAACTTGGGGAGAACCAATACATTACCAATATTAAGTCTTCCAATTCATTGACATGGGATAGCTCTGCATCCATAGGCATCTTTCATTTCTTGCAGCAATCTCTTGTAGTTTTCACTACTCTTACAAATCTTCTGTTAATTTATTGCTACATACTTCATGTTTGATGCTGTTGTAAATGCAAATTTTTAGAATTTTTATTTTCCAGTTGTTCGCTGCTTGTATACAGAAACTAGTGATTTTTGCATACTGCCCTCTATCTTGTGACTGCAAAGTTTATTACTTTAAATGGTTGCTTTTTATTTTTTATTTATTTTTTTTAAAGATTTAATTTATTTATTCATGATAGACACACAAAGAGAGAGATAGGCAGAGACACAAGCAGAGGGAGAAGCAGGTTCCATGCAGGGAGCCTGATGTGGGACTCGATCCCGGGACTCCGAGATCAGCCCTGGGCTGAAGGCAGCACTAAACCGTTGAGCCACCCGGGCTGCCCCTAAATGGTTGCTTTTTAGATTAAGGATTTTTCTTGTAAACACTCATCATATGCAAAGAGAGACATTTTTACTTTTCCTTCCCATTTTATATGCTTTTTTAATTTAATTTTTTGAGAGAAAAACTGCAAGCAGGGGTTGGGGAGGGCAGGCAGAGGGTGAGAGAGAATCTAACCACACCCATTGCAGAGACCGACAGGAGCCCATGTGGGGGCTCAATCTCATTATCCTGAGATCATGACCCAAGCCAAAATCAAAAGTCAGATGCTTAACCAACTGAGCCACCCATTATGCACTTTTGAAAAAAATCTAGCTTCATTATATCCTCCCAAAAAACGCTGACTAGAAGAGGTATATAACTCAAGTCTGTGACGATCTCTTTAACTGGAACATGTACTCCATTTGTATTTAACTATTATTATCATTCAGTTTAGGTTTCCTGCCTACCTTTTTGCTTTCTATTCATCCTGGGGTTTTTTCCCCCAATTTCCTGACATTTTTTTGGCTTAATCAAATGTTCTTAGAATTCCACTGTAACTAACCTACTGACATTTTAGGTGTACGGTTTTCTACTTTTTAAAAATGGTTGCTCTATGGATGACAATGTGTTCCATGACTTATCACAGACTACTCAGGCCTACTGTTCTACTTCATATAAAATGTAATGTAAAATTTTACATAGAATGTACATTTTAATAACCCCACAACCATACTTTCATTCACCCCATACTGTCCTTTGTACTATTATCAAATATGTCTTATCTATGAATGTCATAAACCCCACACTACAATGTTATAATTTTGCTTTTAAATAAATTAAGAGAAAATATATAGTATTTTATTTACCCACATATTTACCAACTGTTTTAACACTGAAGTTCTCAATGAGAAGCAACCTAGCGAGTATAGGACTAAAGATACTGCTAAATATCTTATAACACACAGGGTAATTTCTCCCACAGATAGAGAATTACCCAGCCAGGAAGGCCACCAGTGCCAAGGCTGAGAAACTCCACCTTAAGGATAATGCTGCTTTCAAGATAGTCTCTTTGTAACTTTGATTTTCATCATATTAACTGATGTGTGTCAGCAAAGTGTTCTTTTTATTTATCCTGTTTTGCAGGGGAGGTGTCTGAGCCTGTCAGATCTGGTTTCTTTTCCTTAGATTTCTTTCTCCATTCCAGCAAGGGAAAAAGAAGGAATTCCTAAAACATGACTGACCACTCCTTTTCTAGTTACTTTAATCCATTAGCAACATCTAGTTAAGTTCACTTCCCAAGGTTGAAAGAACATGAGACTGAGAACAAATCTCACTTGATGAAAACATACAAGGTGGAAGCAGAGACCGTCCAAGGGGACGATAAATCCAGGGAAAATTCGCACCTCCACAGTGTCTCTGGGTAAACAAAGATAGAAGCAGGAGGAAGACTTGCAACGTAAAAGGCATCTTTATCACAGAATTTTTCCACGTGTAAATAGAAAAGGGTCCTTCTGTGGATATGATAGGTATACAATAAACCACAGTAATCTAATAAGCAAAACTGCTAATGAGAAAAGCAGAACAAATTTTAAAAATGAAATAAATGAAAAGGTAAGGAAAAAACTAACTTTAAAAAATTAAATCATATAGGTCGGCTGAGCAGATGTAAGAGGACCCTAAGCTCGCCTTGTCCCATGGGTACACACAGACCACACCCGTACAGGTGTAAATAGACTAGAAAATGACCTGAACACTGGCAGAGCAGACTCTACAACTAGAGGCAGAAGAGGCACCTCTCTCCACGGTGGGAAGGGAGGGAGCAGTAGAGAAAGGCAGAAAACAGACTTTCACACTGGAGAGCTTACAAATGGGGAGGACAAATCTCCGTAATATTTGCTTTTGAAATTGAGAGGGGCCACATTTTGTGACTTCCAGCAGGACTTAAAGCCTGGAATTTTAAAGGTCGGCAGGCTGGGCTCTTGAGAGCCTGGATGGTGTTAGGAAGCAGAACCTCCACCCTTAAAGAGAAAGGAGGACAAACAAGCCTGTGCAGATATAGGATAGGATATAGTGTAGAATCAGCAGTTTGAAAATGCTGGAGACGAACAGGAAGGAGACTGACTTCTCACCTCAAGCTTGGCTGAAGAGACAGGGTTCATGGGGAGACCTCACCAGGAACAAAGGAGCTGGCAGGTGTCAGTCCTTCCACTGCTCCCCTCCCCAGCATAAACAATGGCCACCTGCAGGAACCAGGGCAATGGGAACACTCCTTACCTAGCTTGCTTACACCAAAGTTCCCCCATGTCACTCCATACTTCAGTGGATCCACCCCTCCCAGTTAGTTATACATGCCTCAGTCCTGACACTGTGAGCCCCTCCTCTAGAAGACCGGGCAAACCCCACCAACACCACATCTCCAGATCCGTGCATTTTGTGGGACCTTAGTTCTGATAGCAGCAGATCTTGTTCACCAAGCAAACCACCACACACCTTACTGCCCACAATAAGCAAAAAGAGCCTCTGCGGACAACTGGACCGAAGGAAAAAGAGGCCAAGACTCTCCTATGTGTGTTGTATAACACACACAATACACATAGGAGACATTCTCTAAAGCACCAAGCCATGGGGAACAGGAAACACTGCATTGTGGGGAACTATGTCTATTCTTCATAAGGCTATTATCGTTATGAGCAAGAGAAGTAGCTGACTTTCCCAACACACAGAAACAAAGTCAAACAAAATGGGGATGGAAAGACATTTATCATGTAAATGGATGCCAAAAGAAAGCCAGGGTAGCAGTGCTTATATCGGAAAAAACAGACTTTAAAACAAAGATTGTAACGAGAGGCAAAGGACACTGTATAGGAATAAAGGAGACAATCCAATAAGAGGATATAACAATTGTAAATATTTATGCATGCAACATGGGAGCACCCAAATACATAAAACTGTTAATAACAAACATAAGGGAAATAATTGATAGTAATACAGTAATGGTAGGGAATTTTTTTTTTTATGGTAGGGAAATTTAACACCCCATTTATATTGATGGACAGATCATCCAAACAGAAAATCATTAAGGAAGCAATCATTTTGAATGACTCATTGGACTAGATGGACTTAACAGACACATTCAGAACATTCTATCCTAAAACATCAGGATACACATTTTTCTCAAGCACACACAGAACATTCTTCAAAACAGATCACATATTAGGCCACAAAACAAGTCTCAACCTCAAATTGATAAAACAAGTCTCAACCTCATATTAGACGCACAAAACAAGTCCCAACCTCAACCATAAAACAACCTTACACCTAAGGCTACCTAAGTAGCCAGAAAAAGAAGAACAAACCCAAAACTCAGCAAAAGAAAGGAAATTATAAAGATTAGAGGAGAAATAAGTGATACAGAAACTAAAAACACAATAGAACTGATCAATGAAATCAGGAGCTGGAAAAAAAAAAAAAGAAAGAAATCAGGAGCTGGTTCTTTCAGAAGATCAACAAAGTTGATAAACCCCTAGCAAGACCTATTAAAAAGAGAGAGAGAGAGAGAGAACAAAATAAACAAAATTACTAATGCAAGAGAAGAAATAACAACCAGCACCACAGAAATACAAACAATTCTAACAATATTATGAAAACTTATATGCCAACAAATTGGGCAACTTAGAAGAAATGGATAAATTCCTAGAAATATATAACCTACCAAAACTAGGTCAGGGAAAAATAGAAAATTTGAACACACCAATTACCAGCAATGATATTGAACCAGTAAACAAAAAACTCCCAAAAAACATAAGTCCAGGACCTGACGGCTTCATAAGCAAATTCTACCAAACATTTAAGAAAGAGTTAATAATTCTTCTCAAACGATTCCAAAAAACAGAAGAGGAAGGAAATTTCTAAATTCTTTTTATGAAGCCAGTATCACCCTGACACCAAAACCAGATAAAGACACCACAAAATTAAAAAAAAAAAAAAAAAAAAAAAAAAGAGAGAGAGAGAGAGAGAAAGAAAGAGAGAACTACAGGCCAATATCATGACTTTAGATGCAAAAATCCTAAACAAAATAATAGAAAACCAAATCCAATAATATATTTTAAAAATCATGCAACACAATCAAGTGGAATTTATTCCCAGATGAAAGAGTGGTTCAATATTCACAAAACAATCACTGTGATATGTCACATCAATAAGAGAAAGGATAAAAACCAGATGATTTCAATAGATGCAGAAAAAGCATTTGACAAAGTACAATATCCATTTATGATAAAGAAAAACTCTGCAAAATAGGTCTAGAGGGAACATATGTCAACATAATAAAGGCCTTATTTGAAAAGCCCACAGCAAACATCATACTTAATGGGGAAAAACTGAGAGCTTCCCCCTAAGATCAGGAACAAGACAAGTATGTCCATTCTCATCACTTTTATTCAACATAGTACTATAAGTCCTAGCCACAGCATTAAGACAACATAATGAAATAAAAGGCATTTAATTTGGTAGGGAGTAAAACCTTCACTAATTGCAAATGACATGATGCTATATATAGAAAACCTTAAAGACTCCACCAAAAAACTACTAGAATTGACAAATGAATTCAGTAAAGTTGCAGGATATAAAATCAACGTACAGAATTCTGTTGCATTCCCTATACAAATAATGAAGCAGCAGAAATTGAAAGTAAAAACAATCCTATTTACAAATGTACCAAATACATTAAATATCTAAAATAAATTTAATCAAAGAGATGAAAGACCTGTATTCTGAAAACTATAAAATACTGATGAAAGAAATTTAAGACAATGCAAAGAAATGGAAAGACATTCCATGTTCATGGATCGGAAGAACTAATATGTTAAAATGTCCATACTACCCAAAGCAATCTACAGATTTAATGCAATCCCTACTAAATACCAAAAGCATTTTTCACAGAACTAGAAGAAATAATCCTAAAATTTTTATGGAATCACAAAGGACTTCAAATAGCCAAAGCAATCTTGAAAAAGAAAAACAAAAGTGGAGGTATCACAATTCCAGATTTCAAGTTATATTACAAAGTGATAGTGATTAAAACGGTATGGTACTGGCATAAAAAAACACACACAGATGAACAGAACACAAAGCCTGGAAATAAACCCATAATTATATGGCCATTTAATCTTCAAGAGAGGAGGAATGAATATACAATGGAAAAAAGTCTCTTCAATGAATGGTGTTGGGGAAAACCATAGCAACATACAAAAGAATGAAACTAGACCACTTTATTTCACCATACACAAAAATAAACTCAAAATGGATTAAAGACCTAAATGTGAGGCCTGAAACTATAAAAATCCTTAAAAAGAGCACAGGCAGTAATCTCTCTGACACTGTTCTAAATGGCTCCTGAGGCAAGAGAAATAAAAGCAAAAATAAACTCTTGGGATGACATCAAAATAAAAAGCTTCTGCACAGCAAAGGAAACAAGAAAATTCAAAGACAACCTACAGAATAGAAGAAGAAATTTGCAAATGATATATCTGATAAAGAGTTAGTATCCAAAATATATAAAGAATGGATACAACTCAACACACATACAAAAATAACCCATTTAAGAAATGGGCAGAAGACATGAACAGACATTTCTCTTAAAGAAGACATACATATAGCTAACAGACACACAGAAAGATGCTTAACATCACTCATCATCACAGAAATGAGAATCAAAACAACAATGCGATATCACCTTCCACCTGTTATAATAAAAAACACAAGAAACAACAAGTGTTAGCAAGGGTGTGAAGAAAAAGGACATTCCTCTCCCCCCCCAACTCTGTACACTGTTAGTGGGAATGCAAACCGGTGCAGCCACTCTGGAAAACAGTATGGAGATTTCTCAAAATACTAAAAATAGAACTACCATATAATCCAGGAATTGTACCATTGAGTATTACCTGCAAAATACAAAAACACTAAAGGGTTGCATGCAGCCCTATGTTTATTGCAGCATTATTTACAATAGCCAAACTATGAAAGCAGCCCAAGTGTCCATCGATAGGTGAATAGATAAAGAAGATGTGATGTATATATATGTATATGCAATGGAATATGATTCAGCTGTACAAAAGAATGAAATCTTGCCATTTGCAACAATATGGATAGAGCTAGAGTGTATAAAGCTAAGCAATATAAGTCAAAGAAAGACAAATACCATATGACTTCGCTCATTCCATATGTGGAATTTAAGAAAACAAATGAGTAAAGGGAAAAAAAAAAAAAAAGAGAGAGAGAGAAACCAAGAAACAGACTCTTAACTATAGAAAACAAACTGATGGTTACCAGAGGAGAGGTCAGGAGCAGTAGGGTTGATGGGGGATTAAAAAGTACACTTATCGTGATTAAGTGATAAAAAAATTAAAAAGTCATATGAAAAGTTAAAACATGTTTAAATAAATTTAAAAAAATTTATTGTGCTTCCTCCTGCTTATAAAAGTACATTTTTTCCTTATAAACAAAAAATTGGAATTGTATAGGACTATATTTTAAAGCTTTCTAAAATTAACGATAGATTATGAAACATGTACCATATGTTCACACAGCATTTTACCTGATTTTTAACATTTGCATTGCATTTCTGGAATAAATATGACATAATTTGTTTACTTAGTCTTATAAATTGTTGGAAATGTAGGCTGTTTCTACTTTACAGAACTATAAATTATTTATAAGTGATTTTACACATCTCTGATAATTTCCTTGTTTTTTGTCCCCTGTAAGTATAATTAGCATACAATTAATGTCCTTATCTCAATCATTATTTAGAATGTTAACTAATAAAGGAACAAAGATGGAATCTTATAAAACATGGGGAGGGAATGTTTTCGAGGTTATATTTGTATTAATTCATAATTACCATTCCTTAGATGTAGGTCTGCTGGCACCTAATTATATCATCTTCCAACGTATAGTTTTCCATCTTTTCTTCAGGTATGTAAGAGACTTTCTTATATATTACTCTAATATCTGGCGGCAGCATTTTTAGAGAATCTATTTCACCTGTATTTCTAGTACCCTATCATAAAAGCATAATGAGGCATCAATTTTTCCAAGTGAATTCACACAGGTTTTTTTTCTAAGGTTATTAGAGACAGATGAGGCAAACAGTTGCTCCAAGGAAATCAAAGTGGAAGCATTGCTCCCACAGATAGGACAGAGCTGAGAAGCAGCTGATGTGCTAAGAAATAAGAAAGAATCAGAATTGGTCATTATAAGACTCCCATGATTATATCATCATATATTGCTAACATGATATATACTTTCAGCTTAAGCCACCGAGAATAACCTGAAAGAGAAAAGGGCAAAGTAAAATTGACACAGTAACGGCACAATTACTTCTGAATATAATACTTTTTATGTTAATGGTTGATCGGTTTAAACGTTAGCATAACAGTGCCTGTAATTATGATCGTGTTTATGATTCACCAACCGCGGTGAAGAACAGAGGCATTTCCTTGAGTTCCATAGTCAGGTGTGCTTTGGTATAAACCGTAAATCAGTAGTTTTTCTGTAAAGAGCCCAACAGTAAATATTTAATCTTGTGAGTCATATAGCCTCCGTTGTACTTATTCACCTCTACCACCGTGGCACAACAGCACCATGAACAGTATATAAATGAATGGACATGGCTGTATTCCAATAAAACTTTATTTACAAAACAAGCAGTGGGCTGGATTTTGTCTATAGCTCATTGACCACTAGTGTAAACACTGAGAGGTAAATATCTAGTGCAAATGATTTCTTGAACATGTCCTAAAATTCCAAGTGAGCAAGGAATACTGTGTAGATGAATGCAATTTTACTTTCCTATAATATTATAGGAATCACAATTTCATATTCAGTGAACTCAATATATGGTTGAACCAATTTTTCTAGATATCAAAACCTGAGAACCAGGGCAGCCTGGGTGGCTCAGCAGTTTAGTGCTGCCTTACGCCCAGGGCCTGATCCTGGAGACCCGGAATCGAGTCCGCATTGGGCTCCCTGCATGGAGCCTGCTTCTCCCTCTGCCTATGTCTGCCTCCCTCTCTCTCTCTCTTTGTGTCTCTCATGAATAAATAAATAAAATCTTAAAAAAAAAAAAGCCTGAGGATCATTTACCTGTGCATAATCACCAAAAGGTTGAGAATAAGAAATGCACTTTTCCAATGTGTGTTGTGATTCATTTCCCTGAGAGATTGCATCCAGAATATTGCTTGTAATTCCAGTCTTCTGTAGAGTGGTTTTACTTGCTGGGGCTAAAGGCAAAAATCAATACTATTTTTAGCCAAAAGTTGTTTTGTTATAAATTATAAACAAAATACAAAATTTGTTATTAATTCAACATATTCCCAAACAGAACACAAATTTTCTTTTTATTTTATTTTATTTTATTTTATTTTATTTTTTTTTTAGAACACAAATTTTCATTGCCAGTATATATCTATATTTTTTATCCCCAGGAGAAGAATATATAGTATATGATGTTGTCTTGTACACTGAAAGCAAAAGAAAATGGAAGTTTGATCTGTGGATAAATAATTCTAATGGAAACATTTTTAAGATATATGTCTAATCTCTAAAAGAAGGCAAACAAAATGTAAACTAATCATTATTGCTAATGCAATAGTTGTAACTATCAATTTTTAGACCAGATAAAAATGCAGTAGGTATACAAGAAGCACATTAAATTTTTTTTCTGGCTCTTATAAAAAATTACAAATTAATGTCTAGGTTCAAGAGGATACTTCATAAAATACAGAGAATTTATACTAAAATCTTTTTCTTTCAATTCTATTCTTTTTTTCCCAGAGGTTTAGAACAGTTTAGAACTTATTTTCCCAGATTTACTGTGTGTATTTACACATTACACATGTACACATAAGAATATATAGCTTGAGGGGTGCCTGGGTAGCTCAATCAGTTAAGCATCACCTTTGGCTGAGGTCATAATCCCAGGGTCCTGGGATTGAGCCCCATGTTAGATTCCCTGCTCAGCAGGGAGTCTGTTTCTCCATTTCCCTCCTCCCCTTCCCCTGCTCATGCTTGCTTGCTCTCTCTCTCTCTCTCTCAAATAAATAAATAAATAAATAAATAAATAAATAAATAAATAAATAAATAAATAAAATCTTTTTTAAAAAAGCATAGCTTAAAGGAAACATAAATGGAATCATTTTGCAAGCATTTGCTTTTTCCACATAGTTTGCCTTAGAGATAATTTCATATTAGTACATGTAGCTCTCCCTCAACTATAAAAAAAGCTGTATTGTATTCCATTTTATGATAAACTATTTTTCACTTAACCATCCCCCTATTGATGAACATTAAGGCACTTTTCAATTACACTGTTGACAACCAACATTGTAGTGAATATCCTAGTAACTAAAACATACCACGTTGGTGATTTTCCCTTAAAACTATATTTAATAATTAATTTACCCTAATTGAAGGCCTGAGAAGGTCTTCCAAAAAAGTAAATATGAGTTCAACTTCTGCCAATTATTATTAGTTCACGTATTTTGGGGGTAGTTTGCAAATCTTCTGGATATATGAAATACTTAGAGGTTTAAACCTCTATTTTAGCAATGTGATTCTATATGTATTGTAAAACATTATAGTTTTGCTAATAATTCCCTTGCCCAATTATTTTCTATTGTGATTTAATAAATTAATTATATTCTTAATAAAATATTACAAAAGATGTTTTCCTTAGATAATTAGAATGTAATTTAAGTGTCTTAATTTTAGTTATTCTTTAATTTAAAAAGCAGGGTCATAATTTAGGCTTTCATAGCCAATAAGTATTATTGGCTTCTACTCAATTAAAAGTTAAAGGATAACTGATTATGGAACATTTTCAATAAGACTCCAAAATATTAATACTGAGCTCTCACTACTTACATGATAAGCACACACTGGGTAACACACTTGCCAAGTTCAAGTATGGATTTTTACTGAGTCGTATTTCTTTTGGTGGTTCTCCCAATAGTGAAGTCTGATTCTTAGAGGCAGCCTATTTATCAAAAACAAAACAATAGGTGTTTAATCAGAGGTACAAGAAAATAAAAATGCAGAAAGAGTAGAGAAATACTTGTTCTTCAATAAATCTAGGCTACTGTAATAAAAATTGTGTAACCTAATGCTTGAAAACATGAAGTTATGGACTATTTCTGGATATTAATTAAAATGATCACATTACTTACTATTATTTTTTAATTAGTTTTAAGAAACTATTCTAGAACCATAGAACTTTAGAACTGAAAGAGAATTAAAGGTCTTCCTGTAAATCCTTCCCATTTGAACTAGGAGAGAATTCAATTTCACGAGAAAAAACAAATCCCGTACCTTATTTCCAGAAATACAGCTATCCACATTTTCCTATTAAGATTTTTATTTTATAGGGATGCTTTGGTGGCTCAGCGGTTTAGCGCCTGCCTTTGGCCCGGGGCATGATCCTGGGGTCCCCGGATTGAGTCCTGCATCGGGCTCCCTCTCCCTCTGCCTCTCTCTCTCTCTCTCTCTGTGTCTCTCATGAATAAATAATAAAATCTTTAAAAAATAGATTTTTATTTTATAGCGCATGCTACAGCCAAATGATAAAGAAAAGCTTACTTATCTCTGGTTCTAAAAATACTACCAAACAAAATAAGTGAATTTAATAAAATCCAAATCCACATTTAGATAACTCTAAAAATTCACATTTCTTGAAAATATATCAGTAAATTTTGTATAACTAAGTGTAAGGGTTCTAATGTTTAACAGAAGGATAAGGCTGGTTCTTCAGATTATTTCATTTTGTTCTCATAGAATTTTTTACTTTTTACCCTCTTTTGGCAAAAATCTTTAAATAAGATAATTCGAGTTAGTATGATTAGAGCTGGCTGCTAAGTTTTCATTTCAAATTAATTTTTATTTTGTTCCCTGAACAGAACAAAGGATGTGTAATCTCAAGTGCTTATTTCTATACTTGAGAGCCACAGTTCCTTTTATTTCTCCCTTATCTGGCCAAAATTATTGTATTTGGATTGATCTGTCTTGTACATCTTCATGTAGAAGTCCAGATTTGCTTGTGATATGTAAATCACAGATGCAGATGTATTTATCTGTTCAAGTGTGCTTACTGAATGTTGTTTACCATGCTCCAGACACTGTGCTACGCACTAATAATACTAAAATGAGTAAGACAGAAATACTGCCATTAAGAAATTCACAGTCAAGTATATGATAGCTCAAAAGAAGTCTAAGACAGAACCATAAGATTCTAGGTAAGAGCTAAAACCATTACATATTTGCTAAAGAAGAGTATATAGCATGAGGAAAGACAGTGGTGCCCTAGGAAGAATTCAGTGATTGAATAAATGTAGCCAACATAGTATTCTCAGATTTTGTTTCTCAAGTACTTAGATTGTCAAGGAAATCATATTCTATCCTATCAGGGGTTCTCAACTCAAGCTATGAAAGAGAATCACTTATAAAATATTTTAAAATACAGTGTGCCAACCAAAAAAAAAAAAAAAAAAAGCACCCTGGATCATATGGCTTCACTGGGTAATTCAACAAAACCTCTTTATTTATTGATAAATTTAAAATCAATTAATTAACATATAGTGTATTAGTTTTAGAGGTAGAGTCTAGTGATTCATTAGTTGCATAACACCCAGTGCTCATTCCATCATGTGCCTTCCTTAATGCCCTTTACCCAATTGCTCCATTCCCCTACCCCCTTCTCCTCCAGTAACCCTCAGTGTGTTTCCTATAGTTAAGAGTCTCTTGTGGTTTGTCTCCCTCTCTGATTTCATCTTATTTTTCCTTCCCTTCTCCTATGTTTATCTGCTTTATTTCTTAAATTCCACAAATGAGTGAAATCATAAGATAACTGTCTTTCTTGACTTTTTTCCCTTAGCATAATACCCTCTAGTTCTATCCATGTCATTGCAAATGGCAAGATTTCATTTTTTGATGGTTGTGTAATATTCCTCAGTGTGTGTGTGTGTGTGTGTGTGTGTGTGTGTGTGTATACACACATACCACATTTTATCCATTCATCTGTTGATGGACATCTGAGCTCTTTCCATATTTTGGTTATTGTGGACATTGCTGCTATAAGGATTGGGGTGTATGTGCCCCTTTAAATCACTATTCAACAAAATTTAAAGAAAAACTAACACCAATTCTTCTCAAACTCTTCCACAAGACTGATGGAGAATACTTCCAGCATTGTCCTGGTACCAAAGCCAGATAGACACCAAAAGGAAAGAGAACTACAGACCAGTACACCTTATAAATATTGGTGCCAAAACCACCAACAAAACACTAGCAAAACAAATTCAGTAGATCATTAAAAGGATTATGCACCATAACCAACTGGGATTTATTCCTAGAATGCAAGGATGATTTAACATACGAAAATCATTCAACATAAAATACTACATTAACAGAATGGAGAAAAAAAGCACATAATCACCTCCACTGATGTAGAAAAAGCATTAGACAAAATTCAACATGCTTCCATGATTAAAATAAAATGTTTTAAAAAAAGAAAAATCAAAAAATAAAATTCAACCACACCCAGCAAAGTAGGAATAGAAGAAAGCTACCTTAATATAACAAAAGTTATATATGAAAGCTCAACATCATACTCAATAGTGAAAGACTGAAATTTTTTCCTCTAACATCAAGAACAAGACAAAACTGTCTGCTTTCACACTTCTATTTAACATAATATTGGAAGTTCTAGTCAGCTAGAAAAAAAGACATAGGCAGCAATTAAGTAGGAAAAAGAAATAAAAGACATCCAAACTAGAGTAGAAGATGAAAGTGATTTCTGCTTGCAGAAGCATGAAAACCCTAAATATTACACATACACAGACAGAAACTATTAGAATAAATGAATTCAGCAAAGTTGCAGGATATGAAATCAACATACGAAAATCAGTTGCATTTCTACACATTAACAATGAACAATCAAAAAAGAAAATTAAGAAAACAATTCCATTTGCAATAGAGTCAAAAAGAAAAAAATACTTAAGAATTAACTGAAGCAAGAATTAAACTACATGTTCACTAAAAACTATACAACATGGCTGAAAGTGAAATCTCAATAAAGTGAGGGATTAAGCCATGAAATATCTAAGACTGCACTATCCAACATGGTAGCTACTAGCTACACATGACTACCGAGCATAAGAAATGTGGATAGTTTAAACTGAGATGTATGCAGAATGTAAAATATATACTAAATCTCAAACAGTACCAAAAGAATATAAAATATCTTAATAGTTTAGTATATATCGCATTTTGAAGTAACATTTTGAACATACTGTATTAAATATTAAGAATTTTAAAAACAGGGGTACCTGGGTGGCTCAGCTGGATAAACATCCAACTCTTGATTTCAGCCCAGGTCATGATCTTGGGGTCCTGGGATTGAGCCCCGTGTGGAGCTCTGCCCTCAGTATGGCGTCTGCTTGAGATTCTCTCTTTCCTTCTCCATCTGCCTCCCCCTGCCAGCTCTCTCTCCAAAATAAATAAATTAATTTTTAAAAAATGTTTTATTACTTTTAAAGATTTTATTTATTCATGAGAGACAGAGACAGAGAGAGAGAGAGGCAGAGACATAGGCAGAGGGAAAAGCAGGCTCCCTACAGGGAGCCCAAAGCAGGACTCGATCCCAGGACTCTGGAATCATGCCCTGAGCCAAAGGCAGATGCCCAACCACTGAGCCACCCAGGCGTCCCCCCACCTAAATTTTTTTAAGCGCTGCTAGAATAAGAGACATAAATAAATGGAAAGACATCCTATGTTCATGGATTAGAAGATGTACTGTTAAAATGTCTATACTAACCAGAGTGACTGAGAGATTCAATATAGTCCCTATCAAGATTCCACTTTTTTTTGCAGGAAAAGAAAAATCCACACTAAAATTCATATGGAATTTCAAGGGACCCCAAATAGTCAAAACAATGTTGAAAATAAGGTGAAAAATAAGAACAAGAATGGAAGGCTCATACATTGTGATTTCAAACTTATTACAAAGCTACAGTAATCTCAACAGGGTAGTACTAGCATAAAGACAGACATACAGACAAATGGAATAGAATAGAAAACCCAGAAGTAAGTCTCTACATATATGGTTAAATGATTTTTGACAAAAGTGTCAAGATTACTCAATGGGGAAAGGAAGTCTTTTCTCTAAAGTGCTGGGAAATCTGGATATTGCATGTGAAAGAATAAAGTGGATCCTCACTTTACACCATATACAAAAATTAATTCAAAGATTAAAGACCTAAATGCAAGACCTAAAATTATAAAACTCTTAAAAGCTTAGGTGGAATGCTTCATAATATTGAATTTACCAATGCTTTTCTGGGTCTGACACCAGAAGCAGAAGCAGAAGCAGAAAGAAAGAAAAAGAGACACAGACAGACAAAGAATAAACAGATATGTTGGGCCACAAAACAAGTCAGAACAAATTTAAGGATATTGAAATAATATCAAGTATTGTTCTGACCACAATGGTATGAAACTAGAAATCAGTAACAGGAGGGAAACTGGAAAATTCACAGATATACAGAAATTAAACAATACACTCCTGAATAATGACTAGCTCAAAGAAGAAAAGAGAAGTTAAAAAGTATCTTGAGACCAATGAAAATGGAAAGTATAGATACCAAAACTTAGGAATACAGCAAAAGTAGTTCTAAGAGGAAAGTTTATAGCGATGCCTACATGAAGAAAAAATAAAGATCTCAAACATTACACATCAATGAACTAGAAAAAGAACAAACCCAGCCCACAATTTGGCAGAAAATAATAAAGATTAGAACAGAAATAAAAGAGACTGGGAAGATCCATGAAACTGTTGGGGTTTTGAAGAGATAAACAAAACAGAGAAACTTTTAAATAGACTAACCAAAAAAAAGAGAGAGGACTCGAATAGTTACAAATGCAAGAGGAGACATTAAAACTGATAGCACAGAAATACAGAAGATCCTGAGACTATTACCAAGAAATATATGCCAACAAACTGGATAATCCAGAAAAAAAATGGGTAAATTTCTCGAAACTTACAACCTACCAAAACCAAATCATAAAGAAATAGAAAATCTTATCAGACCAATAATGGGGTAACGAGTAATCCTAAACCTCCTAACAATGAAAATATCAGGACCAGGTGGCTTCACTGGTGAATTCTACCAGACGTTAAACAAAAACAAAAAAAAAAGAAAAAAAAATTGGAGGATCCCTGGGTGGCTCAGCAGTTTGGCGCCTGCCTTTGGCCCAGCGCGCAATCCTGGAGTTCTGGGATTGAGTCCCGCGTCGGGCTCCCGGCATGGAGCCTGCTTCTCCCTCTGCCTGTGTCTCTGCCTCTTTCTATCATGAATAAATAAATCTTTTTTAAAAATTAATGCCATTTCTCCTGAAACTCTTCCAAAAAAATTGAAGAGGAGGGAATACTTCCTAATTTATTTAATGAGGCCAGCATTACCTTCATACCAAAGCTAGACAAGAACACTACAAGAAAATAAAATTACAGACCAGTATCCCTGATGAACATAGATACAAAAACTTCAACAAAATACTAGCAATCAGAGTTTAACAATACATTAAAAGACTGTACACCATGACCAAATGAGATAGATAGCTTAGAAATAAACAAACATGTATGTGGCCAACAAATCCTTGACAAGGGAGTCAAGAATCCACAATGGGGAAAGGATAGTCTCTTTAATAAACGGTGTTGGAAAAATTGGATATCCACACGCTAAAAAAGTGAGACTGGATCATGATCTTACATCATACGTAAGAATTCACTCAAATTGGATTGAAGACTTAAATGTAGTAACTGAAGCCATAAAACCCCTAGAAGAAAATATAGGGGAAAAGCTTCTTGACATTAGTCTTATCAATGATTTTTTGGGCATGACACCAAAAGTATAGGCAACAAAAACAAAAGTAAACAACTGAGACTACATCAAACTAAAAAGTTTCCATACAGCAAAGGAAACCATCAACAAAAGGAAAACACAATCTACTCAATGGAAGAAAAAGGATATAGCCATAATAGGGAACAGTATCAAAGTTCCTAAAATAATGAAAAATAGAACTACCATATGATTCAGTGATTTATGAATATATTCACAGGGAATGAAATCTCTATCTCAAAGAGATGGTGCATATTGTAGCACTATTCCCAACAGCCAAGATACAAAAACATCAGTGTTCTTTGATGGATGAATAAAGAAAATGTGTGTATATAATCAGCCTTAAGAAAGAAGAAAATCTTGCTGTTTGTGATAACATGGATAGCCCTTGAGGGCGTTATGCTAAGTGAAAAAAGTTAGAGAAAAACAAATACCATATAATCTCACTCCTATGTATAAGCAAACCTTGCTGCCCCCCCAAACCAAGTTCATAGATACAGGTATAAACTTCCAGTTATGAAATAAATAAATCACGGGGATGTAATATACAGCACAGCAACAATAGTTAATACCATGTCGTATTTGAAAGTAGCTGAGAGAGTAGATCTTAGAAGTTGTCATCACAAGAAAAAAAATGATAACTATGTATGGTAATGGATGTTAACTAGACTTATTGTGATGATCATTTTGTAATACATTCAAATGTCAAATCATTATGTAATATACTCGAACCTAATATAATGCTATATATCAATTATACCTTAATAAAAAAAATTTTTAATGTAGGTCTAAAAATCTAAAACCAAGTTAAACCAGTTATGTTCAGCAAAGTCAAAAATCTTGGAAACCTACTTTGAGAGTACCTGGTCCAAATTCCTATGTCAGAAAGAGGAATTCTTTCTACAACAATCTGTACCAATGCTCACCTGGGGTTCACTTAATTGTTTCAGCTTTTTCTTTGTTAGAAAGCTTTGACTGTTGTTTGTTATATTAAGTCTAAATTTGCTTTATTGTATGTCATACTTATTGGACTAGCTCTGACTACTGGTGAAACACAAAATACCATGTAACTAGCCTGAGAGTATATACATTTTTTAATATATATCCAGCTGATCCTCCCTTTCTGAGTTACATGTATCCATATCCCTCAGTTCTTTCCATAGAACTTGTTTTCCAGGCCCTGGGCCACTTTGGCTGTTTTCTTCCTGAGGCTCTGCTCATTATGTGAATCACCTCAAATCAAGCTTTCTCAAAAATCTGGTGCTTTCTGTGCAAAAAGACACAGTATATTCATACAGGAGTTCTATGTGTTTAAGTTCCCTCAATAACCCAAAAAATTAATACTGCAGATAATTTTTTAAAATTTAGTCTAGAAGAATTGCCTTAGCTTTCTCAATGAACTATGGTAGATACCATTCTATCTATACCTGCTGCTATGACTTGCTGACAATCAAACCTCCTTCAAATTCAATTATTTTGACATTTGAATACAGCCAACTACATGAATTTTTTTCCTCACATGCTACTTATAACATGAGTCTTATACCACATACAAACCAAATAGTATTTCAGGGTATGAATAAAAACTAAATGTACTTTATTCTACCTATCAATTATAACATTTACAAATGTCACTGGTCTAAGAACCAATAACATAATTGGGTAAAATCTTCCAGAATTAAAACACAGAGCAGATTCTTTTGAGTAGACCAGAGTTTAATAAATGACTTTGACATTTTTAAGATAAAAATTGGTTCTGCCTTCCAATATTAAAGTAACACCCTACTTAGTTATACAATATACCTTTAAAGTAAAAAGCATTATTTTGAAGAGCATTATTAACTTAGAAAGTCTCATAAATAATAGCATATAACTGGATAAGTATTAATGATACTCTTAAGCTTTTCTTTTTTTTTTTAATTTTTTTATTTATTTATGATAGTCACAGAGAGAGAAAGAGAGGCAGAGACATAGGCAGAGGGAGAAGCAGGCTCCATGCACCGGGAGCCCGATGTGGGATTCGATCCCGGGTCTCCAGGATCGCGCCCTGGGCCAAAGGCAGGCGCCAAACCGCTGCGCCACCCAGGGATCCCTACTCTTAAGCTTTTCTAAACTATAAAATTTTGAACTCAGTTTATATTTAATTTCTAAAATAATCAAGCATTGGGCACCTGGGTGACTTAGTCAGTCTGCCTTCGACTCAAGTCATGATTCCAGGGTCCTGGGATTGAGCACTGAGTTGTGGTGGGCTCCCTGTTCAGCAGGGAGTCTGCTTCTCCTTTTTCCAATCTCTCTGCCCCTCTTCTGTCCATCCACACCCCCCACTCATGCTCATTTGCTTACTCTCTCTCTCTCTCAAATAAATATTTTTTAAATCAAGATTTTTAGTATCTCAAACTTTGCAGAAAAGCAAATATCTATAATAAAGAATTTATATGTATTTTACAGTAACAGACTTTACAAAACCCATTTTACTCAAATTAAAATGACTTTATTTACAAACTGTAAGTAATGAAGCATAGTCCCAACCATCAGCTGGCATCATTTATGAAAAGATGGAGTTCTGTTTCCTTATAATAACAGGTTTTTTTTTTAAAGAGTGCAATACTTTCTTCTATATTGAGAAGTAAATGCACACTATGAAAAAATCATATCATTAACATATATCAATTATCTAGTTTGTAATCCATATACACTTTATTTTCTTTGAAATTTAAAAAATAGTTAAGATTCTTTATATTTCATAAATTATTCTACTTGTAAAATAGGCCCCAAATTAGAATCTACTAGAATCAGAATAATTTCATTTATGATGTTTTTAAAAGAACATACATATATATTCCTGCATAGCATCTACACACATGTAATATACACAAGTACACATGTTCGTGTGTGTATACACACACACACACACACACACACACACAGAGTTTTCTTACCCCTGAACTTATCTCTGTGCCTCTCGGCTGACTTTGCTGTTGCTTATGGTGTCCTGTCAGCAAGCTTCCAACAGTAAGGTTTGGAAAGCTCTGAAGATAAGCCTGTGACCCTGAGAAATTTCCTTCTGCCTTCCCCACCGAGGCTGGCTGTTTCTCCTGAGTATTCCCGTGCCCAGCTTGTCCAGCTATGTGCTGATTTGGGAAGAATGGCAATATTCCCATGCCAGCTGTTAAAGTTGTTTGAGTTGGAATCAGATTAGATGCTGTAGTGAACCACAAATTCAAGAAGCTTTTGGTTAGACAAGAGCTATTCACAACAGTCCTTGTGGTTTTGTTAACTTAACGGGGGAAATGTGGAGACACCTCTTTTGTATCTATCAGAGAATAGTTAAACTTAAAAGGTGAAGTTAGTGGTTGTAAAGCAGTAGGTTTCTATATGGGAAGACAGAAACCTAGAACAGTAGTCATGCTTTTCCTATTTTCAACAACTTCTAGGATAATCTCAAGGATATTTTTTAATTCCAAATTTTAATTGTATATTTTAGAATTTGAGAGCAAAATATATATACTTTTTGGCACTTAGGTACATTCCTTTTTATGCTCAATCACTAGTTTGCTTCCATATTTGAAGGGAATAATTAAATAAGTCTTCAGTTAAAAAAATACTTTGGCATTTTAATAAAGTTAAATCTAACAATAAACTTGATCAGCTGACTTGCGCTGGTTTATAATAACCAACGGTGTGTATCTTTTCCCAGCTCTGAATTCAATGTCTTCCCATGGGTAGCGTGCAACTGGCCATGGGTTGTAGCATTTATACAAAGAACTCCATAAATGCTACAAAAATCAAGACTTTTTTTTTAAAACCTAAAGAGATGGTTTTAAATATCACATTGCTGGTTTACAAAACATTAATATTTGTGAATAGATAGGCACCAAATTTAACACATCAAAGTTTTACTTTTTTATTTGTAGGAAATAAGAAATTCTGGAAGAAATGAAAGTTTTAATAGGAAAATTCTGAACCATTCCACTTTTTAAAAAAATCTATAGTTCAAAATCAAAAGAGCTAATTTTGATAACTAAGTCAAATTTATGTTTTACAAATTCACTACATAAATTTCTTAAATTATTTCTAGTACTAAATAGAGGTGGATACTTAGCTTCTTTTAGCAATGTATTTATCTGCATGCTGAATTTTCAATGTCCTTAAAGCAGTGCATGCTAAAGCAAATAGCTTACTATTTAATCCAACACAAATAATTAACATATGTATAAACTTTTAGTGATACAAAATTTAATTTTTTGAACAGGTCCCAACATACCATAAAATTTCTACATCTGTATACTAGCTCAACATTCATGCAGTCAATTCTAACAGTCAACAGAACTGATTGATTCATTGGATCATTGACTCATCGGTTTTACACAGAAGCTAAATCTGCTACCCATATTTAACAACTTTTCTTTTTTAATTACTGGTGGCCCTTCTCTTTTCCCAGCATAATCACTTCAAACAATTTCAATTACACTTCAAACTGAAAGTGCCTTTCAACATCGCATTCAAGTAAGAAATCTTAGTATACCACATGTTCTTGTTTTTCTAAAAAATCATTGTTTTGTTTAAATTTGTCATCTTTTCAGAAGCACAGAGTATACATGTTATTTTTCTTCTACTAGTTTGGGGGTCACATTTAAAAAATATTATAATCAAATAAATAACGTTTACATCAAAATACCACATATTTCTTTAATAGTAAGGGCTTCTTATTCAGGCAAAAATTAAACAGATATCTAGGTAATATGTTGTCAGCCCAGTGGGCAGCATATGAGTCTCAAAGAGTGCTGTGTCTTTGCCCCATGCTGCTGTGAACCTTCATCAAATATTAAAGCACATCAGACAAGGAAAGTGTGATCTTGGCATGGAAGCAAGTCCATCAATAACTTATCAATAGTTTTCTAATATTAAAAGTAGAAAAGCCTAGAGGGCTTTTAAAATTTTAAATGGCTGAATAGAGCTCAAATTTGACCTTTCTGTAAACAAAAGTAGAATATAGGTAAACCATCTTTAAATCTCATGTCTGACTGTATACTGAGTCTTCAGTAAATGCATGTCATTTACTTTTATGTGCTTCTCCATGGTGACCCAACTCTGTATTCAAAGGAAGTGCTGACCCGATCCCCACTGTGGTGTGAAGTACCATGGCGGGGGGATCTCCAAGTAAGCCTGGTTTCTGCAAAAGAAAAAAAGAAATGAAGATTTCTGCCCATGGCAGCAGGATATCATCTAATGAAAAGGCTACACATGTGGTAATTCATCAACAATCTGACCAGCAGCCTGAATATAGAAAAGGAATGAATTCAGTTAAAAGAAAAAAAAATTATTCCATACTTACATTATTAGTATGAATATTTTCAAATTTCATTAATTGTTGCTGCGCCAGTGGTACATGAGAAAGATTCTGAAGGAATAAATTGGAAGTATTACCCATAACTGCGCTCTGTGAAAATGATAAAGCATTAAGTTAGTTTAACTTTGAAAGCTACTTGTTATAGAACCCAATTCGTTTTCAAGTTCAGAGCAAAAGCAACAGCTTCTTAATATGCCACTTTCCCACTTCAGGCAATGCTAATTAACTCTTAATATACAAGATGTGATCATGTAGTCATGAAACTAACTCTACATCCTCTCTTTTTTTATTTTCATCATTCTTCCTCCCCTCATCCCTTTTTGGCTTTAATGTCAGCAGCATTCAATCATTTATTTATTCATTTAATCATCCAACAAATATTTATTGGGCACTCTCTATGTGCCAGACACTGTGCTATATAGTGAGAAATACAAAATAAGACCTGCCCTCACAGATCTTAGAGGTGCCTGGGAAAGGGAGACATTAATTAATTGCAAAAGCATAATTACAAATGGTGATGAGGATATGAAGGAAAAATACAGGAGCTATGAGAATAATTGGGGATTTGATTTAGACTGGTAAATTCAGGGAAAGTTTCCCCAAGGAAAGAACTCTGGTACAGATATCTGAAGGCTATGGAGGAGTAAGTAGGTAAAATTTATGGACTTAGGTTGTGTTGGGGTGAGAGCACGCCAGGCAGAAGGAATAACAGAGGAGCAAAGACCTAAGGAGAAGAGATCAAGGCCCTCTGAGGACCAAAAGCAGGCCATTGTTGCTGGGATGGTGATACTCAACAAGCAGGAGAGGCAGGAGAGGCCAGCTTGGATAGGTCTTCTGGGCAAAATTAAACATTCTAGTCTTAGTTCTAAAGTAAAGAAAATATTGTCAATACTCTGAACTCCTCTCTCACGTCACTCTTCATAACTTACTGTTATTAACACTTGTTTCTTATAGTTTTTTAAATTCTTGAAGAACAATGACTATTAATTTTCTTTCAATGCTATAGCTTCAATGACTAGCAGAGTATCCAGTACACATTAGATTCTCAATAAAATATGTTGAATAAATGAAGGAATAAAGACCCTATAATGGGGGTGCCTAGGTAGCTCAGTTGGCTGGGCATCTGCCTTTGGCTCAGGTCATGATCTCAGGGTCCTAGGATTGAGCCTCACATCAAGTTCTCTGCTCAGCAGAGAGCTCTCCCTCTGTTTTCTATCTCTCAAATAAATAAATAGAATCTTAAAATATATATATATATATATATATATATATAAAACCCTATAATGTACAAGATCCTATGTTAGATTCTAAGAATGAAAACTAAATAAAAGATAAACCTTTCCCTGAAAAAGCTGCATTTAGGACTAGATGTTCATTCACTCAATCTCCATCAATCATCTATTATGCATTAGGTTGCACTTGTAATTTGACTCCTACACAGATACAGCCTTCAGCAGCACCTGAAATTCATAAGCCCTGTTTATCCTCAATAATACATTTATATATACAAATACATTTTAAAATATTTATCTGAAAAAAGGAAGAAAAATATTTTTTATTCCTACATGAGTTATTTCTATACAGATTAAATTTCAAGAATTAAGAGTTCATATGCATTTTTTTCTCTTTCTATAAATGCTTTGAATTAAGACCACATAAGACTTGTTTTTAACCACTTATTTGTAGAAAAATATGCCACAAAATACACCTCCTTCCCTTCTTAATGCCCTATAAGCAGAAATCAATAGATAGAACTATACTGCTTTGATGAACTTAATTTGATCTCATGTACTCATGCTTTCACGTAGCTATAGTTATTAGTAAGGATTTGTTTAAAAAACAAAATAGTTGTTTAATTTTTGAGAATTTTAAACTTTATGAACAAATGAGTCACTCCAAGTTTTTATGTCAGTACTCAATGCTATTTATATACCTGATGTGCTTTATTCAAATGCAAAAACGCCGGGGAGATGGATGGGTTCATCAGATGGGGCAAGCTGTGAGGTGTTCCAAGAACTGATTTAAGAAAATAAAAGTAAAAATTAAACTTTATGAGATGATAAAAACAAACTCCATAAACGGCAAGTAAATACATATTTTTAAACTTAACAAATTCATCCAAAGTTCAATGATATACTGACCTTGTCATTGCACAAAAAGTGGCAAGCTCCCTTCCCTGTGATTCAAACCTAGAATTCGATTTAAAATTCCAACACCTTCTATCATAATAATAAAACACCACACTTAGCCTGTCTCTTCTCTGGGGCTTAGAGCAACAAAACTAATTTCATCTTTTAGTGAGTATAATACTAACCGAAGCCATTTTATTTGCTCAGTAGTTTTGTTAGGTGTTTGGAATATTTTGGCAGGGAGTTGGGGGATGAGGGAGTGAAGGACAAGACAACCTTTTCTCTTGAAAAGCTTCCAATCCATTTAAGAAGGGAATATATGTACAGAAAAATATTTACATTAAAAATAAAAGAAACAATGCTGTATATAAGTGATAAAAAGAATAAATGGCAACTACACTTTTTATCAAGTTTGCCTAAGTACAAATACCACAGCATATATCAAAAGAGATGTTTTCAGAATAGGGGCACCTGAGTGGTGCGGTCAAGCTTCTGACTCTTGGTTTCAGCTCAGGTCACAATCTCAGAGTGGTGAGATAGAGGCCCTGCGTCCAGCTCTCCTCAGCACAGAGTCCGCTTAGTTTCTTTCCCTCTTAGGCCCTCTCCTGCATGTGTGTGCTCTCTCTCTCTCTCTCTAATAAATAAATCTTTTAAAAAGGCGGGAGGAGGATGTTTTCAGAATAAACAGTATATAGACAAAAAGAACCATGAGATAGAAAATATATGAAGTAATTTCACCTAATTATTATAAAGTAACTGGAAATGGTCAGAGGAAGCACTTCAAACACATTTAATTTTGGGGTGACTGTCTGGCTCAGTTGGTAGAACATGTGACTCGTGTGACTCTTGATCTCTGGGTTGTGAGTTTAAGCCCCACGGTGGGTGTAGAGCTTACTTAAAAAAATAAAGAATTGTGTTGTCTTCTTTAAAAAGAAGGAAGGAAGGAAGGAAGGAAGGAAGGAAGGAAGGAAGGAAGGAAGGAAGGAAGGAAGGAAGGGAGGGAGGGAGGGAGGGAGGGAGGGAGGGAGGGAGGGAGGGAGGGAGGGAGGGAGGCATATTTTAAAAAAGCATATAATCCAATGATCAAAAATATTCGGGTATTATAATATATAACCTCTCTACAAGTTTATCCCATGTTTTCAAAAGTAGATTTCAAGTTTTATTACTTGCTAAATGAGTCCATTTCATCTTTGGAAAACTGACCATTAAAACGTGCTTTCTTTAGAATAACTCCATTTCATGACTGGTAGTAGGAAGATTAGATCATTAGCATGAGTTGTTTATAAAGACAGACTGTTTATTAGGCAAGAAGGATAAATATGGGTATTTCATAATGATAAAGGGGTCAATTCATCAAGAGGATACAACAATCTCAAATGTACTTCAAATAACAGAGCTTCAAAATATAGAAGGCAAGAATTTCTACAACTGAAAAAGTAGACAAATCCACAATTATGATTAGAAATTTCAACACCACCTCTTGTCTTTTTTCAGTTAGTCACTGGATGTTGTTACTCTTTTTTCACAGCTTTTAATGAATACGGTTGTTTCCCAGTCTAAAAGTCTAAAACAACCACCACTGGAATCAAAACACTCTGAAAATGTCTACAGTCTCACATCTAACTGCCCTTAGCTCTTGGCTAGGTCTCCCACTGTGCCCCATCCTTCCCTCCTCAAGAAGCTTGAACAACACTTAACAATACATACAGAGGATTATATACGTCATGATCAAGTGAGGCTTACCCTAGGAATGAAAGTTTGGTTTTATACTGAAAAATCAATGTAATTCATCATGCTAGCAGACCAAACAAAAACAAAAAACACATATGATCATATCAGTTAATGGAGAAAATGCCTGGATACATTTCAGCAATTACCATGACAAAATTTCTCTGCAATAAAGAAATAGAAGGCAAAGTTCCCAGCTTGAAAAAGAAAATCTGTGAAAAAGCTAAAGCTGACATAATAATAAAAGAATGAATGCTCTCTCCTTAAGATCAGAAACAAAGTAAAAATGTCCACTCTCACTAGGTTAATGCATAAATTATGCTGGAATTTCTGTCTATTGCAGTAAGGCAAGAAAAAGACATAAAAGGCACACATATTGGAAAATTGTGTTTCTCTGTGGGTCACATTATTGTCTATATAGAAAATCTTAAGAACAAAAACCTACAAGAAATAGTAAGCTAAGTTGCAAGATAAGATAAATACAAAATCAGTTGTACTTGTATATCCTGGCAACAAGAAATTCAAAATTGAAATTTAAAAAGTAATACTATTTAAAATCATATCAAGAAATATAGAATACTATTGGTAAATCTCACAAAATATGTGAAAGATTTGTGCCCTGAAAACTATAAACTACTGCTGTGACAAATTTTAAAAAACTTAAATAGAGAAATATACCGTATGTATGGCTCAACCTCAGAATTGTCAATTATGTCCAAATTAGTAGATAAATTCAACAAAATCCCAACCAAATTACTGACATTTGTCACAGAAATTGGCAGGCTGATTCCAAAATTTATATACATATACAAAGGACATAGACTAGGCAAAACAAATAGAAAAAGAATAAAGTTGGAGGACTTACACTGACTTCAGGGCTTATTATAAAGCTACATCTATCAAGACAATGTAGTATTGAGATAAAGACAGACATTTAGATCAGTGGAATAGAATGGAGAATCCACAGATAGAGCCATACATATATAGTGAACTTCAAAGGTAATTCAATGGAAAAAGGATATTCTTTTTAAACAAGTGATGCTGGAACAACTGTAAAAAAATAAAAAAAAAACCTGGAACTTTACTTCACATCATAAACAAAAATTAACTCAAAATGAATCATAGAAAAGAAATGAATCATAGATCTAAATATAAAAGATAAAATTATAGCACTTCTTTAATATAAGAGAGCATCTTAATGACCTTAAATTTGGCATCTTAAAAAAAAATTGGCATCTTAAATCTGACAAACGATATACAAATTATAACAGAAAAATAATAAATTGGGCTTTGCCAAAATAATGTTGTTTTCCACAAGTTATTGTTAATCAAGGACAACTTACAGAGTGAAAAAAATATTTTCAGATCCATATATACAACAGCAGACTTGCATCTAGAATAAAGAACACTTACAACTTTTTTTTTCCACTTACAACTTAATAAGAAAAAGATAACTCAGTTTTAAAATGTGCAAAATATTTAAAAAGGTATAATTGAAATATATAAAGATGGCTAAATTAGTATATTAAAAGATGTTCAAAATCATTAGTTGAAAGGATTACTCAAAATCAGTGAGCTAGCACTATACACCCAACAGAAAGGCTAAAATTAAAGCACTGACACATCAAGTGTTGGTGAGAAGACTAAGCACATCGGAGCCTTGGACAGTGATGGGTAACAATGTAAAGTGGTTGAACCACACTGGAAAACAGTTGGCAGGGTTTCCTATAACTTAAACATACATCTAACATATGTCCCAGCCATTCCACAACTAATTTACCAGAGAGAAATAAAAGCATAAACCTATATAAGGACTAGTACACAAATGTTCACAGAAATTTTATTTGTAATAATCCCAAACTAGAAATAACTTAAATGTTCATCAGCAAGTCAATGAACATGGAAATTGTGGAATACTACTCCTCATTAAAAAGAAAAAAAGTATTGATACATGCAGCAACATAAAGGAGTCTCAAAAAGCTGAGTGAAAAGAAGCCAAATACTACATACTGTGTGCTTCCATTTATAGAAATTTCTAGAAAATACAAGCTATAGGGACAGAAATCAAATCAGTAGTTTCCTGGGGATGGGAAAGAAGGAGATTACAAACAGTCAAAAAGAAACTGAGTAATAAATATGTTCATTATTTTGATTATGGTGATATATATATATATATATGGGTGTATACATATGTCAAGATTTATGTATACTTACAATTTTATACATGTCAGAATGTCTCATTTTTTAGACTCTAAATATGGGCCAATTAACACGCAATTATACCTCAACAAAGCTGTTAAAAAGTATAATTTAAACTACAACTAAATGCACATGACTTAAAATTTTAAATGGAAACACACATAAAGAAAGAAATTTAGAATATTTACACTATTATATTTTTGAAGGTAGTTAAAAGGTCTGGACTGAAGAAAAAAGATCAGTATGGTTAGAGTAACATAACCCAATTGGGCCTGGAAGGAAAGTCAATCTGACGGAGGGGTACAAATTAAACAAAAAAGGCAGACAAGAGTCGTTAGGAATTTACAGACCAGACCAGGTATGTGTGAGTTGTGGGACAGAGATGTAGAGGAAGGGGATTAACCTGTAAACAAACACTTAAGTCCCTTTCATTATAAATAATGGTGCTGCTTTAGGTGCAGGAGATGAACAAGACATAAATCTTTGCAAATATGGAACTTACATTCTAGTGGGACAAACTATAAACAAGTAAATATATGTGAGTTATGTGAAAAAAAATTTTTAAAGAGTATAAACATATATACTACATTTAATATAAACATGAGGAATTATCATTCTTAGCTTGCTCAGAGTCTCTGTGAGGAGCTCAAAGTATAGTAAGGGATAGAGTTAAGACCTAAAGGACATAATGAAGGAAATCTAGAACTTATTATTAACAAGACACTTTGTCTTTCCTGAAGATCAAGCAACTTTCCAAACATCCTCCAGAAGCTTTGGATGTGTTCACATGAGGTAGATGTCATCCCTAGCCACTCCACACAAACAAAAAGCCATGCTTGGCAAAATAATTTCTCCATCAGTGTAACAGTGGAATATCTTTACAACTGTAAAACCAGTACTAAAATAAGCATAATCTCTATGATCATACATCAATCTGAGTAGAAAAGCAGAGGAAAGAATAAATTCTTAGATGAAAAGAAAAGAAAAAAAGTAATACTGGAGGGGAGTTACTGAAGAGAGCCTAGAGTCCAAAGGTGTGGCCAATACTTTCTAAAAGACCCAAGAGCATGATATGCTTCCTTTAAACACTAATACAATCTCAGACTGCATTAACAGAAATATAATGATCATAGGAAATAAATCCCACTGCATTCTGTGTTGATCAAAAACCATTTACAGGATTTCTGTGTACACCATATTGCTGGACAACCCAGAAAACCTAGGCTAATATCTACAAGAGGACAACTAGCTAGGGAAACTAGAGAGCATATCTTAGGACATATTGTGGAAAGTCAAATATAAAACTGTAATCTCCAAAGAAGTTCATGAGGTACAGAAAAAAATACTAGAAGTTTCGTTCATGTTTACTTTTTATCTTTTAATAAAATATAAGCTGTATCACTTCTTAATATATAGGTCAACAAGGGTGCATTTATATAACTGACATATAGTTGATACATATAGTGTATATATTGGGGCTCTGCTCAAAATTTACTTTAATGATAGTGCTGCATAGTAAAAAAATAAATTTTAAAAAGACCACTGACCTGGAGAACAGAAGACAGGGAAAAGAAAAAAAATGACTAAAGGGATGCCCGGGTGGCTCAGTGGTCGAGCGCCTGCCTTTGGCCCAGGGCATGATCCTGGGGTTCTGGGATCGAGTCCCACATTGGGCTCCTGGCATGGAGCCTGTTTCTCTCTCTACCTGTGTCTCTGCCTCTGTCTTTCATGAATAAATAAATAAAATCTTAAAAAAATAAAAAGGCCTACGGTTTCATGGTAGTGGTCTTCAAATATTAGAAGTCTTTTCTGATGGAAGAAGCAATAAATAGACTTATTCCTTATTTCTCCAAAGGAAGAACTAGAATGTCACTACAATTATAGGGTTTATCATCTAATATTTTTTAAAAACCTAGTTATTAAATTTGTCAAACTAAGGAATAGGTTGCCTTGGGAAATAATGAGCTTCTTATGCTTTGAATAGTCAAGACATGAAAACAACTCTCTATACCATTAAAACTGTAGAAGAGATATCTGATTATGTAATAGACTGAGCCAGAAAACCTCTAACACTGCTTCTTACACACAAATAATTGATGGTTATAGATATACTTACTATGAATATTGTTGTATAATAAAAAATTTGACTGGTCTTTGTCCCTGGTTCCTGGAAGGAAAACTCTAAATCATTAGAATTTTCTGAGTGACAGGAGTGTGCTTCTTATGCTAACAAGGTGACTCAAGGTGGGCCCTTCCATGGGATGAGTCAATGCCAGAAACACCAACCATGTGATTAGAGGGCTGGGGCATTGAGTCATGTGATATCAGCCACACTTCATGATCTCCAAGGAGAGGAGAGAAAGTAGAGGTTCAGTTCAATAACAGCCCATTACGCTTACATAATGAAACTCCAGTAAAACTCTGGATGCCAAATTTAATTACATGGAGATCCCTGGTTGGTGAATACACAGATGTGCTGGGAGGGTAATGTGCTCGGATTCCATGGAACAAAAGCATAAGAGCTCTGCATTCAGGACCCTCCTAGACCTAGCTGTAAGGATACCTTCACTTGGTCATTCCTGACTTGTAGCCTTTATAATAAATCTGTAATCATTTAGTACAGGGCTTTCCTAAGTTCTACGAGTTGTTCTAGCAAATCATCAAATCTGAGGTGGTAGGAACCCCCTAATTTATAGCCAGTTGATCAGAAATACAGGTGGTTTGGATATCCCCTGAACTTGTAGCTGGTGTGTGAAGTAGGAGCAGACCAACAGGTGACCAAGCCCCTAACTTGTAGGGTCTGTGCTAACCCTCAGTGGTTAGTGCTAGGTGTAAATTGCAGTCCACTAGTTGGTAGTAGACCACTTGGGGTTGAAACAATAGGTATATGTAAACATTTTTACTCTAAACCTTAGCACTGAAAAATTCACTTCTTCATAATGCTAAAATACACATTTTATGTATGTATAGTTGTGCATCTCAAAAGATAGACTCTTATCAGAGGAAGAATACTAAATAGATATTTAATATATACCAATTTTATAAAGATTTCCATATTATTTTTGACATTTTCTACAAAGTGAAACAATTTTTCAACAGAAAAGGAAAGAGGAGACATACCTTTAACACTTTTTTTTTTTTTTACCTTTAACACTTTTGAACAAAGTAATTCTGCTAAAAATATTACATGGGAAGGTATCGCATCCTTTGTTTGTACAGTCCATAATAACATAGTGTGTTAATTATCTGGTCTTTATTATTATTAGTTTTTTTAATCTGGTCTTTAAATTCCTGTCAACTAGGAGCTAAACTGGTTTGAATATTCAACATTTACTGAAAAGAAATTAGGAAACACAGAAGCAGACTGTACCAAAAATAGTGAAAACACATCAAGGAGGGCACACGATATGATGAGCCCTAGGTGTTATACTCTATGTTGGCAAATTAAATTTAAATAAAAATAAGTAAAAATGTTTAAGAAATAGTGAAAACATATTATCATCTCAGACCATCAATTAAAAGTCATTGGCAAGTCCTAGAAAAATATTTTTGGAATAATTTAAATGTGTTTTTCATGTAAAACAGCACAATTTGACTTCTTGCCAACATTCTATATTTAATCTGTTTTCATGGTGCTTACCTGGTTTAACAGCTCGCCCGCAGAGCTGGGGTTGAAGAAGAACTTGTAACATGGCAGGATTGTTTAAACTTTTCATAATTTGTACAGGGTTTGGCTCTGGAAGTAAGCCTTTTTGATTACTGTGCATCTTCAATAAATACAGAAATAGAAAATATTACAACAAGGAAAAGCACAAAAGAGGACATTTTAAAGGCTTTCTTCCAGAAGTTCTCATTCATTTTTTAGGATAAATGCAAATTGCTTTATATGAAACATTTCTGTATATTATCCTACCACAATTCCTAATTAAAATGTTAAGATATTCTACTATACAGCATATACTGAAATCCTCATAAAATGTCTCAGTGAAATACACATTGGCTTTAAGAGGACTAACAGTTTAGTAAGATAAATCTCTTCACACAATACCAGTAGAAAGATGCCAAGGGAATCTGAATTTATTAATGGGGAGATAACTTGTTGACACACTGTCAATACTACAGAAGAGCCTTACTATAGAATGTTCATCTAGAGCATAATAATGTGGGTTGCCTTACAAACAAAAACTTTCTTATAATAAAAGTCTTCATTAACTTAATCTTCGAGACAAGGCTGAAGTGAATTCACACACATGTGACGAGGTAACCTCCTAAAAACATGGAATTGTTTTCAGTTTCAAAAACCGACTTGATAGATGAGAATATTAATATACAGTTATAAAAAAACTATGAACTTTTAGTCATGAAAAAAATGGAGAACTGACAATACAATTGGAATCCCTCGTTAAACCCAGATACTGTGAAAATGAGAGGGACAGGGTGACAAATCTGAGAATCAGACACAAAGTCTGAGAGAAATCCCCAGAGAGAGAGGTGGCGGCGGGTCTCAGTGTGGAGGCAGGCCTGAACTGGGAGCAGGAGAGAGCCTGCATCTACAGCCAGTTTGGGGAAGAGCTTTTTACTCGTGCAGCTGTAATGAGGGTCTTCCTGGCCAGCACTAGAAGGGAAACCAGTGTAGTGACAGCTGCAGGACCACTGAATTACCAGTTTCTCCCAGGTGCAGGGTTGCCTGGTTGGGGCAGGAAAGGGGCTGTGGTTAGGACAGATAGTAAAGGAGGAGTTCTCTGCCCTGGCTCCCCATCTGCATTCACTAAACCCCAGCTAAAATGGACAGGCTTTCGCTCTCCCCTGTCCATCCTTTACTCCCCAACCCCTAAACACTCACATAGAAGGAAGCTGAAACCCTCCCAGGGAAAAACCTATTCACAGAACACAGCTAGACATCTGGAGAATGTAGCCATTAAAAATCATAAGTAAATAACTGAACCACCTGTAAGGGATGAACCAGAATTAATGGATAGGAAATAATAAGAACACTACATAGTAACATAATAGATACCCTTATAAAATGTTTATTTGTAACGTGAATCAAGGACAAGCAGTTACAAAGAATAACTAATTAGAAATACTGGATCTGAAAAACATAAACATTAAAAAAAAGAAAGAAAAAAAGCAGCCTTCTTCACATACTTGGCATCATTCTATGCACTTCACATGGGTTAGATCATGTAGTTCTCCAAAACAACTCTATAAAATTGGTACAATAATTATCACCATTCTATAGACAAAGAAACTGAAGAAACTGTTACAGAGCATTATTCTTAACCTCCATCCCATGCTTGAACAGATAAATAGAACATGTGTGGTTGAAAAACAAAACAAGGACTTAAAAGATCAGTTCAAAGAAAGCTCTCAGAAGACACTGGCAAAGGATAAAGAAGTGGAAAATGCAAATAAACAAAACAAAACATGGAAATAAGAAACACAAAACAGAAAAAGTAAGGTGATAAAGAAGTTAGAAGTGTCAACCTGTATAAAATAGGAATCCCTGAAGAAGAAAAAAGAGGATCTTTGAAGAAATAATGGCTGAGAATTTCTCATTATTAAAGAAAAATTTAAGAACATGGAATGAAAGGGGTTATGATGTTCCGAAGATGATGTATAAGGAAAAAACATACCTAATCGCATTTTTTAGTATGAAACTTAAGAACTTCAAAGCCAAAGAAAAAATGCTAAAAGCTTCCAGTGAGAAAGAACATATTTCCAAAGGAACAAGAATAGAATTAATACCACCTTCTCTCTCAAAGCATCAACATTGGATTTAAAAAGGCAACAAGTTAGTATTTTCAAAGTGTCAAAGGAAGAATTTTGTATCTACAATATTTTTATACTCTGCTATTATCTAAATATGTGAAAGAAATAAAAATATTCCCAACTATACAAATTCTCAAAAGTTTTTGCCACATTAATTCCTTCTCTGAAAATGAGACATAAGATAAAGTAAATGCAAGACAATATTACATGGTAGGTGCAAATAAAGGTACGTTATGTCATAGGTAATTTCGGTCTTGCATACAAAATCCAGTACTATGGGAAAAAAAAATACTTAAGGCAATCCTAAAATTAAAATGTAAACACCAATATGGTGGTAGGTGGAGTAGGAAGGAGGAAGTAGGATGGAGATAAGAATGAGTTAAATGGGAAGAAAGGGATACTGAGAAATCTTGGGGTGCCAATAAGTTAGCAGCAATTACCAGTAGGCTAAAGACAGAACATATAACTCTGAAATGGGAAGAAGAATTTTTTTTCTTTTCTTTTTTTTAAGTAGTTATGTTTCTATGCCTTTTTTTTTTTTTTTTTTTTTTCCTCAGCCACAAAATCTCAGCCCTCTGATTGCTTCCTGATCTTAGGGGCCTCAGATAATTTAAAAACCTCATTTAACAAACATTTGGTATCTAGTCTAAGAGTACAATTGATGCTGAGGAGGAATGCCAAGAGGCACAAGACATGGCTCCCCGCCTCTCTAGAGAAGAATTCATAGGAAATGGATCAGCTGAGACTCCAAAGGTCAGTCAGTACAACCTAGTTATCAAGTACATCACTGCTGCAATGGTGTGCACTCCACCAGTTTAATTCTCAAACTGCCATCCTCAGATGGAAAATGCAGAATTCCATTTAGTTTTCCCTGTTAAAGGGGTGACATTAAGGAAGGCACATTCAGATTTGCTGTCTGAGGGGTTTCTTTTTTCCTGTCCCAGAGATGCTTACCTACTTTCACCTGCTCTCCAGGACAACCCACACTTGAAGAAAATTCTTAGTTATCCAACAGTAGATAAGAAATAAAAATTAAAGAAAAAAGGGACAGTTAAAAGAAAACATGTTATGAGAAAATAAACATCACTACATTATCTAAGTAGTCTAAATGTACCAATTACAGATTTTTTAAATTTTATTTTTAAAAACCTGTTTTTATTTTTTAAAGAATTTATTTATTTATTTATTTATTTATTTATTTATTTATTTATTTATTTTTTGAGAGAGAGAAAGAGTACAAGCAGGGGGAGTGGGAGGAGAAGCAGGCTCCCCACTGAGCAGGGAGCCTGATGTGGGGCTCGATCTTAAGACCTTGGTATTATGACTTGAGCTGAAGGCAGACGCTTAGCCAATGAGCCACCCAGGCGCCCCTTAAAACATGTTTTTAGAGCAACATGTTACCTATAAGACACATACTTCAAATATACAGAAAGGCTGGTAATAAACAGATGGCAAATATAAACTAAAAGAAAGTTGAAGTAGCAACTCTAACATCAGAAAAACACATATGGGGTAAAATAATCAATATGACTACAAACAAACATGCACCTAATAATAATACCTATACCTATTTATCTATCTATGGAGAAACAACTAACATAATAAGGAGAAAAAGAAAACTCAACCATTACACGTAACTTCTAATACATTCCTCTCACACATCGACAGACCAAACAGGCAAAAAAAATAAGCGAAGACAGGGAAGATTTGAGTCACAATTAATAAGCTCAAACTAGTATTTATACACACATAGATTCATATATTAACTTTATAACCCACAAACATGGAGTTTGGATTGTTTTTGAGCACACATGGCACATTCACAGAAAGTAACCACATACTGAAACAAAATGCAGCCCCAGGGTCCCCTCCCCCAAATCAACATTAGAGACTAGACTCTCTGATCACAAGGCAATACATTACAGATCTGTGTTAGAAGAATAGATGTTTAAAATTCCTAAGTGGATAAAAACTGAACGATGAAAACAAAAGTAATTAAGCTTTAAATTTAAAAGGAAATCATAAAACAATTTGAAACATAATGTAAAATTCATGACACATTGTATAGAGTTGTTGAATCACTATATTGTATACCTGAAATTAATATAACACTATATGTTAAGTAGAATTTAAACTTAAAAAGCAAAATAAAATTTATGATACATATGTATAGCATTAGTTAAAAGGATACCTGCTTTTAATACGTTAATCAGAAAACAATATAGATTGAAAACAAAAGTACTAAATATTAATATCAATAAAGACAGAGGAGAAAGAGTAAACCAAAAGAAAAAAACGAGGATATTATAAAGATAAGGACAGACACTGTGGAAAACAGTATGGAGGTTCCTCAAGAAATTAAAAATAGTATTACCTATTACCTTATCAAAGTAATTCTTCTACTGGGTATTTATTCAAAGGATACAAACACACTAATTCGAAAAGATACATGCATATATGCAAAATAAATTATCCAATCAAATCAAACAATGCATTGGAAAAAAATCAATTAGAGTTAGTAACAGAGGGAACTGGTGCCATATACAGAACACAGAATTATACATGTATATCACACATTTGTAGTGACATCTAGCCACCTATGTGCTCTTCTCCAAGGGAACACAGTGCCCTGGTGCAGAAGCAGGTGATGAGATGGATTCAGAATTATAAACTCAGCAAATCCAATCCAACACCACAGAACACAGAAAAACAAGTTCCAGAGAAAAGATAGTTTTCTTTTAGAAATGCTGAAACTGAACTACTTATAGAACATGAAGGTGGGATGTTTAACAATCATTTGGAAATACCGATTTAGTGCTGAGGGCAAATGGTTCAAAAATATGTGCTTGCAAGTCACACACATCTACTGATATCAGCCTTTAGGGAAAAAGAAGAAGAGGAAGGAACAGTTAAGCAGAAAAAAAGAATGGTGGGGTGGAATTGAGGAGAGTGGAGTCTCTTAAAGAGACCAAGGAATAAGACTGAATAGCACCTATTCAACTTGAATACTGAGAAATCTCTATTAATCTTCATGAGAACAGGTTCACTTGAATAGCAGAGGCAGAAACCACAGTGCATCAGGCTGAGAGGCAAATGGAGAAATGATGACAGCAAATGGGGCCTAATTGTTCAAGAAGCTCCAGTTGTGAAGGAAGACTAATATAAAGGGCAGTATGTAGAGAGCATTTTTAAAGGAAAGGATCTGAGCATGTTTATAAACAGATGGGATGGGAGCTAGTGGAGCAACAAATGACAGTAAGTAGAAAGGTAATGATCAAAATCCTTGAAGATGGGGGATATGGTCATGAGCCCCAGCACCGGCAGGAGGAAGCACAGCTCTTCCTCCAAGAGAGCAGGGTCTTTGTCCATTTTGTTCACTGAAGAATTGTAAACATCTCTAACAGTGCCTAGCATGGAGTGGGTGTGCAGAATGTACCTGTGGAATGAATGCTACTGAAGAGAAAAAGAAAAATAGAGACACAGGTGTGCCTGGGTATCACAGTCAGTTAAGTGTCTGACTCTCGGTTTTTGGCTCAGGTCATAATCTCAGGGTCATGAGATAGAGCCCCATGTGAGGCTCTGTGCTCAGCTCAGAATCTGTTTGAGATTCTCTCTCCCACCCCCTGTGCCCCTTCCCCCTTCTGGCCCGCCCTCTCAAATAAATAAATAAATAAACAAACAAACAAACAAACAAACAAATATTTTTTAAAAAATTGGGACACATTTGCTGGTGCAGTATGAGAAGAGTTGAATGAATGATCCAGCACATGACCTTTGTACTTTCTAAAAAGTAGGAGCCATGACCAGCTGATAGGACAAAGGCAGAAACAGGGTGAAAGTTTGAGACAATTGCTGTAGAAAATGGAAATAAGCAGCTGATGAGAGATGATGAGCTAAAGTTTTGCAGGGGATAACCAATTAACATATATTACACATGTGTAATAGCATCAAGTCATGTAGGTGTTTCTCTTCAAGAGGACACAGTGCCCTCGCTGCAGATGTAGCTGACTAGATGGATTCAGAATTTTAAACTGTGTGACTATGATCCAACAGAGTCAATTTAACCAGAGGCATGACATTGACAGTCAAAGAATAGGTGAAGTTATGACTTCCACAAGCAAGGACAGGAGAATGACAGAAGCACTTAAGAGGAGAAGGACAAACTACAAAAGAAAGGAGAAGGGATCCAGGACCAGATGTGAGATTAAAGAACAGGAAGAGGAGGGCAAGAGACATGAGGCCAAGAGCAACCTCCTATCTTTTCCTCCTTCCTCATTTCATCTACGAACCACTTTTAGACTGATCTCTTGATGGCTTAACTCTGATTCTATCATTACCTTGTTTATATACTTCAAAAGCTCCCCCCACACTCCCCCCGCTTATCAAATTCAATCTCTACTCTTTCAGTGTTCAATGGTCCTCCCTGATTTGGCATCAACCTATCATTTCACCATACATCCTTTTCTACACATCTTCACCTGCACCACTCACCTCTCTTGAAGCATGCAAATTTGCCCAATTCTATTGCTTGAAAGGTTTTATTCAACTCACTCTACTTATAGTCGCCAGATTTAGCAAGTAAAAATGCAGGATGCCCAGTTAAACTTGGGTTTCAGATAAACACTGGAAAATTTTCTCAGTATAATGTCTCATGCAAAATCTGTATTTATCTAGCAATCCTAGCCTCCATTCTCAACAATGTATTTCAAAATCATACTTTAATGTCACACTCAAAGATCCCCTCCATCATGAAGTCTTTTCCCCTCATCCCTCAAATGTGTATTCCTTCCTTAGTTCATTCAATGAGTATTTACCATGCTAAGTGCCTTGAGTAAAAACTGAACAAGGAATAGTCCCTATATACATGGAACTTCCACACTAGAGAGGCAGAGAGAGGAATAAGAAGACAGTTAACAATAGAGAAGTACTGACAATGGGCCATGTACGCAAAAACAAAGCACACACCTTCCTATATATGCACTGTGGATACTTATGAACACTTTGGAAAAAGAGACATGACACTCAAAATTTAGAACAGAACATTCCTACATAAAATTTCTTTGGCTATAATCTACCAAATGCAATTTCTTTTGTAATAACTTCTGGCTTGATATGACAGAGACACCATTTAGCCAAGTTTTCAAAGGAAGAATGTCTTTGTATAATGGAAATATAATGAGGGTCCAATGAAGGGTCCACTGGTTTGGAAAGATTAAAATAGTATTAGAATTTTTCTATATCCTAATAAGGAACAGTAGACTTACCACACGTTGAGATGCTATCAATGCTGCTAATGTACTTCGCCCTGGTGCTCCTGGGGCACAGAAGGAAACTTGGACTTTGCTTCCTTTGATGGTCATTCCATCAGCTGCTTGATGAACCTCTTCAGCATGCTCAGCAGTGTTATATTCAACTACTGCAAAGCCACCAACATAACTGCCTTCATCCTGTGCAAGCTGATTTAATACATTTTGTTAAAAGGAGAATTCTAAAATTCAGTTAGAAATATTTATTTTCTATATAATTTTCAAATCCTAAAACAAATGTATCGCTGAGTGAAGCAAGTCAGTCGGAGAAGGACAAACATTATATGTTCTCATTCATGTGGGGAATATAAATAATAGTGAAAGGGAATATAAGGGAAGGGAGAAGAAATGTGTGGGAAATATCAGAAAGGGAGACATAGGGATCCCTGGGTGGCGCAGCGGTTTGGTGCCTGCCTTTGGCCCAGGGCGCGATCCTGGAGACCCGGGATCGAATCCCATGTCGGGCTCCCGGTGCATGGAGCCTGCTTCTCCCTCTGCCTGTGTCTCTGCCTCTCTCTCTCTCACTGTGTGCCTATCATAAATAAATAAAAATTAAAAAAAAAGAAAGAAAGGGAGACATAACGTAAAGACTGCTAACTCTGGGAAACGAACTAGGGGTAGTAGAAGGGGAGGAGGGCGGGGGGTGGGAGTGATTGTGTGACGGGCACTGGGGGTTATTCTGTATGTTGGTAAATTGAACACCAATAAAAAAAAATAAATGTAAAGTATCAAAAAAAATAAAATAAAACAAATGTATCAAAACATGATACTGGCAAAAATAATGTATTCTTTCTCTCCAAAATCAAGTTTCCTAGTTGTGGGATGCCTGCCTGGCTCAGTTGGAAAAGCATGCAATTCTTGATCTTGGGCTCATGAGTCTGAGCCCCACATTGGGTATAGGGATTACTTTTAATAAATTAATAAATAAAAAAATTAATAAATAGATAGATAGATAGATAGATACTTATGTACTATAATAGATACTATAGTACTATAATACTATCTTCCCTGAAGATAGGATTGTAAATAAGATTCTGTCAAGTTTCTTTTTAATTCTTTAATTTTCTAAGTTATTTTAAAAGTCAAAGCTCAAATTATAATATTCCATCTATATGAAGATGTATAACTAATAATTTAGGTATAGAAAAATATGGAGACACAATAACTAAAACTTTAAAATAAATTTGCCAGATACATGCGCAATGAAAGATACTGAACAATTATTGATCACATATCTACATCAATTAAAGTTTGTATTATTAAGAGAAGAAAAGGAGGAGGAATTATTTTAATTCAATAATTTAGGCAAATCTCAGAAATTTGGTCAAGTATTCCAAAGCAAATCTTATTTGGGAAAACTGTACCCAGCTTTTGTTAAAATGCCATACACAACACACAAGCTTTATTTCTGAATGTGCCCTAAATAAACTCCTGCAATGTAGAACTTGATATTTCCAGTCACCCACCTGTAAGAGTGTAAAGGAAGATACTAAAGTCCTGGATCTGTAAAGACTGGTACAAAGAGCAAAAATAAGAACAAAATAAGACTCTAAAAAGTTTCTAAGTTTTGAACATGTCTGAATTATCTTAAACACATTCACGCGATAAAGTGGTAAATGTGGTAAAATTCAGCATGGTATGTCTTTTATTTTTTTTATTTTTTTATTTTTTTATTTTTTTAAATTTTTTTTTTTTAAATTTTTATTTATTTATGATAGTCACACAGAGAGAGAGAGAGAGAGGCAGAGACACAGGCAGAGGGAGAAGCAGGCTCCATGCACCGAGAGCCCGATGTGGGATTTGATCCCGGGTCTCCAGGATCATGCCCTGGGCCAAAGGCAGGCGCCAAACCGCTGCGCCACCCAGGGATCCCTGGTATGTCTTTTAAAAGACACATCTACAACACGTTTGGATTTGGCATCTCATAAGTTAATATTACGATTAAATAATTTCTCAATCTTTTTTAGTTTCTCTCCTCTTATTTTTGAAGATTTACCTTTTTGTATGGTTTGACCAAATTTCTATTTTTCCTTCACATTCTTCCTTTGAAAACTGTCCTCAAATGTTTTTTCTTCCACAAAGCTTTTTCCAATCACCTAACAGGAAGGGAAAACATGTACCTCTTCCAAACACTTCTCCTACAGCCCCATTTCTCTTCTAATCTAAACCAGATATTAAAATCAGATTTGTAAGGGGTGGCTGGGTGGCTCAGTGGTTGAATGTCTGCCTTTGGCTCAGATTGTGACCCCAGAGCCCTGGGATTGAGTCCCACATCAGGGTCCCTGCGCTTCTCCCTCTGCCTCTCTCTGTCTCTCATGAATAAATAAATAAAATCTTTAAAAAAAAATCAGATTTGTAAAAGTCATCAGTCTCTTTAATGTCCCTTGATCACAAGATAAGAGACTACCTTCAATATAGTCCATGTCAACCTACAAAGCAAAAGAACCTGAATCTCACAGATCCACTGATAAAGGCAAAGTTGCAAAGTTGTTTTATTGACCCTTTGAGAACTTTTGAAACGCTTATTACTATTCCTAGTTCATTATGATAACTTTTATGGCTATATAAATTATAATACTATTTTAATTATTTCAAAAGACAAAATCATCTAAGTCCACAGCATCAGCAGTTTTCAAGAGGAATATTTAAGTTCAGTACGAGAGCCATTCAAATATGTAATGGTCTGACTTCTAGTTAATTTTCCATTATTTTGAAACATTTTAATAGAGCTAAATGGTCACTTACAAATAATATAACAAAACATTTTTCTACCAGTGGCAACCAAGATTAGAGAACTTCTCAGGTACCTTCCAACTCTGTGATTCATAATTCAAATACAACTTGTGATAAATGGCTACTTCCCTCACATTTGCTTCAAAGGCACCAACTACAGCTACAAAGAATTTTGTTTGACCACAGAATATCACTGTATACTTAATAGTATCCAAAAAAAGATATGGATTAGATTATCATCTTTCAATAACTGGGCAAAGATTTGATAAAAAATTTGTCACAAAATTTTCTAGTTTTATGAAACCCTTAGATGGTTGCTTTGATGCTTATATTGGGATTGAAGGGATAGAAATACAAGAAAAAGCAAGATGGTAGCATTAATCTATATAATTATAGTTATATGTATTATATATAGTTATATAGTTAGCTATATAATCTATATTTACATATATAATAAAATATTATATAATTATAGTTATATATGGTTATGTGTGTATGTGGATATATATATACCCACATATGTATAAAACTATAACAACTCCGAGCTTTCTAGTTTAATAGTAGAGACTCAACAAATGCATGATAAAAGAAAAATGGTGGGGTAGTGGGGGCAGGGAATATGGGTAAGAGTAAAAAGAGAAAGGGAGGAGAGAAGAGAGAGAAGGAAGAAATTAAGGAAAGCAAGGGAGAAAAGAGTTCATCAGTTGCTACTGGATACCTACAAGGGAAGGAGCTTTATACAATATATACTTTTGTCTATTTAGTAGAATGTATTTAATTTTACTGATCAAGTACATGAAAATTTGTACCAGTCCTGTCAGTTTTCAACATCTTCTCTGAATGTCTCACCATGATCCCATTAAGATAGGATTATACATTCTTTTTAAACCTCATAATACTCCCCTATCTTCTATTACATTACTCTTTATACAGGATTTATAATTATCTGCTTGTCAGTATCTTCCACAAAATTGTAAGGTATTGAGAGAGTACGTTTCTATTCTATTTCTAACTTTTAGCAGTATAGTGTCTGGCACAGAGAAGATAATAAGCAACACTTGGATGGATGAATGGATCAATGGATGAATGGCTCAACAAATGGTTGGAATGAAGTGAATGAGTAAGTGATGGGTTTGCTAAGACATACTTAACTATATAATAATATAGGTTAACTCATCTGCAAAAGGAATTGACTGAAAATTTACCATGACCTTAAAGTCTTCATTACAGATTAAAAAAGACTTAGATTATCCATTGTGATTTTCACATAGGTATAATAAATTTGTGAGTGCATGCAGAATATACAGGCAAAGACTTTCAAAGATTTCAAATGATACCCTAAGAATACATACCTGGCAAAACACAGGTTTATGTATACTGGAAAAAAATTGCAACAGCTCCTCTGAATCCCTGTAGTCACTAGGGAGTTTATCTATACAAAGGCACTTAGAATGAATGAGCTCTGCAGCCAATAGATTAACATCCATCCATTGTGCAAACAGAGCTGATGCTCCCAATTGTTTACCCAGTAACTCCAATCTAGCCTTTGCAGCAAAGTCCTTTTTCATGTATTCCACAAATCCATAGCCTTTGGAATGGCCAGTAACTTCACTGTAGACTAGAAAACATCTCTCAATATTTCCATAAGCACGAACAAGTTCTTCAAACTCTTCTAGTGTGAAAGAAGTGGGCAAGTTGGTAATACACAGCAAGGCATCTGTTGGCTGGAGCTGAACAATTAAGTCCTTTCCTCGAAAAGAATATTGATGAAACATCTGAATTGCATTCTGGGCTTGCTCTCCATTCAGTAAGGTTACGAAAGCTAGAAGATAAAATAAATTAAAGAATTTTCTAAGCCAGTGTTTTCAAACTTTTTTGACTATGACTTACAGTAAGGAATATACTTTTGGTCTGTGACTTGGTATACATATACACAGTTCTGAAACAAAAGTAATCAGGAACTAATACTCCTACCACATGCAATGCACTCTGATATTTCTATTCTATTTCGTGGTGCTTTTGTTTTTTTTTTTAATGCTGACACCACCCACTTAACTAATTTCACGACCAGTGACTCAAATAAAAGTATTGGAATTATATTAGGAGTTCCACTACAAGATACTACAATGTTCTGTTTTTAATTTTTACAATATTTTCAAACTACAGATTTTATTTTTCCCAACTACATGTAATGCAAAATTTTGTGAAGTATTAAAAATTTTCTTTCATGTTGAAATATGTGACACTATGAAGAAAGAAAATTACAGAAGAATATTCCTGATGAACATAGATGCAAAATCTTCAACAAAATATTAGCAAGTGTATTTAGCAACATTGAAAGGATCATTCACCTAGATTAAGTGGAATTTATTCCAGGGCTGCAGGGAAGTTCAATATTCACAAATCAATCAATGTGATAAACCATATTAAAAAAAAGAATAAAAATCATACAATCAAAAATAAATAAATAAAATTAAATAAATCATACAATCATCTCAATACACGCAGAAAAAGCATTTGACAAAATTCAACATTTTTTCATGATAAAAAACTCTCAACAGAGTGTGTTTCGGGGATACTTTAAGCTAAATAAAGGTCATCATGAAAAATCCACATCATACTCATACTCAATGGCAAAAAAAAAACTAAGTTTTTTTTCTCTAACATCAGAAACAAGACAATAATGTCCATTCTTTTTATTCAACATAGTACTGGAAGTCCTAGTCACAGCAATTAGGCAAGAAAAAGAAATAAAATTCATCTAAATTGGTAAGGAACAAGTTAAACTGTCACTATTCAAAGATGGCATGATACTATACATAGAAAACCCTAAAGGGATCCCTGGGTAGCTCAGTGGCTGGGTACCTGCCTTCCACCCAGACCGTGGTCCTAAAGTCCCTGGATTGGGTCCCACATGGGACTCCCTGCATGGAGCCTGCTTCTCCCTCTGCCTGTGTCTCTGCCTCTCTCTCTGTGTCTCTCATGAGTAATTAAGTAAAATCTTAAAAAAAAAGAAAAAAAAAAAAGAAAAGAAAAGGAAAACCCTAAAGATCCCAACAAAAGCTATTATAATAAATGAATTCAGTAAAACTGCAGGATTTAAAATTAATACACAGAAAATAGTTGCCTTTCTGTACACTAATAATGAACTAGCAAAAAGAGAAAGAAAACAATCCCATTAATAATTGCACCAAAAAGAATAAAATGTCTAGGAATAAATTAAACCAAAGAGGTAAAAGACCCGTATTCTGAAACTATAATGATGATGAAAGAAATTGAAGAGGACTCAAACAAATGGAAAGATATCCCACAGTCCTGGACTGGAACCCCCATACTGTTAAAATGTCCATACTACCCAAAGCAATCTACAGATTTAGTGCAATTTCTAACAAAATACCAACAACATTTTTCACAGAACTAGAACAACTAATTCTAAAATGTATGGAACCACAAAGGACCTCAAAAAGCCAAAGCAATCTCGAGAAAGAAGAACAAACCTGGAGGTATCATAATCCCAGATTTCAAGATCTACTACAAAGCTACAGTAATCAAACCAGTTTGGCACTGGCACAAAAACAGACACATAGATCAATGAAACAGAGAGCCCCAAAATAAACCCATATCTATGTGGCCAATTAATCCATAGCAAAGGAGGTAAGAATATATAATGGGAAATACAGTCTTTTCAATAAATGGTACTGGGAAAACTAGACAGCTACATGCAAATGAATGAAACTGGACCACTTTCTTAGACCATACACAAGCTCAAAATGAACTAAAGACCTGAATGTGAGCCCTGAACCCATAAAATTCCAAATGGTTGAAAAAAAGACAGTGATCTCTTGGACATCACCCTTAGCAACATATTTATGGACATGTCTCCTGAGGCAAGGGAAACAAAAGTGAAAATAAACTACTGAGACTACACAAAAATAATTTGCACAGCAAAGTAAATCCTCAATAAAATGAAAGACAACCTAATGAATGGGAGAAGAGATTTGCAAATGATATATCTGGTAAAGGTTTGATATCCAAAACATATAAACTCATACAATTCAACACCAAAAAAACCAGTCTGATTAAAAAATAAGCAAAGAGGGGGATCCCTGGGTGGCTCAGCGGTTTGGCGCCTGCCTTTGGCCCAGGATGCGATTCTGGAGTCCCGGGATCGAGTCCCATGTCGGGCTCCCGGCATGGAGCCTGCTTCTCCCTCCTCCTGTGTCTCTGCCTCTCACTGTCTATCATGAATAAATAAATAAATCTTTAAAAAAAATAAGCAAAGAAATGAATAGATATTTTTCCGAAGAAGGCATAGATGACCATCAAATACATGAAAAGATGCTCATCATTCATCAAAAAGGAAATCCACAACAAAATCACAATATCACCTCATACCAGTCAGAATTGCTAGTATCAAAAAGACAAGAAATAATAAGTGTTATGAGGAGAAAAGGGAATCCTTGTGCACTATTGACAGGAATGTAAATTAATGTAGCCACTCATATGGAAGTTCCTCATAAAATTAAAAGTAGAATTACCATATGATCAAGAAATTCCACTATTGAGTATTTACCCAAAGAAAATGAAAACATTAATTTGAAAAGATATATGCACCTGTTTATTGCAGCTTTACAACAATGAAGATGTATATATATTCACAACAGAATATTACTCAGCCATAAAAAAGAATGAGATCTTGCCATTTGTAATCACATGGACAGACCTAGAGGATATAATACTAAGTAAAATAAGTCAGACAGAGAAGGATAAATACCATATGATTCCACTAACATGTGGATTCTAAAAAACAAATGAATAAACAAAAACAAACAAGGGGCGCCTGACTGGTTTAGTTGGTAGAGCATGACTCTTGATCTCAGGGTCATGAGTTTGAGCCCCACATTGGGCACAGAGTTTACTTAAAAAATAAAAACAAAAACAAATACATAGAACAAACTGGCAGTTGCCTGAGGGGATATGGAGGTGGTGGTGAAATACATTAAAGGAATTAACAGGTACAAATTTCCAACCATGAAATAAGTGATGGAGATGAAAAGTATAGCATAGGGAATACAGTCCGTAATATAACAATAATGTTGTATGGTGACAGATGGTGAGTACACTTATTGTGGTATGCACTGGGTAATGCAAAAAATTGTGGAATCAATAGGTTGTATACCCCCAAAAAGTGTTGTACACCTGAAACTAATATAACACTATATGCTAATTATACTTCAATAAAAAAAATTGAAGGATACCAAGCCTATAAAAATTTATTATAACATCACAACATATTAGAACTCTTTATAAAAATAATGTCTCCAGTAACACATTAATTATGTGATAATTTAAGATATTATCTTCAGAAAATACATTGTGTGAGTAGCATTTATATGATTTAATGCTTAAGAGTTTCAGAGATTAAGAATGAAAAGACAGTAAGCCACTATTAGTGCCCACATTGAGAATCAAAATGAAACCAGCTGCTTAAAAGTAAAAGCTTACCTGTTCGCTTATTTCTGTCCACATAACAATATTTTAACTCATAGTCTTGTAATAAATCGTGAACTTCCTAAGAGAGATAAAATATGAATTCAAATAAACACAAAATGCGGTTAGTGGATAATCCAGCTGTACTAGCCAATCATCACTGCCACCACCATCTGCCACGTAAAATACCTTTCATGGATCTCAATTCTTTAAGTTGAAGGCATTCCAAGCCCACTAAATAGGACATCAACTTACCTCTCCAAGTATATTTCCCAGTACAGAACCTTCACATAGATCACGTTTCAGCTCAATGGGTATTTACTATCTGACCAGGATGCCATGCACAGCCCTCACTCTGAATCACTACTTACGCTGATACCTTGACCTTGCATGGAGCAAAGATACCACTAAAGCTCCTAAACTTCATCTGAAATCACATGCATCTTTTGAAATCCCAGCTCAAATATTCTTTCAAGAACTTTTTTTCCAATTTCTTTTATTATGTATTTATTTATTTTGATTGAGAGAGCATGACCATGAACAGGGGGTCGGGGGAGAGGAATAATCCTAAGCAGGGTCCACACTCAGCATGGAACCCAACATGAGGTTTGATCTCATGACCCTAATATCATAACCTGAGCTGAAATAAGGGGTTGGTCACCCAACTAAATGTGCCACCGAAACACCTAAGTTTTTTCCAATTCTTTTCTGCAGGATGAGATATCACCTACTTCTACACTAATAATGGTCATACTTCGTTTGTACCTGTCTTATGTAAATAGCATTAAACATTTCTCTTTGTATATATTGCACATACAGAGCTTTTAACAAGTAATACACTTGTAGATGCTGAACCAGGAAAGAGAATAAATACAGGTAGACTGCAGGGGCACCTGGGTGGCTCATCAATTAACCGTCCAAATTGTAATTTCAACTAGGATCATGATCTCAGGGTTGTGAGACTTAGCCCCATGTGGGGCTCTGCATGCTGAGCATGGAGCCTGCTTGAGATTCTCTCTCTCTCTCTCTCCTCTCAAAAAAAAAAAAAAAAAAAAAGACTACAGGTAGACTGCAGATCTAGAGATTCCTGGGTATGAAAACAATAACCACCACCAAGGTATATATGTAATTCAATTCATTTCCCCTTTGCTCCCCAAAATGGTAAAACTGACTTTCCGGTTCATTCTGTTTCCAGTATTAATCCGGTCTGACATGGTTTCTTCTGGTATAATTTTCACCCACCTAGGGTCCTGAAAAAGCAGATTTCTATTCCTAATCCTTCCTGTTAAAATGATAATACTTGAGTACAGGAACTATATTTCATATATCTGTATACTACTCTGTTATTTTGCAAATGCTAGGCACTCAAATACAAAGTGAATACAATTATTTTGCCATTGAATTTGGCCTTGGAAAATTTATTCATAATATACAACAGACAGAATTTTTTTTTAATTTTTATTTATTTATGATAGTCACACAGAGAGAGAGAGAGGCAGAGACTTAGGCAGAGGGAGAAGCAGCCCGATGTGGGATTTGATCTCGGGTCTCCAGGATCGCGCCCTGGGCCAAAGGCAGGCGCTAAACCGCTGCACCACCCAGGGATCCCCCAGACAGAATTTTCTAAAGGAAATGGACTATCATGTACATAGGCATATTGATCCTAGATTGGAGAGTTATAGCCAACCTGCTCTACTTGCATATGAATAAATTAAACATACACAAGTGCTAGTATATTAAGTTCACAATAGAAACTAACTCAATAATAATTTTTATAAAAAAAATAATAATAATTTTTATTATTGCCATTGTTATTGCTAGCTTTCACTTAGCTTTTACTAGGTACCAGAGCACTGAACTCACTCCTTTTATTAAAAATCAAGAAACCAGCCTGACACTGAGAAGTGCATGCTCTTGACTCTTGGTCTCAGGGTTGTGAGTTCAAGCCTCCATGTTGGGTTTAGAGATTACTTAAATAAATAAACTTAAAAAAAATTTTTTTTAAAGGTGGAAGCACCTGGATGGTTCAGTCAAGAGCATGTGACTCTTGATCTTTGGGTGTAAGTCAGAACCTTATATTGGTTATGGAGATTACTTGAAAATATGTTTTAAAAACTTTATAGAAAAATAAATAAAGGAAACCACAGCAAAACAAAATTGAGTAATTTGCCAAAGTCATATACTTAGTGACTTGCTGAGTAGAGATTCACACATCGTCTGGATCCTGCGACCATACCGTTAACCTCTATACTATACTACCATAACCCTTCCAGAATCAACTAACAATAGTACACTACCATTAACAGTCACAAAAACAATATCATTAGTGCCCTAATAAGTGATCACATAGAAATGGGAAATAGATAAGCTGACAGTTACAAGTTGAGACATATTTTCCCTAAAAGAAAAATATGCATGGGGGAAAAGAATGATATAATAGGCAAAGTATAAAAACATAATGTTAGATGGAAAAAAAATCACCCATGATAAGTAATAAAAGAAAGGTAAAGTTGATAATTTAGTATTATTAGTCAATATTAGATATGTTTTAACATACATATACTACCAATTTTGTAAGATATGGTTTGATGAATTATATAGGAATAGCATCACTATACAGATTAGTTTACATCTTACTATGGAAATTTTTTTTTATCTTGTAGGCTTCAATGTTTCCTTGGACTTAAAACATACAGTGTATTCATTAAGAAAATATAACTCTCTCAATAACATGGCATATACATCTTACCAATCAGCTAATTTAATCCTTAATATAGAAGGTGGCACCATTTTGTTTGAAGGGATCCAGTGTATGCTTTTAGTTGCACAGACTCTAATCTCTCATTTCACTAGTTAACAGCTGTCAAATGCCAGATAAAGAAAACATGACACTGCTCTTCACATTATCAAGTATCTGTAAACAAATGACATGTTATGCTACTCATTCAGCTGAGAGGATTACCTGAGAGAGATCTTATGTATTCAAAGATGCATTTGGCACCTTAAAAATTGTTTTTAAAATACCTCTATTTCAAATTGTAGCTTTTCTATGTATCAGATGTGGGATACCAAATTTGCCAGCTGAGAAACCTTACAAAGCTTCTTGCAAAGAAAAAAAAACAATTATTTTCCTCCATGCCCTGGTTGTTTTGACCCAGGCAAAAGTGGGTCACCTCTCAATTTGAGTCTCGGTAAGTTGGCCAAATTAAAAACTTAAAACCTGAAAGAGAGCCCTATATCATTTGCCAGAATCCTACAATGCTCCGCCACACAGAACCCAAACAACTAAAATTACATCTTTCTATTCTGATCTAGCTTTATGACATTTCTATTAACTTACAAGTTAATTTTAAGGAATGAAGTAGCACCCTGTGACCATGAATACCAGTTACAAATTTCTTACAGTAGATGAGTTCATCAGAACTAACAGACAGCTTTAGCAATCTATTTCCAGACCATGTTCATTATTACTCCCTGGAATTAAATGAAAAGTTTTGCACATATGAAATATTTCCTAAGGAGAGAATCAACAGCCGCAATGAAACCCAGCCTTAGTTTTAAACCTAAATCATGCAGTCTTCTAAGCCCTTCTCTGGCTTTTATGAATTTCTTTTTCCTAAGAAAGACTTTCACAAATTAAAGCACTCTAAGTTTCAAATTCTGCTTTTTTGAGGGAAAAAGAAACAAATGTTTTTGCTAATTATCCTTTATATTTTTAAGTGATTTGATAATATAGAAAAATCACCTGTAACATACTAAGTTATGAGGTATAATAATGAAAGAAGCACCCAGGAACTCATCACCAAACCTAAAGACTAGAACATTAACAACACTGTTCCACTGACTTCTACATCCTTTGCTAGCCCATCCTGCCCCTTTCATCCATAGCTGGAGCTCCTAATGTAGGTATGTATTCCCAAATGATATGGGGACTTATTTTACTTGTTTCTGAGCTTTAGAGAAATGGTACTATGCTATTTTTAATCTCCTGTGCCTTGCCTATTTATCTATTTATTTTTGGTACCTTGCTTTATAAACTCAATAAAAATATTCCAAAAATTCACTCATATTCCACTGGTCATTCATTTATTCACTACCATTTGATATTCCATTCTATGCCTATAGTAAGATTTATGCATCCATTTTTCTACCAGCGGATATTTGGTTTGTTTCTAGGTTGTTGTTTTGATACTTACATATTTTTAACTACTACCACATTCTTATAAATTTTACGCATTTCCTGGTGTTCATGTACAAGTTTTTGAAGGAATGAAATTTCTAGGCTACACACATACAAATGTATGTAAGAAAGTGCCAATTGTTTGCGGGAATGATTGTAGCAGTTTACATTCCCATCAGGACTACATTAGAGTCCCACTGATTACATTACCATTACATACAATGCGTGGTGTTACCAGATACTTGACTTTTGTCAATTTAGTTGATATAAAATTGTACTTTACTGTGATCTTAATTTGCATTCCCTTGATTAGTAAAGGTAGGCATTGTGATGATTAGTTTTGTGTCAACTTGGCTATAGTATTCAGTTATTCCATTAGACATTAATCTAAGTGTTACTGTGAAGGATTCTGTAGATGTGGTTAGTATCTACAATCAGGGATCCCTGGGTGGCGCAGCAGTTTGGAGCCTGCCTTTGGCCCAGGGCGCGATCCTGGAGACCCGGAATCGAATCCCACGTCGGGCTCCCAGTGCATGGAGCCTGCTTCTCCCTCTGCCTGTGTCTCTGCCTCTCTCTCTCTCACTGTGTGCCTATCATAAATTAAAAAAAAAAATGTATCTACAATCAATTTATAGACATTATCTTATTCAATCCTATTTAACCCAAATGAGCTGGATTTTATCATTCAAATTTTATTTATTTACTTATTTTTTAGAATGGGAAAAATTAGGAGGGGGCAGGGGAAAGAGGGAGAGAGAGAGAATCTCAAGCAGGTTCCATGCCCAGCATGGAACCCAATGCATGGCTCATCTCATAACCTTGAGGTCATGACCTGAGCTGAAATCAAGAGTCAGACACTTAACTGATTGAGCCACCCAGGTGCCCCTATATCCAGATTTTATTTTTTTTAAGATTTTTAAAAATTATTTTTCATGAGACAGAGAGAGAGAGGCAGAGACATAAGCAGAGGGAGAAGCAGGCTCCATGCAGGGAGCCTGACATGGGACTTGATCCCGTGACTCCAGGATCACACCCTGAGCCAAAGGCAGATGCTCATCTACTGAGCCACCCAGGCATCCCTATATCCAGATCTTAAAGATAAGGACACTGAGCCCTAGGAAAGTCTACTGACTGGCAGTAGAGATAGTATGTGATAGATCTGGTATTCAAACCCAAGCTAGCAGACTCCAGAACAAACACAGTGAACTACTATGCTATATTGTAGCTTATGTATCAGCAGTGCAAAAATAAAGTCTATGAAATATTCATTCCCATCACATTCCTAAAGCTTACTGCATCATTGACCTCCTAACCTTGGAATGAGGATCAGGCCAAGAACAAGGTTTGAAAGACACAAAACCAACAGTTTTACTTTCTGACAGCTAGAAATCAGATTGCAACACTCACTTGCTTAAATATTTCATGGATCCTCATTTCCCTTAAAATAAAATCTGAACTCCCTAACATGGCTTATAAACTTTTAGTCATCTTCACATGACCTTTTTTTCAGTGCTTACACATACTCAGGGCAGGCAACACTAGGCACACAGCACACACTGAGCTTTTCAATGTCTCTTTGTGAGGGTACTCCCACTGGGATCAGGGCCCCACCCTTAGGAACTTGTTTAATTTTAATTACTTCCACAGAAGCCCCATCTCCAAATATGGCCACACTGGGCATTAGGTCTTCAACATACGAGTTTAGAGAAACACAAACATTCAGTTCATAATAGGTGCTATCATGAAATGGCTGATTCCAGGGCTAGAGCACAGAAGGTGCAAAACAAGCTGCAACATCTTAATGTTAAAAGCAAAGGAAGTATTCAGCAAATGGTGGGGACACATCCAAAGGACATCAGACCCTTCCGTAAGTGTGTGCTGGAATTAGTGGCTTGTTTCCGAGGAATCATGAATAGAAAAAGTGGTATCTTTATAGGAGTGATGGAGCAGACAGCACCTTAAGTAAATGATCAAGATTAACATCATTGATAGTAAGTCATGCTTCCCCTGAAATGATGTGATCAGAAGTGTACTTCACCTCTGTGGAATTCTTACCAAAATTCCATAACCCTAATCTCTCATGAGAAAAACATACAAACCCAAATCGAGGGCATTCTAAAAAAGATATCTGACCAAAACTGTCAAGGTCATATAAAACAAGGAAAGACTGGAGTGCCTGGGTGGCTCAGTCAGTTAAGCATCTGACTCCTGATTTCAGTTCAGGTCATGATCTCAGGGTCATGAGACTGAGCCTTGCATCAGGCTCTGCACTCAGCACGGATACCACTTGTCCCTCTCCCTCTGTTCCTTCCCCCGCTTGTTTTCTCTCTCTCTCTCTCTCTCTCAAGTAAATAAAATCTTACAAAAAAGAACAACAAGGAAAGACTGAGAAACTCGTGCAGAATGGAGACTAATGAGACATAATGTGGCACCCCTGCATTGGATCCTGGAATGGAAAAAGGACATAAGTGAGAAAACTAATGAAATCCAAAGTCTGAAGTTCAGTTAATAATAATGTGCCCATGCTAAAGTCTTAGTCCTAATAAACCTTGAGTATTTAAGATGTAACATGAATAGACAGTGGGTAAGAATATATGTGAACTTTGTGCTATCTTTGCGATTTTTTCTGTAAATCCAAAATTATTGCAAAATAAAAGATTTAAAAGAGGACATAGGAGCCAGCCTGAGGAAGCTCCCATTGCCCAAATCTAAAACAAATGAAGCATGAAAATAAGTAATCATATTAATGAAGTATAACCCATTGAGCAGCCTATTTTTAGTATAAATTAGTAAATAAATTGAACACTTGAAAGGGAATAGAATATCCACAGTCTTAATTAAAGTATCCCCCTTCAAAATCCTTATTAGTTACAAAGGGGAAAAATTTTGCATGGAGAAGCCTGGCAAATACTACTTTAATAAAAAATCAATCAAAATGTGATATTCTTGCTAAGGAGACCTAACTTGAATCTAATCATGGAGAAACATGAGACAACCCCAAATTGAAGGACATTCTACAAAATAACTAGCCTATCATCCTCAAAAGGGTCAAGGTCCTAAAAGTCAAGCAAAGACTGAGGACTTTTTCCAGACTAAAGATTAAAAAGAGAGGATCCCTGGGTGGCTCAGCAGTTTGGAGCCTGCCTTTGGCCCAGGGTGCGGTCCTGGAGCCCTGGGCTCGAGTCCCATGTCGGGCTCCCAGCATGGAGCCTGCTTCTCCTTCCTCCTGTGTCTCTGCCTCTCTCTCTCTCTATGTCTATCATAAATAAATAAATAAATAAATAAACAAACAAACAAACAAACAAACAGACACAATACCTAATTCTGAACTGGATCCTTTCACTATGAAAGACATCAGTGGGACAACCAGCAAAACTTAACTTGTGATCCAAGGATTAGGTGGCAGGTATTTCTGACTTTGGTGGGTAGTGATGTATGTGGCTCTGCTAGAGAATGTCCAAATTTGTAGGAAATACACAATAAAGTACTCAGGGTGATAAAGTGTCATGTTAGTATTCACTCTTGAACAGTTGAGGGGGAAAAAAGTTATTTGTATTATATTTTTCTGTATGTTTAAGATTATCTCAAATTTTAAAACTTCCCAGATTCGCATGTTCTTGTTTATTGCTATTACCTTTACTCTAGATCAGGCTGTAAAAAGCCCACAGGGTTGAAAGTCAGAGTCTTGGAGACTCACCTGGAATTAAGAGTAAGCAGTTACACTTGTGGGTAATAGAAAAATCCAAAGTCCAGGAAATAAAAGCAGGCTGGGAGATGAGAGCAGATAATCACAGTAGGGGTTCAGGGGCAAAAATATAAAACCCAATTGTCTAGGGTCTGAAGGGTTGGATGGGTCATGGGATCAGGCAAGGTAGCAGGATGAGAGGCAACATTTACATACAAATACAGGCACAAACAAATTCAATGAAATCTAACGCTGTTTAGGCATTCAGGTGGTAACAAACATGTAACAGAAAGCTTCAAACACAATGTACAAGCATACAGAAGAAATAAGTCCACACACCCAAAGATAATGATGGTAAGCAAGCACAAAATTAAGCACTAAATGCCTATAAAACAAGTTTAGGGGCTCACCAGTTAGGGATTCAAAATCTAACAGAAGAGAGAAACTTTTTTCTTTTAAAGATTTTATTTATTTATTTGACAGAGAGAGCCAGAGAGGACACGTGGGGGGGACTGCAGAGGGAGAGGGAGAAACAGGCTTCCCCGCTGAGCAGAATACCTGACATAGGCCTCGATCCCAGGACCATGAGGCAGATGTTTAACCTACTGAGCCACTTGGGTATCCCAGAAACTTTTTTCCTATCAATAAATACTTATGTGAAGAACACTGAACAGCACATCAGTCTTCTTGTGTTTTAAAGAGAAACATTCTTTAAAGAGAAACAATCTTTGACGTTTAATAAATGTTGGGGGGAAATAATACACTTCAATTCCTTGTAAAGGCCCGGAATAGTACCTAAAAATGTCAATTGGTACTGCTGAGTGACCAGAGAACAATGAGCTTTTACATCAAACATGAAGCAACACAGTTGACTCTTTTAAAGAAAGAAAATTAAGGAGCCTAATTGATATTCTTGCCCAAGAAGGAGGATTACCCCACCTTTGCATAAATGTAGGCCACAGCAGTTTCTGAAGAAAACTCTTCAAGAAGCAGCTCTGGATCTGCTCAAGTGGTCCATATTTAGGTGAAGTCCCCAAAACATGATCAAATTATATTAGCCTGGAAAGGCACTTCTCATGCTGGGTCTAAACTCCCCAGTGAGATCAGGCATAAGTTAACAAGAGATCTGTAATCCCCTGATTACGTGCAAATTTTTGAGTGTCTATGAATATTAGCATTTTCCTAGAGAGAGGGTTTATGGCTTTCAACCTACTCATAAGCCATAAGGAGTTGACTGAATTATTATAAGTAAATGGAGTAGCATCACTACTAAAAAAGCTAGCATGATCTCACAACGCAAAATTTTCTCATTTTGCAAATCAATCCTGGGGGCTTCGGGGTGTCAGACATATTAAAAGAAGTCTAACATTTTAGAACAACATAAGTGGGCAGTCCCCTTCTGTTTTAAATTTCCCTTGGAACAATGAGTCAGGTTCTAGGTGAAGTATTTGTGATATAAAAGTAAATATTACACAATCCCTGTCCTTTGAAACACATTACAATGTGTGCAGAGGGGAATTACAATTATAATACAGTGTAGGAAAAGAATATGAGCTGTGGAACCAGATATTAGTCTTTTCCACTTCATAGCTAATTAGTTGAATGACCATGGGCAAACTTCTTGGTATTAACTTTGCATTTGTTTCCCTAGCAGTAAAATGGGAATGAGGAAGTTTGATCTTACAGTCTTGAAGTGAGGATTAAGTACAATGTAAACAAATGTAAAAGTAAAAAAAGAAAAAAAAAGCATACAGTGTCTGGCAATAATAATAGGTACCCAATAAACAAAATTTGTTATTGTTGCTATAGATATCCAGAGGAAAGAAAAATTTGTTCTGGCAGGGGGATTACAGGAAGAGCTCAATTAGACAACCATGGTCCTGTTTTAGGAGATACAATGACAAAATGGTTAGTGGTGTGTGTCCAGGGAGAAAAAAAAGAAGATGGTGAGGAAATTTGGACTTACATCCTATAAATTACTGGTTTGAAGGAATTGAAGTTGTAAGTTAAAAAAACAATACCATAAATTCTATGGGAAGAGAGAAGCTAGATCTAGAAATCAAAATTTCAGGATAATTTTATATATTCAGTATAAATAAGACATTTATGACCAAGTTGTCTGAAGATAGAGTAGGATACCTAACCAAGCAGTTATGCCTGAAAGTAAAGGTGTTAAAAGTGTGCAAGATTCCATGTGTCAAGAACTCTAAATTTGATTTATATAGTAAGCAAAAGAGTTAAAATGTCTTCTACCATCCTTTCCAATACTGAAATTCTTTTTTTTTAATTAAAATTCTGTATTAGTTAGTATACTATTGGTTGGTATACACGTAAGACCCAACTTGAAATCCATGAAATAAGAATTTAGTGGCTTGCATAACCATGAAATCCAGAGGTAAGTTTCAGATATAGTTTGATCAGGGCTCCTCTACCTTTTTCTCCTTAGGTCAGTCCTCCTCTGTCCTCAGACTGCCAGCTGTAATCAGGGCAATATGTCTCTGCATCCTTATCCAGTGGGATGAAAGACAATCTCCTACCTTAACAAGCAAACAAAAGCCCTAACCATTTTAGTATATTGGGTTGTAACAATCACAATGGCCAAGGGGCCGGGATATACAGATTGGCTTAGGGCCAGGTTATTGCCCATGCTTTAACCAATTCTAATGCCGAAAGGGAAGAACACTGTTTGTTGGTTTATTTATTTATTTTTTGTTTGTTTGTTTGTTGGTTTATGTCACCCAAACAGATAGGAGTAATCTGTCAAATCAACCCAAACCATAGAAGTTGATAAATAATTAGGGATGAGTAGAGCCTCCAAGGAAAATCTGGGTGCTATTAGGAAGGACAAGAGATAGGTGACAGCATTGGGTTCTCAGCAAGAAACATATGGCAGACTCAAAAACTAAGTAATTGCAGAGGATATTTTTAAGAAGACTATCTACAAAGACTTATAAAAAGCCTTTGGTTAGCAACAGTCCCCTATAACCTCTGAGCCTAAGGAGGCAAGGGTAATGACTACAAACAACCCCAAGGCTTAATTGCATGGAGAGCAGCACTGGAAAGAACTGTGACCTTTGAAAGAATTAACAGCCAACCCAAGGTATCCCAGGAGAAAGGAAGCTGAGTGAATAAGTACCCCAATCTATCTCGCCTCCACCCTTAGATCTCCTACTGGTGGCTCTAGCCAAATGCAACCAGAAACCAGAGCAAGATAAGCCTCCCAGGACACAGAGCAGGTAAGAAGGACAGAGTCAGATGTGGAGGAACAAAATGAAAAATATTTGGCACGGCAACCAAGGACAATCCTCTGCAGAGAATTATAAGCCAAAATACACAGATTAGTGCTCTGACTTTCCTACTCCTTACTTTTATCCCTCTTGATGCATACATCCCCTTAGAGTACGGCAATTACATCTCTAAGCAAATGAAATACAAACAGAGCCAAGGTTTCAGATAAACAAGTATAGAATATTGAAATGTATAGATAACTATGGTTAATCTACATTTTAATATTCCTTTACCTGCCTGTTTGAGCTGGTCTAAGTAGAGCTAAGCATAAAACTCTCTGCCCACAAGAGAGAAATGGGCTCTGGTAGCTCCTAAGGACCAGAGGTTATAATGTAGGGAAGGTACGTGCAAATAGAAGTAGTAAGGGACAAAACTCGGAGTGAAACGGACCCCTTTCAGCAACAGCCTTTCATCAGAGATGATTTATTGCTTCCCCAATGTTCAGAATCTTGTTTATTTAAAGAGCAATTGCCTTAAATACAGCTCTTTCTTGAGCACTGACAAGGCACAGGTGCACTCATCAATGATTTGAAGCTGGGAGAGTCTCTGTTCCTGCACAAAGCTGTTTAGAGCTTATTGTACCATTTAGAGTAATCTTAAACTTTAGGAGCATCATAGCTTAAATCATTGTTAAAATGCTAGTGAACAACACTAAATCACATTTACCATATTCTTCTATGGGAAAACATGTTACTAGCCAAAAAATAATTTATAAGAATAATTCCTATTCATTAATCAGGAAATGGCCTATAAATCACCTGAGACTTCTTTGGACTGCTTGTTAACACACAGCATTGTGATGCTGACCACAAAGTACTGCTCTTCTTGAAAATGTTTTCAGAACAGAGAACAAGCATTGCTGAAACACTTTTCAAGAATTCCTGCCAAGACTAGAAACTTACTGAGCCAGTAGTGACCAGGAAATCTAGAAGATGTTCCTCTAGCAGCTTTCAGTGTCCTTGCTACACTGGGAACAGCATAAGACATGCAGAAAAGGGGTAGAACTCATCATGAAATTGATTAACTACATTAGAAAATAACTTTTATGTCATGTAAACTACACTGTGAAAAGTAACTTTTGGAAGTAAAATGGCATTCTTGATGAGAAAAAGAATAGGGACACCTGGGTGGCTCAGCAGTTGAGCGTCTGCCTTGGGCTCAGGGTGTGATCCCAGAGTACAGGATCAAGTCCCTCGTCGGGCTCCCTGCTTGGAGCCTGCTTCTCCCTCTGCCTGTGTCTCTGCCTCTCTCTCTCCATGCCTCACATGAATAAATAAAATCTTAAAAAAAAAAAAAAAAAAAGAATAATTTCGGGATCCCTGGGTGGCTCAGCAGTTGAGCACCTGCCTTTGGCCCAGGGGCAATCCTGGAGTCCCGGGATTAAGTCCCACGTCGGGTTCCTTGCATGGAGCCTGCTTCTCCCTCTGCCTGTGTCTCTGCCTCTCTCTCTCCATGCCTCTCATGAATAAATAAAATCTTTACAAAAAAAAAAAAAGAATAATTTCGGGATCCCTGGGTGGCTCAGCAGTTGAACACGTGCCTTTGGCCCAGGGGCAATCCTGGAGTCCCGGGATCAAGTCCCACGTCGGGTTCCTTGCATGGAGCCTGCTTCTCCCTCTGCCTCTGTCTCTGCCTCTCTCTCTGTGTCTCTTAACAATAAATAGATAACATCTTTAAAAAAAAGAAAAAGAAAAAAATTCAAAATGCAAAATAATCCCAGTATTATCAGGGAAAAAAATGAGTAATAGCCCCATACAAAAAAGAGGTAGGAATTACTGAATGTTATTAAAGAAAATAATGCATATTTTAAAATCTCACAGTTAACACAATGTATGCGAGAAATCCTATTTGTTTTCGACTGATAAGAAAGAAAAACAGGAATAAGTAGCTTTTAAAAAGAAAATCAACTGGAGTTTTCTACCGGTGGTTTGTTTTTCTAAAAATTGCTTAGTTGATAATACTATGCTTTTAGACAGACCTCTGTGAATTAACCATCAACCTTCTCAATTAACTATTATAATAGAATACTTCAAAATGAAAGTTAATAGTGCCCAGAGTGAAACAACAGAATGTTTCTTCTATTACCGATCCTGGCTGTTAGCCCTAAGCACCTCACATTTTCTCTTAATTACACAAGAAAATTTCTTTCGGATTCTAAAATAACACAACAAGAGCAAAACACACGTACACATACACAACATGTTAGAGAAAAAGTGAGTGAATTCAAACAACATAAGGAATAAATGCTATTGTTTTCTCCATTTTGAAACTCCAGTAACAATTCCATTAAAGCAGAACCAGGAGAACCAACAAATAAAGACAATGTATAGGAAATACAATAAAAAACACATATTAGGACATTACCTTAAATCAAAATCCTAAGTTCAGAGCTGCAAAAGACTATTCACGCATACATTCACAATGGCTATTATGAATAAGAAACAGTGTTCTCAACATTGTTATTATTCACTATAATTATTACAAATGTTATTAATGATAAATACTATAATTGCATTCCTAAACACAAACATTCAAAGACATACTATAAATATCCAAATCACTGTGGCCTGAAGTACTTGGGGGTCTAAAACTAGCTTGATAAAACTAGAGTAGAATCCATTGTAGGACTAATAAGAAATAAGACTGCAAATGGAGGCAAAGGCCAAGTCATAAAAAGCCTAGAGTCTTAGAGTTCTAGCTCATTATGTCATGCTTCTCAAACTGAGGTCTGAGTAACCTATGGTAATTAAGGAGTATGGAAAATCATAGGATACATATGTGCATCTTCCAGAAGTGTCAAGTTTATGAAAAAAATTTGGAGGATGGTGAAACAAGTTTAAGTCACTGTTTTTGCTTTTTTAAAGATTTTATTTATTTATTTATTCATTAGAGACAGAGAGGCAGAGACATAGGCAGAGAGAGAAGCAGGCTCCTCGCAGGGAGCCCAATGTGGGACTCGATCCCTGGACCTCAAGATCACACCCTGAGCCAAAGGCAGATGCTCAACCTCCTGAGCCACCCAGACATCCCTAAGTACTGTTTTTAAATTAAATCCAAGTTCACCAGTAGAACTAATAAAATTAATATGAAAACTTCAGTCAGAAGACAAAGCTTCAAAGTTTCTTGGGATAAGCTGATTGAGCTTCATTCTTCCTCACAATTTGAGGAAAAGAGACATGTTGAGGGACATTTGAAGAAAAGTTTGAGAAGTGCTGGGAATGTAGAGGTAAACCTCTCTTCCTTCGTTCTTTTCTTTTTGTAGGGGAGTGACATAATTGGATTTGTGCTTTGGGGGAGTTCCCCTCAAGGGAAGCAGTCAGCAGGATGGGCTAAAACATAAGACACAGGACAATAATGAGGGTAGATGACAAACAGAGAAGTCATAGTAGTCTGGGCAAGACATGAAAAGAGACATGAACCAGAGCTAAGACTATGAAAACACAAAGAGCTAGAAGGACTCGAGAAAGCGTAGGAGGCCAACCAGACAGCACCCGACTGACTGTACAGTAGCTATTAAATGAGGCAGCTTTTGAGAAGTTTTTACCAAAAATTAAAATTTGAGTAAGAAAGAAAATACTCATGTTTTTAAAATGTTGAAAGAATATTATTGGGCTCAGTTACCAATGTAACTTTTCTAGAGACATAACTATACAGCTTGACAACTAAAGTTAGGAAGGGCCTAGATCCTTAATGTAATATTCTAGAATAAATGAATGAATGAGGGACGCCTGTGTGGCTCAATGGTTGAGCATTGGCCTTTGGCTCAGGTTGTGATCCTGGGGTCCTAGGGTCTTGACCCACATCGGGCTCCCTGCAGGGAGCCTGCTTCTCCCTCTGCCTAAGTCTCTGCCTCTCTCTCTGTATCTCTCATGAATAAATAAATAAAATCTTTAGGGAAAAAAATGAATCTTCTAGGAAAGAACAGGAATTTGATATTTAAAGCATCTTATTACTTAACTGAACAAAAAGTAGTTACTTTTTCTTAAACCATGTTCGTTATTTCATAAAGTATATATATTTTAGCCATGCAATAAATGCTAAAAGGCACAACGTAAAATTCAAGTTAAACCCTCATTTCTAACTTGACATAATATGCAGCCACCAAGAAAGACATTAGAACTAGACATCAGAATTGTTAGTTTTTAAAGATTTGAGAGAGAGAGAGAGACAGAGAACACAAGCAGAGGGAGGGGCAGAAGGAGAGGGAGAAGCAGATGACCCGCTGAGCAGGGAGCCAATGACAGATGATGGGGCTTGATCCCAAGATTCCAGGATCATGACCTGAGCCAAAAGGCAGATGCTTAGCCAACTGAGCCACCCAGGTGCCCTTAGACATTAGAATTGCTAAGGGAAATAAAAGATAAAATAGAAAAAATCCCCGCAAAAAATATTTATGAAAATATTAGAACTTAAGAGATAAGAATATATGAATTTTATTCAGCCAATAAAAATAGCAATGCTCAGTCTAATTAAAGATTGTCTTTTAATTGCTTTTAAAAATTAGCATACTTTGGTCTATTCTATTTATGGAACACAGACCACATAGTTATAATTGTGATCAGAAAACTAGCAAGGATACAGGTACAGAAGATGACAGGAAAAAAAAACACTACTCAAATGTTATCTGTACACTATAGGTTTAGATTTTAAAACTACACACCAGCAATCTTAAAAACGTTTTATTTTTTTTTTAATTTATTTATGTATTCATGAGAGACACAGAGAGAGAGAGGCAGAGACATAGACAGAGCGATAAGCAGGCTTGCCACAGGGAACCCGATGTGGGACTTGATCCTGGGACTCTGGAACCATGCCTTGAGCCAAAGGCAGAAGCTCAATCACTGAGCCACCCAGGCATCCCTACAAACAATGTTTTATAATATAAATCATCATAGGAAAGAAATGTTCAAACAAGTCTGGAAACTAATCTCTAGATCTTTTTTTTTTCTTTTTTTTTTAGATTAAATTCTTCTATTGTAAAAAACTTGGCCTAAGAATTTAACTTAATGTAAAAATTTAAGATACTTTACTTGGCAGTACAAGACTCATCTAGACATGTGGACTATACAGTTTTATTCAAATAGTTTATTCTTGCTACCTTACAGAAAATCCTAAGACTTAGGCCAAACATAAACTCATAACAGAGAAAGAGTATCTCAAAAATACAAATCAGTATAATTCTCATAAAGCCTCCATCCATCACTAATACCCAGTAATTAAAACTGTTCCTTTTTTAGACGCTTTGACATTTTTTCATGTCTCTTAAGAGAAATGAGAAAGATACCAACAGCAAAACAAGAATAGAGCCAACAGTCTAGAATTCTGTATCTAAATATTTTTAGAATGCAAGGAAATAAAACAAAAATAGGTGACACTCCACCAAAAAAAAAAAAAAAATACTTCTCCGTCTCTCTTTTCCTAGATTATCTATACACAGAGCTGCTGTTCTTTCCATTATTTTTCAATGCCACCTGCCTCTTCCAGGCACCTCTCTTCCTGAGCCCCCTTGCTGCCTTCTATTTGCACGGGTAGGGGAAATTTGTTTCTATGAAATCAACCCATTACAGGTGTTCTTATAGGTGTTCATCACAAAATATTACTTGATGGATGGGAAGTAGACAATAATGGAAAGAGCTGCAAAAGGAATGAGATACATCGTATTGACAAAGACTTTTTTACGTTGCTTTTTGAAACAAAATGGCCCCTCCTGCATATGGATTATATGCTCTCATTTATTGTAAGATCTAATTACATAATAACGAGCCATTGCTCTCAGTACTTACAGGTCTTATGGAAGAACTGCCCTGCAGTTATCAATAGCCAGCCCCTTGCAATGCCCTATACCCTGCTACAGGAGGAACCACATAAATTGGCCCCAATCTGCCACTAAAAGGACAGCCCACCCTCCCCATCCACACGAAATACATAAATTCAAGCGATATATGAAATATATATGAACACCTAGATAATTAAGAAACCCTGAAGTACAAAGACATGGTCTCTCTCTTTTCCTTTGTGTGTGTGCGTGTGAAACAAAAATACATATGTATACACAGGCACAGGAAAAGGGAAAAGGACAATATCCCATGTTAACAATGGTTGTCTTTAAGTATCAGAATATTTCCTTGCTATTGGTGACGTGAATGGACTTGCACGGTATGATGCCAAGTGCAGTAAGTCAGATTGAGAAAGACAAATACCATATGATTTCACTTACACCTAGTATCTAAAAAACAAAAGAACAACCAGAAACAGACTCATAGACACACAGAACTGGTGGTTGCCAGAAGGAAGGAGGATGGGGGGGGGGGGGGGCTGACACAGGTGAAGGAGATTAAGAGGCACAAACTTCCAGTTATAAAATAAGGAAATCACAGGCATGAGAAGTATACCGTTGGGAAACTACTCATAACACTGCTATAATCCGGGACGCCTGGGTGGCTCAGCGGTTGAGCATCTGCCTGCGCGACTCAGGTCATGATCCCGGGGTCCTGGGATTAAGTCCTGTGTCGGGCTCCGGCAAGGAGCCTGCTTCTCCCTCTGCCTGTGTCTCTGCCTCTCTGTGTGTCTCTCATGAATAAATAAATAAAATCTTTTAAAAAAATTTTAAAAACCACTGTAATACTTTTGTATGGTGACAACTGGTCACACGGTAGTGAGCAATGCCTAATGCATGGAATTGTCCACTATGTTGCACACCCGAAACTAATATAACACTGCATGTCAACTATGCTTCAATTCAAAAGAAAAAAAAATACAAGTGATTTATTTCTATTCTTCCTCTTTGTGCTTCTCCGTATTTTCTCGCTTTTCTACAAGGAGCGACGTAGAAACTTTGGCACTCGACGGGGTAGGGGGTTAAAGCTAAATAGATGCAAAGTTTCTAATCTTGAAGCAACAGTTACCAGCCAACGTGGATCAAAGACACAAAGTAGCCTATCCTTGAGCCTCCTTGGAGTCACTGAGTAGCAAACCCTCCAGTACTTGGCACGGCCGGAGGGGGCCGCGAGGTTCCCCAAAGCTCAGCGCGAACCTCTGCATTCCGGGGGGCCTTGGTAGACTGGGGAGACAGGGACCTTCCATACAAACTTGGGCAAGTGCTTCTGCAACGGCAAAACTCTCCTCCAGCTCTCCCCCGCCCCCACGGCACGCCCAAGTCCGCAGGACCCCAGGGGGACCCTCTGCCCCCCCAGGTACTCCTGAAAACCTGAGCCCCCCCACTGCGCTCCACGGCTCACCTCCACGCTCCTTCACCTGCCTTCCCCCTACTCCCCGCCGATCCCGTCTCCCCCCACTCACAGCCGCGGGCCGCACGGGGAGGAGAGGGGGGCCGGCTAAGGACAGCCTCCCCGAGTCCCTTGACCTTGGACCAGCCGCTGCGCCTCCCGAACCTCAGTTTCCTGCTCTGCCGCCCTCGCGGAGGGGCCGCGCGGGCTCAGGAACCCGGGGGGGGGGTGCAAAAGCGACCTTAGCTTCTAGCTCTGCACCGACCCCCCTCCGCCCCTCGACCGCTGCGAGGCGCCTCGGGCCGGCTTCCCCCGCAGCCCGCCCCGACGGCCCCGGACGCGCCGCCCCTCCGCGCTCGCCCCGTACCTGGCAGCTGCTGTCCTGGGGCAAGTTTTTGACCAGGATTTTCCTGCGGTTGCTCAGCTCGCGGTGCATCCGCTGCAGCCGCGCGGCGACCTCCTCGGGGTGCAGCGGGCCGGGCGCGGGGCCCCGCGCGTCCTCGCCGGCGGACGGGCCCGGCCCGCGCAGCCCCCGCCCCGGCCCCGGCCCCGGCCCCGGCCCCGGCCCCGGCCCCGCAGCGCAGCCCGGCCCCGCGCCCCCCTCGCCGCCGCCCGCCGCCGCCATCTTCCCGGGCGCCCCGCGGCTGCGGGCGCCTCCCGAGGCTCGAGGGGAAGCGGAGAGAGAAGGCGGGCGGAGGCCGCCGAGTGGGCCCGGCGCGGGGGGAGGCGGCGCGGCCGGCGGGCGGGCGGGAGAGGAAACCTGAGCGCGGAGGAGGAGCCTGAGCGCCACCTCGCGGGAGCCCCCTCGGCCCGGCCCCCGCGCCCCCGCGGCGCCCCTCGCTCCCGCCCGGGGTGGGGGGGGGGAAGACCCGGCGCCGCCCCCCACCTGTGCGGCCCCGGGCGGGCCGACCCCTCCCCCACGGCCTCCCCGAACCCCGGGCCTGGGTCTGGGGATGCGGCCCCCGGGCTGCAGCTTCCCGGGGGGCGGGGGGTGTGTCGAGGGGGGACTCGACCCCCTGGCGCGGACCCCCCCACCTGTGCGGCCCTGGCCCCCTCCCCCACGGCCTCCCTGAACCCCGGGCCTGGGCTCTGGGGATGCGACCCCGGGCTGCAGCTTCCCGGGGAGGGGGGTCGAGGGCGGGGGGGGGGGGATTCGAACCCCGGGCGCCGCCCCCACACACCTGTGCGGCCCCGGGCGGGCCGACCCCTCCCCCACGGCCTCCCCGAACCCCGGGCCTGGGCTCTGGGCATGCGACCCCGGGCTGCAGCTTCCCGGGGAGGGGGGTCGAGGGCGGGGGGCGGGATTCGAACCCCGGGCGCCGCCCCCACACACCTGTGCGGCCCCGGGCGGGCCGACCCCTCCCCCACGGCCTCCCCGAACCCCGGGCCTGGGTCTGGGGATGCGGCCCCCGGGCTGCAGCTTCCCGGGGGGCGGGGGGTGTGTCGAGGGGGGACTCGACCCCCTGGAGCGGACCCCCCACCTGTGCGGCCCCGGCCCCTCTCCCACGGCCTCCCCGAACCCCGGGCCTGGGCTCTGGGGATGCGGCCCCCGGGCTGCAGCTTCCCGGGTGGGGGGTCGAGGGCGGGGGAGGGGGTGATGGTGGGAACCCGAACCCGAACCCGAACCCCGGGCGCCTGTCCCCGCGCGGCCTCCCCACGTGACACCCAGCTGTCTCCCAGCCCTCGGAAACTCCCGGGCTGCAGACGCCAGTTCTGGGCTCCCCAAGCCCCCGGGGGAGGGAGGGGGCCGGGAGGAGGGGGCGGGGGTGCCCTGCAGGCTCCCGGACCTTAACCTGGGGTGCTCAAGATGTGCATATTTGGCAAAGAAGTCCGAGTTTACAACGAAAAAATAGATTTGAGGTTTTTCTAGGGAGGACAGAGATGTTCTGGAGGGAATTTTACAGACTTGGAAAAACCTGGTGGCAAAGTATTTTCCTTGCTGTGTACCAGAAAGCCTGTGCTATTCAGCCCTCCCTTGTGAATTTACTAAGATGTAAAAAAAGCTGGATGGTTGCACATGCGACATGTAAAGCGATGCTGCAGCAAAGGGGACCTGGAAGAGGAGCTATGGCAGGGGGCTGGAGACGACCGTACCTGAAACATTTTTTAATGGAAACCTAGAGGGAGAGTTACTTTGAAGAACCACGCGCAAAGTGATGTTCTCAGATCAAACCATCAGCGACCTTTGGCATCAGCCCAAACGACTATTGGAGAAGACTACGCATCTTAAGTGTGTAGCATGCACATACACTCATAAACAAAACCAAAAACCCTCTTTAACACCAGTGTTATTCCGTTAGGGGAAAGATTTTTTAAATAAGGTAACCAAAAAATAGGGGCACCTGGGTAGCCCAGCACTTGAGCATCTGCTTTTGGTTCAGGTGGTGATCCTGAAGTCCTGGGTTGGAGACCTGCATTAGGTTCCCTGCAGGGAGCCTGCTTCTCCCTCTGCCTGTGTGTCTGCCTCTCTCTGTGTCTTTCATGAATGAATAAAATCTTTTTCAAAAAAAGGTAACCAAAAAAAAAGATAAAAACAAAAGATTTTTAAAAATACTATTCAGTACTTACACTGTACCCCCACATATTTCTAAGTCCTTTATATATATTTACTCTTCACAGTTAAGTTTTATTTTAGGTTCTATTTCCTCATTTTACACATGAAGAAATGGGAGTCTTAATGGTCGGTCTGCTTACTTCTAAAGCCCAATGATCTTAAAAGTATAAAAAGATTCATCTGTAATCCCGAAATAATGACTCCTAATATTCTTGAACCTATTCTCTGCCAGTAGATAGATACTTAGAGCATTAAAATGATTCTACAGTGTACACCCATGTTCATAGCAAAACTATTCCCAATAGCCAAAGGGTGGAAACAACCCAAATGTCCATCTACCCATGAATAGATAAACGAATTGTAGTATAAACATGCTGTGAAATATTATTCAGCCATAAAAAGGAATAAAGTACTGCTACAAGACAGATGGACCCCACAACGTTAAGCTAAGTGAAGGAACAAAGGTCATGTATGTATGATCCCATTTATATAAGATATCCAGAATAAGTAAATCCATAAGAATGCAAATTGGTGATTACCAGGGATTGGGGGACACTGGAAAGTAACTGCTTACCTGTATAAGTTTCCTTTGCGGGTGATAAAAATGTTTTGGAGCTAGACAGAGGTAGTAGTTGAACGTACTAAATAGCCACTGAATTGTTCACTGTAAATTTTTTTTTTAAAGATTTTGTTTATTTGACAGAGAGAAAGCCCAAACAGGAAGAGTGGCGGGCAAAGAGAGAAGGAGAAGCAGGCTCCCCGCTCAGCAGAGAGCCTGATGTGGGACTCAATCCCAGGACTCTGGGATCATGACCTGAGCCAAAGGCAGACGATTAACAGACTGAGCCACCCAGGCACCCCAAAATGTTTAATTATGTCATATGAATTTCACCTCATAAAGAAATGTATATATATTTTTATATACATATACAAATGTGTGTATATATACACACACACACACACACACATAGACACTAGCATAGAGAAATAGTAAAATAAGGTTTCTGTGTGATAGGGACTCAGTCTTATTGGGAGAAAATTATACAATAATTATAATTAAATGTGATAAACATGCAAATAGAAACTTCAGGAATAGCCCTGGTAAATAGTGCTCTAAGTTTAGGGATGTTGCTTTTGCTGAAAATATTTTTCAAATTGCTTTTTGGGTATTGACTTCAGAAACGACAGCAAATTTTCTGACATAGTTTCTGTGGTAGTGAATATGTATCTCTCAAAAATGGATTTGACTTGGGAAAGAATTAAATGTCATTTGAAGCCAAGTCTGGTGCATGAATCAGGTGTTGATTATGCTTTTGGAATTATGATTATGTAATTAGGGTTTGGGGCCTCAAGAGGGGCATGATTGCAATGTTATCAAGTTATTAAACCAATTTTATTAAGTGGGTAATTGAAAATGATCCCACTCCTTAAACAATATTGCTGTGTCCTATAGGGTGGTGTCTTTCAAACTACTTCCCAGTCCAGTGGGAGACATATACCATAATGGGAAATACATTTTACATCACAACCCAATAAACACACACACATAAGAGCTGTAACAAAAATTTTACAGAACAACATACTTTTACCTGATGCAGCACAATAGTAAATACAAAATACAATACAATAGTAAATACATTTACAATAGTAAATAGAAAATACTATTGTATTTTCTATTGTTTCGTTTACTTTTTAATTGCTGAGTGACACACTAAATTGATTTCATGTGCCACTAATGAGTCATTACTCACATTTTGCTAAACACTGCTCCAGTTTGCAAATCAATGATTTTCCTCATTACTCTGGCTCAGCTGTTTCCAAGGAATTCAGGGAAATAATAGAACTTACTGATTTTAGGGATCCCTGGGTGGCGCAGCGGTTTGGCGCCTGCCTTTGGCCCAGAGTACGATCCTGGAGACCTGGGATCGAATCCCACATCGGGCTCCCGGTGCATGGAGCCTGCTTCTCTCTCTGCCTCCCTTTCTCTCTCTCTCTCTCTCTGTGACTATCATAAAATATAAAAAAAAAAAAAAAACTTAAAAGAACTTACTGATTTTAAATTATTTAACTGAATTGATTATTATTGCCACATGAGAGAAATGGATGGACACTGCAAAGACTTGGACATACTATTGTAATCCCAAAGAGTCCCTCTGATTCCTGGTTGTAGCCTGACTCTTTAAATAGCAGCTTCTGTGGCAAATTAGAGAAACATTCTAATCTGAACCTGAAGTGGAGTACAATGATCAAGCTGCAATGTATTTACCAATAACCACAAGTAATTATCGTGATCTGCATAATTACCTTGTTCTTAAAACATAAGCAGTGCTTACTTGTAACTTTATTTTTAAAATTTTTTGGTGGTTATTTTTGTGTATTTTTAAAGCTCTGCAATTGGGGAAAATGTTGGAGAAGTTTAATAAGTCCCAGTTGATAATAATTTAGCTTCTTGTATCCTATCTTATGCTTATATCTTATGCTAATATGGTGAAAACAGGTTAAGCATGTTAAAAGACCTGTCAACTATAAAACTACAAGAATCTTTAGGTTTCATTTATTCATCAGTGATGTATAGTGATTGTCCACAATGTACCAGATACTGTACCACACACCAAATTTGATAGATTTTTATTTGGAAATGGTCTTTTCCTTAGGGAAAGTAATTGCACTTCAGTAATTACAGATTTGTCATGATAAGTAGTATGAGTAAAGTACTCTTAATAGCACAGAGGGGTGTTTGGTTTTGACTTAGGGAAAGGTATCATGAAGAACTGAGTCTTGAAGGACAAGCAGGAGTTTTCTAGATGACAAAAAGTAAATACTGAAACAGGAAACAGAAAGAGACTCCAAAAGCATCAAAGGGACTGGCATGTCCATGAAATAATAAGTTTGGCATTAATAAAGGCTGTTCTGCTTTTGGGAGAGTAGCAGAAAAATTAACGAGAAAGATGGCAGGTGCCATTTCATTTTAAGAAGTTGGTTCCACTTTAAGTCAATGCTTTAGTATGGCACAAAAAACAAGCTCACAGAGAAAAGCAATGTTAGAGGCTCTTAGGGAAGTGACACGATCAGAAATAGCTTTAAAAAATAATTCTGACAACAGAAAGAAGGAACTTAGCAGGTCTTATGTCAGGGAGACCAGTAAGAAATCTTTTGAAACACATTAAAAACATATGGGGGCTTATACTGGAGTAGAATAGTAACAGTAACAAATGTATTAAGTGTCACATAACCTATGTGTATTAAGTGTACAGAGCTTTACCTAGATTACCTATGCTTTTATTCTTTACTTTTTCTTTATATTATTTAATTTTATTTTTTTTAAGATTTTATTTATTCATGAGAGACAGAGAGAGAAAGAGAAGCAGGCTCCATGCAGGGAGCCCAATGTGGGACTCGATCCCAGGTCTCCAGGATCATGACCTGGGCCAAAGGCAGGCGCTAAACCGCTGAGCCGCCCAGGATCCCCTAATTTAAAGCTCTATAAGAAACTGTAATGTAGTTAGTATATACCTATTTACCAATAAGGAATCAAAGGCAGAGAAGGTAACCTGTCCAAAGTCACAGAGCAGGCAGGGGCCCCAGGATTCCAATGCAAATCCACCTGCTTTTGGAGCTCAGGTATGTGAACTTATGTAACTGTAGCTTAAGTAGGGGCTAGATTTGTGAGACCGTGTTAAGAGAAATACAGTAGAAGGAGAACATAGTGATGGAGAAAGCAGGATCTGGAGTTAAAATACCTGGATTCAATTCTGTGTAACTGGAGCAAGCTATTTAAAACATAAGAGAATAATTCAAATATGCCAAGCCTCAGACTTTTCATCTGTAAGGCGGAGATAATAACAGCACCCACAGGCTACTATTAAAGGCTATTATGAGGATAAGATGAGGTAATGTATAGAAAGGGCTTAGTAGAGTGCTTAGCTCAAGGGCTAGATAAAAAGGCAGCCATAGTAATGGTGGTGGTGGTGGTGGTGGTAGTAGTAGTAGTAGTAGTAGTAGTAGTAGTAGTAGTAGTAAAATTCTCCTTAATTATTTTTAGAAGTCTTGGTAACTTACTGGATGTCAGCAAAGAAAAAGAAGTTAAGAATGGCATCATGGTTTCTAATATGAACGGCTGGATGGGGGTGATGTCCCAAATGAAGGAGGGAACAGTTTAAGAAGATACCAAGCTCAAGGTAGGCATCTGAGCTTCAAATACTGCAGGACATCTAGATACATGTACCCATTAGATGGTCTAACCTGGTAAGAGAACCAGGTACTTAAAATGAGACTGCATGCAATCATCCAGGCTAAGTGTGTATTGAAAGAGAAGTCCAAGAAATAAGACTTTAGAGAACAACATTTAAAAGCCTGAAAGAAAAGAAAGTGGATGGGAACTTGGCAGTCCTGTTAAGTGCTTCACCCATAAAAAAGAGTACCAGGTAAAAATGAAGGGATGTCCAGGAAACATAGTTGTATCCCATTAGGTATTTCTCCTTGTTTTCTTATCTACAGTGACCTTAGAGGCTATCTCCAGCTCCTGATTCCTGGCTGCAGCTCTCTATTACAGCCTCTGGAACATCTCCTCCTTGGCTTCTGTGTCTTCACAGTATTGGTCTTGATTCTTTTTTTGGATTGCTTTTTGAATCACAAGCTGAACCAACTCACCACGGCTTTCTGCTATTGACCTTGCAGTCCATGATATGCCAGCTATAAAAGAAGCCTAAAATCAGATGAAAGGAAAAAAAAAAAAACTGGAAGTGAACTAGAAAGCATGGCTTCAGAGAAGCCAAGAAAGCAAAATGTTTCAAGAAGGAAAATAGCCAACTTGTTCATGCAGCAAACAGAATGAGGACTGAAATGGAGGTAATTAGATTTGGCAGCTAGGAAGCTCCTGGTGTCTTCGAATAGGACAACTTCAAGAAAGTGGTAAAGAAGGGCACCTGGGTGGCTCAGTCAGCTAAGCATTTGCCATCAGCTCAGGTCAGCATCCCAATGTCCTGGGATTAGCTCAGAGAAATCAGGATCCCAGCTCAACAGGGAGTCTGCCCCCTGCCCTGGCCCCTGCCCATGTTCTCTCTCTCTCTCTCTCTCAAATAAATAAACAGAATCTTAAAAAAAAAGTGATAAAGGGACAAGAGACAAATCTATGAAAAAGAGCTGGTGTGATTAACTTTGTACCCTCTAATTTTCTCTATGAAGCAAACAGATCATCCTCCGATAGTAAGGAGATTAGGCAGGAATTAGAAATTGTAGTCCATATAGGTGATTTACACATATAGAATTCTCATGACCACCACTTGCAGTGGATATTATCCCCGTGTTACACGTTAGGCAGCTGACATAATGAGATGAAGTCATGCAGCTAGTGTGAGGCAAATTTAGAACTCAAACCCAGGTCTGTCGCCAAATTCCCCATGTTTCTTTTTTTTTAGTATATGTGCTGCCGAAGCGAGCACAAATTCCCCATGTTTCTTACTGCATTTAGCCACCAAGGGGAATGTGGATGTAGTAATAATAGGTATAGTATTATAATACAGTATTATAAATATTATTACTTCTATATTAGCATATAATAGTGGTAAGAAAGATGAGTAAGAAGGAATCAGATGATGGTGGTGCTCATGGTGACAGAGAGATAAATGCTTTTGTTACTTAAAATTTAATAACAAGTAATAGCCTCGCATCCAACTTTATGCCATAAACCCCAGTGGCCATGGGGATGCTACTTAATACAAATGACTTTTCTGAGTTTCATTTCAGCCACCACAAAGTATCATTTACAGACTTTGCTTTTGTTATCGTCTAAACATGTCTTTAAAATATTTATAAGCTTTAACTTTTTACTTTTATTTTCAAGGCTATGAAAGATATTTTGAAAATCATAAATATGTAAACTGCAAACATTTCCCTTGAACTTAGAGTTGTATTAAATAATACAATTTTACATTTTGCCACTGAAGTTTGAATCCTTTTCATACCCTGAATTACAGAGGTCTATCACTTTCTAATACACTTTCTATCAAAAATGTAATTTTAAAAAATGATAGCTATAACGTTATAGAAAAAGCCATAAAACAGGTGGCATGAATATTTGAAAGATAGTAAAGTATAACCCAGCTGTCTAGCAGGAAAATCAATCTTTTAAAATTGTAAAGTTTTTGTGTAGAATGGAGGGAGTTACCATTTAAGCAAGTGACATTTAAAAAATCATTTTGTTGAAAATCTTTTCAAAGTACATATATGAGGGAGTACGTATTTACTTCATAAGACAGATGATACTCAACCTATCTTTTTTGTGATGGTTCCAATAATAGAGTAATTGCTCTCTGGGTATATTGAGGATTATAGGATGACTTTCTTCTATGTTAAATGGCTCCATAAAGCTATGCCTTCTTAATTTTTGTGTCCGATTGTTATAGATTTTTTTTTTACACCTCCTTCCTTACCAATGCTCACTTCTTACTGCACGCCCATTTATTCGCAGACTCATTCATGCCTGTTGTAACATTAAATTAGTCCATCCAACCCATACATGTGTAAATAAAGATAAAAATTTGCACATAGCCATGCTTACCCACAATGCTCCTTGGCTGGCTCCCTCCCATTCCATTTTCTAGCTGGCCTGCCAACTGTGGCCTTTTTCCTTCCTGCTAATGCCATTTTGACTTATGTTGCTACACAATTCAGCTCTTCCTTCAAGAAGTATATGAAGTATCATTGACCAGCAACTCCAGCTAGCTGTTGTACCTCCACATCTGTGGTGTTCATATTGAAGCCATTCTCTCTTCAGGAGGCTCCCAGTCAATAACTAACGCAGTGGGGTCCTATAGCTGGGCCATTTCTGCCTTACCTAAGATTTCTCTAGTGGGCAATCTTTGTTTGGGCCTCAGTTGCCTGGCCAGACTTTCTCCAAGCTGCCCTGTGCCCCAGGGCTCTTCCTACCTCATCTCTCCTTTCACAGGTGTCAGACCTGCCAAGGCAGGTTTGAAGGCTCTCCCCAACTACTCCTGCTCTCTTCCTCCTTATCCTTCACAGATGTTTTCTTGGTACTTTTTTGGTACATCTAATTTTGGTTTGGTACCTGCTACCCAGAGGACCCAATAGTTGGTTAAAAAAAAAAAATGGTGCAAGAAAGCAGGCAGTAAAATTAGGTTTAGGGATTGTTCATTCATGTTGGCCGGCAAGCCACCCTGAGACCTCGTCCTGAGTGGACTGTGGGGAACAGAAAGTTCCTGGCACAAGGAAGCTCTATGATTACTGAAGATCTCACTGCTGGATACTTGGGAATATAGAGGGGAACAGCTTTGCTAGTATGATGATTTAGACATATGAAAGATATGGGGAGAATAATGCCTACAAGTAGAATGGTGTTGGCTTGTTATTTCAAAGTTCTATTGATGTCTTGCAGAGGGAGAATGGGGGATAGTGAGAAACTGAGAGATCAGTTCTTTTACTGAAAAGGCACAGTTGTAAGAGACAGAGAGACCATCTGAGCACTTTCTTGGAAAGTGGGATTTAACACCATCACAAGGACTACCCCTCTAACTCCTCGGATGGGGCAAACTCACTGTAGAGTGGCTCTTAGAAACCAAGAAAAGGTGATAACTCAGGGTGAAGCTGAAATGCCTGAGCTGCCATGAAAGATGGTTGAGGAAAGAATAAAAGGGCTACAGGAAGGAGTATATTATAATAGCTTCATAACGTTAGACCAGAGAGCCTACCAGAAGATTATGTTCCATAGCTGGGCCTGGAAAATGCACTGTTCTCCAAAGCCTTCAGCAATGCACTGGTGAGAGGGGCACCAGCGTTATAAAGTCTAGTGGCAGCACTCCTTATAGGCCAGAGATAAAGCTGTCACAGATTTAAGCTCATTCATATCAATGGGGATGATAGCACTTCAAAATAATAGAGGCCAGATAATGAAACTTAACTGCCAGAAGCCAGGGAGACCACCATTATTATAACTACCAGCAAAATTGGAATAGCCTGTCAAGGGAGCATGACACATAGAAAGCTATGGAAATGGTTAAGAGAATCTGGTGTCCCTGCTTGCAAAACAGGACAACCAAGGAGATTGCCATTTAACCTCTATAATCAGAAATAGGCAAGAACAGAGAAGCAGGAAGATAGGGGTAGTTGCCTCAATAAAAATTCATGCTCAGTTCCTAGACCTGAGACAAATTTTTAAACAATTAATTAATTTATTAAAGGATATAATTTTGGATATAATTATAGATATAATTTTTCTAATCTCTTGAGGTGACCACAAGGTGTCTTCATCTTTTTTTATTATTTTTTTCTTCTTTTTTTTCTTCATCTTTTCTAATTCAACATTTTCCCAAATGATTGACATACATCACTGTGTAAGTTTAAGGCATACAGCCTAGTGGTTTGATTTACATATATTATGAAATGTCTACCACAATAGTTCAGCTAACATCCCATTTCATAGATAAAGTAAAAAGAAGAAAGAAAGAAAGAAAGAAAGAAAGAAAGAAAGAAAGAAAGAAAGAAAGAAAGAAAGAAAAGAAAGAAAGAAAGAAAGAAAGAAAGAAAGAAAGAAAGAAAGAAAGAAAGAAAGAAAGAAAGAAAGAAAGAAAGAAAAAGAAAGAAAGAACAATTTTTCTTTGTGGTAAGAACTTAGGGTTCTTAGGGTTTGCTCTCTGAATAACTTTCATATGTAGCCTATAGCAGTTTTAGCTATGATCATCATGTTGCACATTACATCCCTAGTGCTTATTTATCTTGAAACTGGAAGTTTGAACCTTTGACCATCTTCCTGCAATTCCCCCTCCCCCCCACTCTCCACCTCTAGTACCCATAAGTCTGATGATCAGTTTTTCTATGAATTTGAGGTTTTTTTTTTCCTTTTAGATTCCACATATAAGTGAGGTCATACAGTATTATTTCACTTTGCATGATGTCTTCCAGGCCCACTAATGTCACAAATGTTAGGACATCCTCGTTTTTTATGGCTGAATAATATTCCATTGTATATGTGCATATAATACCACAACTTCTCTATTCATTTATCTACCAATGAACACTTAGGTCATTTCCATGTCATGGCTAGTGTAAATAATGCTGCTATGAACAGGGGGGTGCAGACATCTTTTCAAGTTACTGTTTTCATTTCCTTTGGATATGTTCCCAGAGTGCGATTGCTGGATCGTCAAGTAGTTCTATTTTTAATTTTTTAAAAAGATTTTATTTATTTATTCATGAGAGAGAGAGAGAGAGAGAGAGAGAGAGAGAGAGAGAGAGGCAGAGACACAGGCAGAGGGAGAAGCAGGCTCCATACAGGAAGCCCAAAGTGGGACTCGATCCCAGGTCTCCAGGATCACGCCCCGGGTCGAAGGTGGCGCTAAACTTCTGAGCCACCAGGGCTGCCCTATTTTTAATTTTTTGAAGATCCTCCATATCGTTTTCATAGTGACTGCACCAATTTTGAGACGATTTTCAGACAAAGAATGTAATGATTGAAATAGCTGTGTCCAAAGGTGGAAGAACCTTACAACACCAGGTCAAGTATTAACCTTAATGATTTCCCCAGTCCTGCCCCAAAGGGACCTTCATCCATTTCCACAGGTGGCTATGCACTGGACAAAGGAGGATAGTTGCACATGCTGAGGACATCTGGACATACCATCAGAGCTGACATTAATAACTGCAAACCTGAAGTGTCATCATGACCATCAAGGGCTTTGGGACCCAGTTAATCAATGTAGTCTGGGTCTACTGGGTTCACGAACCTAGCTGGTGGTCATTTCAGTCATTTTTGATGAAATATTAGGGTTACCATTAGGTTTTATTCATTTAGATCCCTGGCCAGTAGGATAAGAACCATCATATTGGAGAAGGCCAAGAGGAAGCCTCTGAAGCCATCACCTTCCCAAGCCATGATAGTAAATGAAAAATAATATTGCATCCCCAAAACAATGGCACAGACTAGTTCTGTTGTGATAGTTAACTTTATGTGTCAACTTAGCTAGGCCACAGTGCATAGATACTTGGTTAAACATTATTTTTGATATTCCTATGAGAGTATTTTTGGATGAAATTTCCATTTAAACTGGCGGACTTAAGTAAAGCATATGGTCATGGGCTTCATCCAATCAGCTGAAAACCTGAATAGAACAAAAAGCTGATCTCCCCTGAACAAGAGGGAATTATGCCTCAGACTTCAACTGTAACATCTGCTTTTCCTTCCTCCAGTATGCTTGTCTTCCTTGTCAGATTTTGGACTTGCCAAGCCTCCACAATCACATGAGCCAAATAAATATCTCCAAAGAATGCTTTTAAAAAATGAATTTATTTATTAAAACACATGCACATACACAGCCTATCAGTTGTTACTATGGAGAACCCTGACTAATACAACCACTATTGAAGATTTACAGGATGCATGTAGTGGTCCCTGTCTTATTTTAATTTAATTCACCAATCAGATATCCTCTAAAACCACATGTATTCCGCACAATGATTATACATTTTTGCAAGCTCAACCAGGTTGCTATACCAAGCAGGATGTTGATGCTAAAGCAGATGAGCCAGGCCTCAGCTATGTATTATGCAAACACTGATTTGATAATTGTATTCTTTTCTATACCAATCAGAAAAGAAGATCAGAAAAAAAGAGAAAAGAAAAGAGCATCAGAAATAGTTCACACTGACGTGGAACAGATAACAAGATTCATTTATAGTTTCACTCAGGTCTGTGTTAACTCTCCACACTCTGTCATGATATAGTTCAAAGAGTACATCATTACATCGATCCAAAATGTTGGTGATATAATGCTGGCAAGACAAGCAAGAGTTGGTTTGTATGCTGGAGGCCTTGGCACACAAGCTTCAGAATGTAGGAAATAAAACCTATATAGCTTCAGGGACCTACCCACTTCAAGAAAGTTTTTAGGAGTTCATTGACCAGGAGCAGGTCAGGACATCTCTAAAGTAAAAGACAAATTGCTACATCTTATATTTCCTGCTACAAAGAAATACAACATCTGCTGAACTTCTTTGGGTTCTGGAGGCAACCAAATCTACAAGTGGAACTATATTCCAGCCTATTGACTTGGTGACATGGAAACCTGCCAGCTTTGAGTAGAAAGTGGAGCAGAAAGGAGACTTGCAGGAAGTGTAGGTGGTAGCTCAAACAGTCATACCACTGGAAGAGGAGAGATGAGGAAGTCTGCAGTGGAAGCATGTGGATGGACATATGGAAGTGGACATGAAGTGTGAAGATTTTTGTATTACATGTTAATGCCCACCAAAAAAGCATCTGCATTGGAAAAGGCATTGAAAAAGCAATTAGCCAAAGTTACATGGCTAGTTAACGTTAGCCAGCCTTCATCATTGGTCATCTCAGAATTACCACAAGGGACACCTAAATGAAATGGCCATGTTGTCAAAGATGGCATCTACACGTGGGCCCCACATCATGAATTTACTAATTTACTGTTTACAAAGACAAATCTAACTGCTGCTGCCTCAGGATATCTAAACTACCAGCAGTAGAGACCAACACTGAGAACTGGTATGGCACTATTCCTCATGGAGATCAATACTCACTGGTGTCATTGAGCTCTTCAGTCCTGAAAGGGCCAACAGTTCAACCTCACAGTGATAGATACAAATTCTAGGTCCGGATTTTCCTTTTCTGCTTGAAGAGCTTCAGTTTGCATCACTACCCAGGAGTTTATGCAATGTTTGATTCATGGACATAGAATTCCATATTGCATAGCATCTGACCAGGAAACCCACATTATAGTGAAAGAGTTTCAAGACTGGGCTGTTGGCCACAGAATCCAGTGAACCCTCACCATTCTAAAATAGCCAGCCTAATAGGATGTTGGAGCACCTTACTAAAGCACAGCTGAAATACCATCTTGGAGACAGTACTCTGCAAGCATAGGTTGACCTCATTTAGGATACAGTACATGCATTGAATCAAAGACATCTATAGCACTGGGTCTCCAAATGAAAGAATACCTGTGCACAGAAACCCAAGGGTGGAAGGAGTGATGGCCCACTTACCATCACTGCCAATGATCCACTGTAGGATATTTTGCTGCTTATTCCTACAACTCTGAGCTCAGAGTGGGTGAAGTTCTCACCCCCAAAAGGAGTACACTCTTGCCAAGGTGACAGCAAAGCTTCTATCTAACTCAAGCTAGGGCTGCTGTTTAAGCATTTTGGACTCCTTGTATCCATAACGAGCAGACAGGAAGAGAAGTCACCATTTTTGTTGGGGTAAGAGACCCAGAACAGCCAGAGGAGGTAAGGTTGCATTTCCACAAGGTGATCCATTTGGATGCCTCTTAGTACTCCCTTGACCAATTATAACCACAAATGAACACATGTAGACATGTAGCAATGTTAGCCTGGAAAGGGATGATTATCAAGGAATCAGGTCCCTCAGGAGTGAAGATTTGGGTCATTCCACCAAGTAAGCCAACAGGTACAACAGAGGTGATAGCTAAGGATGAGGGGAATTTTGAAAGGACAGTGCAGGAGGGAAACGATGAGTACCAACCTCTTACAGTTCTGCAACCAAACTATAGCATCTGGAGATGGAGTTTTCCCCCCACTAACTTCCCTCTTTGAAGTTTCCTCTCAGGAAGAAAGGCTCACAGGAATCATGGAAGAGTTGCTCCCCAGATGTGGGTGGAGAAGTGTATCTGTGTGGCATGCAGGGTGGACTGTAGCAGCCATGCAGGTACGCCACTCAGATTTCCCTTCCAAAGAACTTGCTGTGAGGAGTACGGTGGGCTGACCTGACCTCTAGCTGCTGCCTGTTGTGACCCAGCACATCATTCATTTCTGGGGCCAGGCTTCCGCCAAGCTGCTTCCAGCTTATGACTGAGCACAGCAATACTCTCAGAATATGGCCCTTTCTCCCCAGAACATGATCCGTCCAGTGGACAATCTTTCCGAGGGCACTCGCCACTGACCTTGCTGCCATGCAGTCTGAGGCTCTTTCTACAGGATTCCCCTTCCTTTCCTCTCTCTCTTCACAGAGATCAGACCTTTAGCGTGTCCTGAGAACCCACCTCATCCACTCCCACTTCCCACCTCCTTTATCCTTCATAGGCATTTCCCTCAGTGAGCTTCTTGCCTATCTCATTCCATCTTGCTCCTTAGAGGACCCAAAGTAAGACAAATTGTTTTTTTGAATTTTGATATTTAGAATTCCCTGCAAGCTTTGACATATGCTCATTGTTCAGTTTAGTCTTCTGCCATTTTACATAATTCTCTCAGTTTCCTCCCTTTAGTTTCCAGGCCCTGGCATATTTCCATGTTATGTTTGTCAATCCTTCCTGGAATCTGGCGTTCAAGCACATTTTAAAGACCATTTCTAATTAGCACAGTCCTGACAACAGTCTTATCACTAATTAGGATTGCAGTCCTTGGACAATCATTGCTTTTGAAGCCAAACTAACAGGTGCTTCACATCATGAGTGCATAAATAATCTGGTCTCACTTAGCAGACAGTTAAAAAAATATATTAAACTTCCCTTCACAGAATCTACATTCCTACCTTTCCTCTGAGTCAACTGAGGTATGGGCTTTCAAGTTAATTCTCCTCATTCCTTCCCAAATATACTGCTGGATCTAAATTCCTAGGATTCTCTAGTTAAAGACTAAATTTCGTATAGAATCATTAACATTTGAACTGCCCACTCAAAAGGAGCATTCCTAAAATTGCCTCTCTTTTCAGCAAATTTTACATCTCCCCATTTTGCTGTATTCCAGTTCTCTTGCCAGGGCCTCCATTTCTTTTTTGGTTGTAATATTCCATTACCCCTTCTGCTTTTGCACTCAATTGTCCATTTACGGGCAGCATTTTGCTTTTCTTCAGCCAGTAACAGAAACTCAACCTTTGAAGTTGTACTATTCTAGAATAGTTTTCACATGAGCACAGATCTTTTTCCTAATGTACTTTGCAGCTGGTGAACTTATTCCTTACACAGAAAGATTCCAAGATAAGGCATGATAAAGAAAACCTTAGTAAAGTAGGTTAGTGCTAATTCTGTGCATACTGTTGAAAGTTTCCCAGGTACCATAATTACAGGAACTCATATCTTTGATGCACATTTAATGCAACTATAAATATTTCACTTACAGAACGTCCATTCACAGAGCTCATCAAGTTTCCACTGAATTGAATCTAACAGTACAAGCATATCTATGCCTGCTTCATATGACTGCCTTAGATAGTCATGCCTAAAGGAGTTTCACAAAGCAGCCCTGCTTTATTTGGGCAGAATTGTATATAAACAACCCAGATAGAAAGAAAAACTCCCAAGAAAGTTAATAACCAGTTAGCTCTAGTTTAATAATGAGCACAGTCAGGAACTTCTTCTTTGAATATAGAAATCTCTTTGTTATTGCTTAAATCCATATTTTAAAAAAGATTTATTATTTTTTTAGAGAGAGTTTGTGTGAGTGGGGGAGGGGCAGAGGGAGGGAGGGAGAGAGAGAGAAAGAAAGAAGCAGAGTCCCTAATGAGCTTGGAGCCTGACACAGGGCTTGATCCCACTACCCTGAGATCATGATCTGAACTGAAAATCAAGACTGGACACTTAGCCAACTGAGCCACCTAGGTGCCCTCATTTTTTAATTATGTGTGTTACATAGAGGTTAAAAAACTCACATGATTTTTTTTTCTTTTTTTACAGAATGATGCCCCAAGTTGTCATTGTTTTTTTCCTGGAGTAAACATTTTCATGATGATCACTTTCTATTTGAATAGCACAACACATTCATTCATTCAATAAATAAATATTTATTAATCTCAAATCATCCTTTTGGCAATATTTTAAATCATTTCTGTCCTTTGAAAATTATCATGGACTCAGGGTTCTTTTGACAGACTCATCTTCCAATTACCCTGATCATTTTTTTAAAGATTTTATTTATTTATTCATGAGAGACACAGAGAAAGAGAGAAAGAGAGAGAGGCAGAGACACAGGCAGAGGGAGAAGCAGGCTCCATGCAGGTAGCCCAATGCAGGACTCGATCCCGGGTCCCCAGGATCACACTCTGGGCCGAAGGTGGCACTAAACCACTGAGCCACTCAGGCTGCCCTACCCTGATCATTTTTAGTGTCAAATTTGTCATCTTTTGTCCAGTGACTACTCTCTCCTGTCAGAACTGTTCCTAACATTTATTTAGGTATTTGTAAAAACATCTTTAGTTTTTGGGAAGTGCCTAGTGAGCTCAGTTGGAAGAGCATGTGGCTCTTAATCTTGGGGGTCTGAATTTGAGCCCCACATAAGGTGTAGAGATTACTAAAAATAAATAAACTTTTAAAAAATCTTTAGTTTTTGACAACAACAAGTTGTCTCAGGCTCTTCTTGCTCTCTCCTCCCCTAAGATCTAGTACCACATAGTTTCCAAGGAGCTCTACTTCCTTTACTGAAGAATTTTGTAAGGAGAAAAACTATGAATACTAGGGTTCACATTCTATTATTCCTCATTATTAACGAAAGTAGTTTGAGCTAAGACTGATAGGATAAGTAGGAGTTCACCAGAGGAAGTAGAGAGGCAAGTGTGCTCTAGCAACAAAGGGAGATATAATAAGGCAAGACAAAAATTAAACAGAGAGTAAAATAATGTATACTAGTTGAAATGAAAAAGGATGTAAAGGCACTATGGAAACATATCAAACCAAGAGCTTACCTGAAAATGGCAAGTGTTAAGGAAAGGCTTTCTGAACAAATCGACTTTGATTTAAGTAGTAGACATTACCAATATCCACTCCTCCTTTCCTTCCTGAGCATGTGAAAAGCTTCACTTCCTGGATCTCCTTTAAATAATATAGGCTATCTAGCTGATATAAGCTAATAGAGTGCGAGCAGAAAAAATATGTGTCACTTTCTGACTGAGACAGTTAAAAGATTCTCCACTAGCTCACTCTTCCCATGTCAAGTTGGCCAACAACATTCTAGATGGTGGAATCCCCACCACGTGGGTCCTTGAGTGACCATATGCAGCAGAACACCTCTTTAGACTTTATCAGCCTACAACAGCCTTGGTGTGAGTAACAAATAATCTTTTAAATATTGAGCCACTGAAATTTGGAGGCTGTATTACAACGAATGCAACCTCATATCTTCCTTACTCCCCTTGGGGAAATTTGATTCTTCTTGGGTTGGCACCAGGAGAGAGAGCAATCAGGCATCAAGATATCAATTTACAAGTGAAGCTAATTCACAAAGCCATCATGAAAATAAGGTTTTCTGTGTCCTAATCCAAGGTTCCTTCTAGGAAGTGATGCTGCCAGGCAAAACAGTAGGTATGAAAAACACCTACTTTGTCCTAGTTATGATAAAATCTGTGGGCGATAAGGCAGGTCTTCAATCCCCAGAAGCATCTGGCGATAACTCCATCCTAATTATAGTTTAATCCAGTTGAATGTGGCTCTTCTCACTGATATCATTAATACAGGGGATGGAGAGGGGAGAAATGAGAGGACTGTAACAGCAGCAAATGCAAATGGTCCTAATGCAATCACAAGCAAGCTTCAGCAGACTTCTTGTTTCACATTGTCAAATTCCCACTCTTAGTTTATCTCCTTTGTGTGGTTGCAAAAATGTGAACAATTTATAATCTATTTATCTTGCCTGACCCAAATATATTCTCCTAAACTCAATAAACTTTTATGTTATAATTCTCTTAGTGTAGCACATCTGTAATATATAGAAAACTTCCAAGTATACTTAACTACATAATTACAGCTTTTAAAATTCTTTGTTGACTGCTGTTATAGATCATTTTGTTTAACATTTACCTTCCTCCCGTTAAAATTTGAACTCCACAAAGGCAAGGACTCGGACTGTGTTGGGCTCTGCTGCCATCCTCAGGGACTAGCACCAGGTCCTGGCACATAGTAGGCATGGAATACATAACTGTTGAAAGAATGTCTTATTTTATAAGAATAATTTGTAACAATGATGAAAAGAATAGATTGGAATTCAATGAGACAAGAAACAGAGAGTCCAGATGGAGGCCACTGGAGTTCTTCAAATGAGAGATGAAGATGATTCAGACCGATGCAGTAGCAGCAGGGGAGAGGGGGGAAATGGAAAGAAATGAACAGATTTGAGACATATTTAGAAGACAAAGTAGACAGGACTTGGTGATTGATTGGATAGTAGGAGCTGTGCAGGGAAAAAAGTCAATTTTCACTATGGGCAATGAAATGATCAGTGTAACCCTGAGGAGGAATGGACTAGGAGAGCATAAGGTGGATGATAATGACTCCAGTTAGTATGAATTCTTATAAGCTATCTGAGTATCAGTGCCTAGTAAGCCACCATATATATCAATTCTGTAACTCAGGAGAATGGCTGGTATCTGAAAAACAGGTTTGGGAAAAAGCATAGCTATAGAATTTTTCACTCATGTAAATATATGAAAGTAGAGTGTGAGAACAGGTCTTAGAATAAAACCCTGAGGATTATACATATTTAAGATTTTTTAAAAAAGAAACCAGAGTATGTTTATTGGATTTGTTGAACTTGGTAATATGCACTCAGCTTATGTTTCCCTCCATCGCTGCTTTTAAACCATTCCACCCTAGATAGTATCTTGCGCATCTTTCATTAATTTTTGTTAAATTCTCAGTATTCAAATAGTACTGTTTTCATATGCAAAAGTGTTCAGACCAATCTAAATTATAACTTCCATCTAAAAGCTCCCACCAGTCCAAGGTTGCCTCTTTCTTCCACTTCTAGCCTGACTTGGGTTCCCAGTCAGAGTGGAGGAAGGGTGTGGTCTGTTCTTTTCCTCTTTTTGTGCCACATTTCCCTTATTCCTTCTATGGCTCTTGATTCCTTCTAGGTTACTGTAAGAAGGTGGGATAAGAGAAAAAAGTGACAAAATTATTTCTTTTGTAGTTGGTGGTCAAATGCCCTCTCCCATGACAGATGTTAAAGTGTTCTTTCTGCTGCAGGGAACTTTGTGAACTCTTAAAGGCACTTATCCTTCATTTTCCTCCAAACATCTGGGGACCTCTACAGAGTACTATTCCTTGATTCAGAAAATCCATTATCCAACTAATCTCACACAATTCCCCTCAATGTTCATCTTTTTTTTTTTTTTTTTCTGCTGGGATAACCAACCCTCCATTTATTGAGTCGGATCCTTGCAAGATCATGTTGCCTTCCAGTATTAGCCAAGATAGATAGGTTATGCTATAGCAGCTACTAAATCTCAGTAGAAATGTACTCTTACTCATGCTACATGTCCAATGTGGGTTAGTAGGGGGCTCTGCAGTCATAGCCATTCAGGAACTGGGAGTGACAAAGACTCCCTCTTGATTCATGCTTCTATGATCACCATGGCAAAAGGAAAAATCATGGTGAATCCTGTGCTGACTCTTCAAGCTTCCACCCAGAAGTGACACCTCTCTTCTGCCCATATTTCTTGGGCCAAAGCTGGGCATATACCCAAGTCTAACTTGAATGAGAATGAGAATGTACAATCCACATGCCCAGATGAAGAGAACTGGAATATTTTCAAACAGCACTAATGACTACCACATCCTCACATGGTCCAGTTGGCCTGGAGGGAATATTCCAAACCCTTAGTGTAGGCTGCTCTCACTATCTCTCTCCATCCTTCCCACTCCCTCTGCTGACAGGGCCTTTGCACTAGCCAGCTCCTGTTTTATCATGCAGACTCTCAAACTCTTAGAAGCCTATGTCAGACTCTCAAAAAACCCCACAAAAAAAAACAAAACCCAAAAAAACTGTGCTTGGCTCTGGTGTGAGTCTGGAAGTGGTACAAGGAGTTTTTGCATTTCAGTGAGCATCCAGCAGAGAACATGAGGCCAATGTTCATTTCTGGAAAGTATTCACCCTAAATTTCTCTGAGTGCTCACTTACTGCCTCCCTCACTTGGCTTCAGATGAGGTAGCATTCCCCTCAACTCCTTTATGGGAGGAGAAAAAATTGTTGTAGCACTCTCTACTTGGCCAGCAACTCTCTTCCAAGAAACCATCTTCCCCTAGGAAATCTCTAGATGAGTTAAGGGGCACAGAACAAGGTCTGTCCACTCTTAGCAAATTATAATACTTGTCTTTTGAATAAGGGGCACATGTCATTTGTTTTCAGCTTTAGGTTTCAGCTGAAATTTGAGACATCAAATGAAGTCCCATTTAGCATATTATCCCATCTGTAAATGAACTAGAGACAAACCACAGAAGAGACAGGAAGAAAATCAGAAGAATGTATGATTTTGGTAGCCACAGATTGCTTGAAGAAGAAGTGGCTGAGGAGTGAGAGAGAGGTGGGGTGGTAGGGACAGTCCTCACAGCAAGTACACATCAAGAAGTATGGCTGCAGGGGTGCTTGGGTGGCTCAACTGATTAAGTATCTGCCTTAGGCTTCAGTCATGATCCCAGGGTTTGGGGATTGAGCCCTGCATCAGGCTTCCTCCTCTATAGGGAGCCTGCTTCTCCTTCTCCCCCTCTCTGCTGTTCCCCTGTTGTGCTCTCTCTCTCTCTCTCTCTCTCTCTCTCTCTGTGTGTGTCAAATAAATAAATAAAATCTTAAAAAGAAGTGTGGCTGTGAAGGGAAGTGAGGAGTAATGTGGTGCTTGGGGAGAACATGAGCATAGAAGGAAGGCTTATTTTTTAAAATGAAAGACTTATCAAGTTTAAATGCTAATAAAAAGGGAACTGGGGGCACGTGGGTGGCTCAGTTGGTTAAGCATCTGGACTTCAGCTCAGGTCATGATCCCAGGGTCCTGGGATAAAGCCCTGTGCTGGGAAGTGGGGGTCCCTACTCAGTGGGGAGCCTGCTTCTCCCTCTCTCTGGGCCCCTCCCCCTGTTCATGCACTTGCTTTCTCTTTCCTTCTCTCATAAATAAATAAATAAATAAATAAATAAATAAATAAATAAATATTTTTAAAATGCGAAATAAAAAATAAAAAGGGAACTAGGTGGGAATGGAGAATGAGAGATTAAGTGGATGATGAAATGGTTTTCAATCAGTAATTCTGATCTTCAAAAGAAAATAAATCCACATCATGGATGTTAAAATTCATTGCAGAGATGCTGACATGCCGTGGGATGTTATTCTATGCACCCGTGGTGGTGGTGGTGGTAGGAAATGAAACGAAGAAATGGAAGGATTTTTCTGACTGAATAATATTGGTTCTTGGGCAGCTGTAGCTTTTTACTCAATAGAATAGGTATGTTCATAAGGCTCTAAAATGTTATAAACCTCTCTGCATCCTTGAATACATACTTTTATTCCCTTTGTGATGAATAAGAGTCTTAACTTGTTCCCTGGTGCTATTTACATAGCTCAATAAAGTGAAATTTTAATTTATTTTTATTGTTTATAATAGGAAAACCCCTAAAGGTACCAGTTAGTATTTGTAAGGAGCTAATCTGCTAAGTGCTTTTATTTCTTCAGCTCCCACTCAAGTACTTTGCTACAGTGACAACCATCTCTCCCTTCTGGATACATAAACCTTTTGATTTCTACACAAATTATTTAATTTGGGCTGATTAAGGGAAAAAAAAACAGCTTGCTATGGTATGGGTAAAAAAGAAGTGTTTCCACAGCTCTATTTCAAACTTATTTCCAAATTTAGTTATGTGGATTACTAAGTTTTATTTGGAAGTGTTAATAGATCATAATTAAAAACTAGGTCATTACTTTGAGCGCAGCCCCTGGTATGCATGCACACAACCATCTAGTACCTTGCCTAGAAACAGCAGGAGTTCAAGCAGTGTAAGACTAAAGAACAAATGAAGAGATGGGTGGAAGAATGGATGAAAGGGTAAATGAATATTTACATGCCACGGATCGTATAGAATATCTCACTTGATTCCATTCCAATCCCATTGTAAAACGTTTTGATGAGCAATTGAGGCTGAAAAGCTCAAAGCAACATGTTCCAGACTTCCTCACAGCCCATTTTCTATACATAACCTCTTCTTCAAGTCAATACGTCTATGTAAAAATCGGGAGATGGCAGTGACCACTGTGAGATGGAAAGCATGTGCCCCCAATTCTCTCTGGAGGTTTTTAACTTTTCTACAGCAATGGAACTGAGGTTCTAGTCTCTGGTCCTTGACTCTGGTGGTATTTGGAAGTTACGGATGTACCTGGAAAGTCTGACAGGGAATGTTTCGAAAAGAGTCTGACTGAGGCAGTGTGGTCCTAGAGTCAGCTGTCATGGCTGCAGCTTCCCAATCTCGTCAGAAGCAACAGCACACTTGACTAGTTGGTTCTGCAGTGTTTTCTGGGAGTCATTTGTGGAAGCCCAACCTAGATCCCACTCCCTCATTCCTTCCAATGATTGGGCAATCAAGGCAGTCATTAGTGTTGTTCACCAACTACGATTCTGCTTTTCTGCTTTCTGGGCATGTGGTATGACTGTTCTTTTTTTTTTTTTTTTTAAGATTTTATTTATTTATTCATGAGAGACACAGATAGAGAAAGAGGCAGAGACACAGGCAGAGGGAGAAGCGGGCTCCATGCAGGGAGCCCGATGTGGGACTCGATCCCAGGTCTCCAGGATCAGGCCTTGGGCTGAAGGCAGTGCTAAACCGCTGAGCCACCCAGGGATCCCTGTGGTATGACTGTTCTACCCACACTCTTGTAAGTGGGTTTGGCTGTGTAACTTGCTTGAGCTAAGGCAATGAGAACAAACGCCACCTCTTTCTTCTACTGTGGCTAATAGCAATGCCCTGGAAAGTGGTTGCTCCATTAGCTTGGAATGAGGATGCCACAGAATGGAATCCCCAGTCAACCCATGATGTTCACACAGCATGAATGAGATGTAAACCTTTGTTTTATAAAAAGACTTGGAGGCTATTGGTTACTGCCACACAGCCCAGGCCATTTCCTCTTAAAATATCTTTAGTGAATTCTGTTGCCTGTGATTAATCCCTGAGTCATTGTTTTCAGGAATATGACACTGACATATATATGATTTCAAGACTAAGTACTGTTAAGCTTATAAGATCATTATTACACGTCAAATAAGAGCAACCATCTTGGGTACCTGGGTAGCTCAATCGGTTAAGCATCTGCCTTAAGCTCAGGTCATGATCCCAGGGTCCTGGGTTGGAGCCCCAGTGTCGGACTCTCTGTTCAGTTGGGGGAGGGGAGGATCTGCTTTTCCCTCTCCCTGTGTCTGCTGCTCCCCCTTGCTCTGCTCTCTTTCTCTCTGTTAAATAAATAAATAAAATCTTAAAAAAGAGAGAGAGGGCAACCATCTTCTACATCTCTTATTTCCCCATAGTGCATAGAGCCTAATAGTAGGACCAACATATTACATACCCCTTGGAGGCATTAATCACAGTGCAGTGGTGCCCTGAGATGATACTGTGAATGACAGTCCTGGATTTGGGCTATACCAAAGCTCGGCCAAGCAGTCTGATAGAGGTATAGCAGAAAAATTATCTTACTTGGTTTGTTTCATAAGAAGGAAGTTAGGAAGTATACAAAACCAATAACCATACCATAATGTTTCACTAACTTGTTAACTAAACTAATATATTTATAATGACAAAAAGACCCTGAGAGGGAAGTATGATTACTTGGGACCACTAAAACTTTATTAAAATGCTCAATGTAATTTTGATTTCTTATTTTGAGGTTTTATTTTTTTTTTTTTTTTTTTTATTTATTTTTTTTTTTTATTGGTGTTCAATTTACTAACATACAGAATAACACCCAGTGCCCGTCACCCATTCACTCCCACCCCCCGCCCTCCTCCCCTTCTACCACCCCTAGTTCGTTTCCCAGAGTTAGCAGTCTTTACGTTCTGTCTCCCTTTCTGATATTTCCCACACATTTCTTCTCCCTTCCCTTATTTTCCCTTTCACTATTATTTATATTCCCCAAATGAATGAGAACATATAATGTTTGTCCTTCTCCGACTGACTTACTTCACTCAGCATAATACCCTCCAGTTCCATCCACGTTGAAGCAAATGGTGGGTATTTGTCATTTCTAATAGCTGAGTAATATTCCATTGTATACATAAACCACATCTTCTTTATCCATTCATCTTTCGTTGGACACCGAGGCTTCTTCCACAGTTTGGCTATCGTGGCCATTGCTGCTAGAAACATCGGGGTGCAGGTGTCCCGGCGTTTCATTGCATTTGTCTCTTTGGGGAAAATCCCCAACAGTGCAATTGCTGGGTCGTAGGGCAGGTATATTTTTAACTGTTTGAGGAACCTCCACACAGTTTTCCAGAGTGGCTGCACCAGTTCACATTCCCACCAACAGTGTAAGAGGGTTCCCTTTTCTCCGCATCCTCTCCAACATTTGTTGTTTCCTGCCTTGTTAATTTTCCCCATTCTCACTGGTGTGAGGTGGTATCTCATTGTAGTTTTGATTTGTATTTCCCTGATGGCAAGTGATGCAGAGCATTTTCTCATGTGCATGTTGGCCATGTCTATGTCTTCCTCTGTGAGGTTTCTGTTCATGTCTTTTGCCCATTTCATGATTGGATTGTTTGTTTCTTTGGTGTTGAGTTTAATAAGTTCTTTATAGATCTTGGAAACTAGCCCTTTATCTGATATGTCATTTGCAAATATCTTCTCCCATTCTGTAGGTTGTCTTTGAGTTTTGTTGACTGTATCCTTTGCTGTGCAAAAGCTTCTTATCTTGATGAAGTCCCAATAGTTCATTTTTGCTTTTGTTTCTTTTGCCTTCGTGGATGTATCTTGCAAGAAGTTACTATGGCCGAGTTCAAAAAGGGTGTTGCCTGTGTTCTTCTCTAGGATTTTGATGGAATCTTGTCTCACATTTAGATCTTTCATCCATTTTGAGTTTATCTTTGTGTATGGTGAAAGAGAGTGGTCTAGTTTCATTCTTCTGCATGTGGATGTCCAATTTTCCCAGCACCATTTATTGAAGAGACTGTCTTTCTTCCAATGGATAGTCTTTCCTCCTTTATCGAATATTAGTTGCCCATAAAGTTCAGGGTCCACTTCTGGATTCTCTATTCTGTTCCACTGATCTATGTGTCTGTTTTTGTGCCAGTACCACACTGTCTTGATGACCACAGCTTTGTAGTACAACCTGAAATCTGGCATTGTGATGCCCCCAGATATGGTTTTCTTTTTTAAAATTCCCCTGGCTATTCGGGGTCTTTTCTGATTCCACACAAATCTTAAAATAATTTGTTCTAACTCTCTGAAGAAAGTCCATGGTATTTTGATAGGGATTGCATTAAACGTGTATATTGCCCTGGGTAACATTGACATTTTCACAATATTAATTCTGCCAATCCATGAGCATGGAATATTTTTCCATCTCTTTGTGTCTTCCTCAATTTCTTTCAGAAGTGTTCTATAGTTTTGAGGGTATAGATCCTTTACATCTTTGGTGAGGTTTATTCCTAGGTATCTTATGCTTTTGGGTGCAATTGTAAATGGGATTGACTCCTTAATTTCTCTTTCTTCAGTCTCATTGTTAGTGTATAGAAATGCCACTGACTTCTGGGCATTGATTTTGTATCCTGCCACGCTACCGAATTGCTGTATGAGTTCTAGCAATCTTGGGGTGGAGACTTTTGGGTTTTCTATGTAGAGTATCATGTCATCGGCGAAGAGGGAGAGTTTGACTTCTTCTTTGCCAATTTGAATGCCTTTAATGTCTTTTTGTTGTCTGATTGCTGAGGCTAGGACTTCCAGTACTATGTTGAACAGCAGTGGTGAGAGTGGACATCCCTGTCTTGTTCCTGATCTTAGGGGAAAGGCTCCCAGTGCTTCCCCATTGAGAATGATATTTGCTGTGGGCTTTTCATAGATGGCTTTTAAGATGTCGAGGAATGTTCCCTCTATCCCTACACTCTGAAGAGTTTTGATCAGGAATGGATGCTGTATTTTGTCAAATGCTTTCTCTGCATCCAATGAGAGGATCATATGGTTCTTGGTTTTTCTCTTGCTGATATGATGAATCACATTGATTGTTTTACGGGTGTTGAACCAGCCTTGTGTCCCAGGGATAAATCCTACTTGGTCATGGTGAATAATTTTCTTAATGTATTGTTGGATCCTATTGGCCAGTATCTTGTTGAGAATTTTTGCATCCATGTTCATCAGGGATATTGGTCTGTAATTCTCCTTTTTGGCGGGGTCTTTGTCTGGCTTTGGAATTAAGGTGATGCTGGCCTCATAGAACGAATTTGGAAGTACTCCATCTCTTTCTATCTTTCCAAACAGCTTTAGGAGAATAGGTATGATTTCTTCTTTAAACGTTTGATAAAATTCTCCTGGGAAGCCATCTGGCCCTGGACTCTTGTGTTTTGGGAGGTTTTTGATGACTGCTTCAATTTCCTCCCTGGTTATTGGCCTGTTCAGGTTTTCTATTTCTTCCTGTTCCAGTTTTGGTAGTTTGTGGCTTTCCAGGAATGCGTCCATTTCTTCTAGATTGCCTAATTTATTGGCGTATAGCTGTTCATAATATGTTTTTAAAATCGTTTGTATTTCCTTGGTGTTGGTAGTGATCTCTCCTTTCTCATTCATGATTTTATTAATTTGAGTCTTCTCTCTCTTCTTTTTAATAAGGCTGGCTAATGGTTTATCTATCTTATTAATTCTTTCAAAGAACCAACTCCTGGTTTTGTTGATCTGTTCCACAGTTCTTCTGGTCTCGATTTCGTTGAGTTCTGCTCGAATCTTTATTAGCTCCCTTCTTCTCTTGGGTGTAGGATCTATTTGCTGTTTTTTCTCTAGCTCCTTTATGTGTAAGGTTAGCTTTTGTATTTGAGTTCTTTCCAGTTTTTGAATGGATGCTTGTATTGCGATGTATTTCCCCCTTAGGACTGCTTTTGCTGCATCCCAAAGATTTTGAACGGTTGTATCTTCATTCTCATTAGTTTCCATGAATCTTTTTAATTCTTCCTTAATTTCCTGGTTGACCCTTTTATCTTTTAGCAGGATGGTCCTTAACCTCCATGTGTTTGAGGTCCTTCCAAACTTCTTGTTGTGATTTAGTTCTAATTTCAAGGCATTATGGTCCGAGAATATGCAGGGGACAATCCCAATCTTTTGGTATCGGTTCAGACCCGATTTGTGACCCAATATGTGGTCTATTCTGGAGAAAGTTCCATGTGCGCTTGAGAAGAATGTGTATTCAGTTGAGTTTGGATGTAAAGTTCTGTAGATATCTGTGAAATCCATCTGGTCCAGTGTATCATTTAAAGCTCTCGTTTCTTTGGAGATGTTGTGCTTAGAAGACCTATCGAGTATAGAAAGAGCTAGATTGAAGTCACCAAGTATAAGTGTATTATTATCTAAGTATTTCTTCACTTTGGTTAATAATTGATTTATATATTTGGCAGCTCCCACATTTGGAGCATATATATTGAGGATTGTTAAGTCCTCTTGTTGAATAGATCCTTTAAGTATGATATAGTGTCCCTCTTCATCTCTCACTACAGTCTTTGGGGTAAATTTTAGTTTATCTGATATAAGGATGGCTACCCCTGCTTTCTTTTGAGGACCATTCGAATGGTAAATGGTTCTCCAACCTTTTATTTTCAGGCTGTAGGTGTCCTTCTGTCTAAAATGAGTCTCTTGTAGACAGCAAATAGATGGGTCCTGCTTTTTTATCCAGTCTGAAACCCTGCGCCTTTTGATGGGGTCATTAAGCCCGTTCACATTCAGAGTTACTATTGAGAGATATGAGTTTAGTGTCATCATGATATCTATTCAGTCTTTGTTTTTGTGGACTGTTCCACTGAACTTCTTCTTAAAGGGGAATTTTAAGAGGCCCCCTTAAAATTTCTTGCAGAGCTGGTTTGGAGGTCACATATTCTTTTAGTTGCTGCCTGTCTTGGAAGCTCTTTATCTCTCCTTCCATTTTGAATGAGAGCCTTGCTGGATAAAGTATTCTTGGTTGCATGTTCTTTTCATTTAGGACCTTGAATATATCCTGCCAGCCCTTTCTGGCCTGCCAGGTCTCTGTGGAGAGGTCTGCTGTTACCCTAATACTCCTCCCCATAAAAGTCAGGGATTTCTTGTCTCTTGCTGCTTTAAGGATCTTCTCCTTATCTTTGGAATTTGCAAGCTTCACAATTAAATGTCGAGGTGTTGAACGGTTTTTATTGATTTTAGGGGGGGATCTCTCTATTTCCTGGATCTGAATGCCTGTTTCCCTTCCCAGATTAGGAAAGTTTTCAGCTAGAATTTGTTCAAATACATATTCTGGCCCTCTGTCCCTTTCGGCGCCCTCGGGAACCCCAATTAAACGTAGGTTTTTCTTCCTCAGGCTGTCGTTTATTTCCCTTAATCTATCTTCATGATCTTTTAATTGTTTGTCTCTTTTTTCCTCAGTTTCCCTCTTTGCTGTCAACTTGTCTTCTAGGTCACTCACTCGTTCTTCCACCTCGTTAACCCTCGTCGTTAGGACTTCTAGTTTGGATTGCATCTCATTCAATTGGTTTTTAATTTCTGCCTGATTAGCTCTAAATTCTGCAGTCATGAAGTCCCTTGAGTCCTTTATACTTTTTTCTAGAGCCACCAGTAGCTGTATAATAGTGCTTCTGAATTGGCTTTCTGACATTGAATTGTAATCCAGATTTTGTAACTCTGTGGGAGAGAGGACTGTTTCTGATTCTTCTTTTGAGGTGAGGTTTTCCTTCTAGTCATTTTGCTCAGTGCAGAGTGGCCAAAAGCAAGTTGTATTGGGAAAAAGAGAAAAAGAGAGGAGAGAAAGAAGGAAAGAAAAGAGAAAGAGGAAAAAAAAAAAAAAAAAAGGGAAGAAAAAGAAAAAAAAAAAAAGGGAAGAAAAAGAGAAAGAAAAAGAAAGGAGAAAAAAAAAGGGGGTGGGGGAAGGAAACAAATCAAAAAGCAAAACAAAACAAAAACAAAAACAAAAACAAAAACAAACAAACAAAAAAAGAACCACCGGGGAGTATCTTCTGATTCTGTGTACTTTAAGTCCCTTGGCTTCTCCTGGAAGTTGTCAGTCTAGCTGGTGTTCTGGGGGAGGGGCCTGTTGTGCTGATTTTCAGGTGTTAGCAGTTGGGGGAGCTGCTGTGCCCCTGCCTGGTGCAGGGCTCGGTGGGGGTTGTTTACCCAGTGAGGCCGCAGGAGGAACAGCCCCAGTGGCGGGGCCGCTCTGGAAACCTGGATTCAGCCCCCGCAGGAACTCCGGAGCTCTCCGTCTGCAGGGCCTGGAGGCTCCGGGCGGGGCCGCTGATCTGCTCAGCTGGGGCAGGAGCGTCCTTGCTGTCCTGGGCCCTCCCGGCCTCTGCCTGTCCCGGGGGGGGCCGGATCCTGGGCTGTGTCCCGGCGCCCTGTGCTCCGGAGCCTGCGCTGGTGGATTCGCGCTCCCGGGCCGCGCAGCCCCCTCCGTGGAGCCGCCGCCCGAGCCCCTCCGAGCTGCTCCTGGAACCGCGCAGGCCCCTCCGCACGGAGCCTCTTCCTCTGCCCGAGCCCCTCCGAGCTGCTCCCGGGGCCGCGCAGCCCCCTCCGCGGAGCCGCCGCCCGAGCCCCTTCAGCTGCTCCGGGTCCCGCCGGGTCCCGCCGTGCGCGCTGCAGCCCTTAGGGAGCTCGGCGCACTCTCCTGGGCGCGCAGTTGCTCTGTTAGTGTCCCCGGGAGCCCGAGGGCCTCCTCGCCCTCCTGGTCCTGCTCCACCTCCCCGCGAGCCCCTTTCCCCCGGGAAGGTCGGTGCAGCTCCTGCGTCTCCGGGTCGGGGCTCTCCTGTCCTGGGGACACTCACCCCGGCCTCAGCCCGGCTCCTCGCGGGGCCCCTCCCCCTCGGAGGCCTTTGTTCCTTTATTTCTTTTTCCCCGTCTTCCTACCTTGCTAGATGCGCGAACTCTTCTCACTGTAGCATTCCAGCTGGTCTCTCTTTGAATCTCAGGCCGAATTCATAGATTTTCAGGATAATTTGAAGGTTTTCTAGGTAGTTTGGTGGAGACAGGTGATTTGGAGACCCTACTCCTCCGCCATCTTGCTCCTCCTCTCCTATTTTGAGGTTTTAAATCTCAAATCCGTCATACACAAGAAGACAGATGGTGAATTGCTAGCATTAGGTCCAATTATCTATAGCAGAAAATTCCCAAATAACACTGACTTACACAAGACAGAGATTTATTCCCCTTTTGCACAAAAGTTCACAAAGAAACAGTCCAAGGTAGAGCAGCTTCATGAAACCAGCGGGGACCTGCACTCTCACCATCATCAACCTGTGTACTCCATACTAGAGGCCAAAATGGCTTCTCTAGTCAAGTCACTATACCTACATTCCAGGAAGCAAGAGGAGAAATAGGAGAGAACATGTTCCTTCCCTTTAAACTCACACCATACTTCTGATTATAAATCTTTTTGGCCTGAATTTAGTCACAAGATCAGATTCAGCTGTGAGACTAGGAAATGAAGCCTTTATTCTGGACAGCCTGTGTCTAACTAAAATTTGAAGTTTATGTTACTAATGAAGAAAGAAAGAACAGACTTGGGGGATATTTAGCAATCCATATCATAAATGGTTAGTGTAGTATATCGAGCAGTATTCCTCCAAAATTGATATCAGAACCTCAGAATATGACCTTATTTGGAAATATAGTCTCTACAAATATAATTAGTTAAGGACCTCAGGATGAAATCATCCTGAATTTAGGATCAGCCCTAAATCCAATGACTGACGCCTTTGGAAGAAGGAAGGACCCAGAGACACTCAGCAGAAGGCCATGTGAAGACAGAAGCAGAGATTAGAGTTATGCTGCCACAAGCCAAGGAACACCAGAAGCTATCAAAAGCTCAAGGAAGCTCACCAAAATGCAAGGAAGAGTCCTCCCCTAAAGCTTTCAAAGGATGAGTGGCCCTGCCAACACCTTCATTTCAGATGTCTGTCCTCCAGAACTGTGAGAGAATACATTTCTATTCCAAGACATGAAGCTTTTGGTAATTTGTTATGGCGGCCCTAGGAAACTAATATTAACTGTTGCTTGTAGCTGTTACTGAAGTCAAGGACTAGCATAGCATAGCTGTAATAATACTGATAGTATGTATGTTATTTTGGTTGTAGTTCCTATAGTACTCCAGAGGCCGGTTGGGTTTTGCTTTGACAAATTATCTGCAGTTTGAGAGCAGTATGTGGTCTCTCACTAACCACATCACAGAACCATGATTTTTAGCCTCACACAGAAGAAAATAGAGATACAGTATATATATGCAATTTACATTTATTTAGCACTTTCCACATAGCAAGCACTTAATATGTTTTTCTCACTTAATCCTTACAAATATCCTAGATGATTAGTATTATACCCATTTAATCGATGGAGACACAGGATGCTAGAGGTTAAGCACATGGTGGATGGATGGATGGATAGATGGAAGGATAGATATAGAGATACATGGTCAAGGGTAGAGTCAAGGCAGACCTGAGTACTGTCTGATTCTCAAGTACAAACTCTTTCCCAAAGTGGTGGTTAGGCTGGGGAATATCTGACACACCTACCTAACAGAATGTTTTGTGCCAAAGGCCAATTAATTTGCAGAGATGAAACTTTCCAGTAACTTTGTGTTCACTTCCAGGCATGACTTCCCAGGTCAAAGTGATTTAACAGAAATCAACTCAAGAAATCTTATGTGCTGGGCACTGAAGGGGTTATAATGCTGGGTAAGACAATCCTTTGTCTCAAGGCGGTTATGATTTTAGCAGTGGCTAAAGCTTGGAAGTCTGTAATAGGCCATATGAATGTCTTTGTGCACTGGCTTTTATACATGCCTAAACATCAGAAGCAGTGAGCATACTTTTAGAAATCCAGATCCCTAGGTCCCACCCTACCCTATAGATCCAGAATATGTGAGGGTAGGCCCTAGAACCCTGCATTTAAAAAAAAAAAATTATCTGGGCAATCATGATCTAGCCAGGCCAGTACCCATTTTGGGCATAAATACTTTCTTTATACAGTATCTTAAATGTCAATGATAAAATAAAAATACCAGCTATATGTAATACATATTGTAATTTTCTCAATAGTAATTGCATACTCCTTATATATCTGAGGAGCTCTAATATAAGAGCACTATGTAGACAATTCCTACATACATGTATAGCGCCTCTCTGAAGAAGGAACGGTGTTTCTCATTTCTTTGAAAAATATGAAAGTAGACGACAAAGAGATTCCATGATCCGATTTACACGCCATCAAAAGCATCAAGCAATAACCTAGCTCTGTGACATCTAGATGTTTCTCATGGATCAAGTCCTAAGGTAAGGGAGATTTTTCACTTTAAGCCAGCCTGTGGTGAATTTAAAATTTGGAGAGCCATAAAGACCAGTACATGGACTGCTGTCTCAGTCAGATTCTCCACAGCTAAAGAAATTTGAATCACAAAGTTATAATTAGACTAGAAGCTCTTGCCCACTACAATCATATCTATTCACAATGACTCCATTATGTCTTAACTTTCACTTGAATACGGGCAACCTCTTTACTCCCCAGGAGGGGAGGTTAATTTTCTTTAAAATTCTTTCCACTTAGCAGTGAATAGAATGCTCTAAAGATGCACTCTATTTAATAGGCGCAACAGCTGCCAAACAGGGCTACTGGCAAGCTTATCTAAATTTTTAATCATTGTGGAAGATGAACACAGAGGGAAAGAATGATTATAAATTCTCCCACTAGTGTAGCAATGAAAATATCCGAACAGCACTGCAAAGACCAATTTCCATTTTGTGGAAATAAGTTTTGCCAGGCACATAGCACTACTTTTTTCTCACAGTCAAAAAATACTTCCAAGACATATATATTCCTTTAGGTATTACAAGATATATATTCAACTGGATGTTCTTATTAACAAAAATATCCATTTTCTTTTAAAAACCATGTCCCATGAATGCAAAAATTGTCAAACTAAAGCAAGAATTTGATTTGGGAAAATAATATATTGAAGGAAATATGTGGATAATAGAGGATACTGAAAAAAATAGTTCCCCCATCACTAAGAAAAAAACAAGGAATTGTTAAATTATTGAAATAAAACTCTACTAAGTTGATCTTTTAAAATTTCACAAATGGGAAAAAATTCTGATTACTCTTTTAATATTTGGGGGATGATGTCAAGAGAAAGCCATTTCCACAGTCAGCAAATATTGGTCATGCTACACCTAGCATATAAAGTCATCTATAGGCTCTCTTCCTAATACATGTGCATCTGCGAGATGTATAGAATAGGTATGAAGACCACACACTTTGGTTCTGGATTGTTTGGGTTCAAATGCTGACTCTGCCTCTCAGAAGCTTTGTGATACTACAGAGCATCCTTCTCCCTCTTGTGCCTCAGCTTCCTCCCCTATGATGAGGACAATAATAGCATCCCTCCTATTGGGTTATTGTGAGAATCAAATGATCTACTGCATGTGATCCCCTAAGAACAATGCCTGGCCCATTTTGAGCACTTGGGAAGGTTTAGCTGTTTTTATTATCCTAACTTAATTGAGGGTTATTATTTCTTTCCTATTGAACCATAAGAACAGGTGTCAGCATGTCATTGCTGGGTTGCTATGACATGTTGACATGTTCAAGCCACCGCAAGGTCAGTATGGCTGGAGGAGAGAGAGTGAGATGGGGAGTAACTGGCCATGAGTGATACAAAGGCTCACCTGGGGGTTGGGTGGTTGCATATGTGCGGGAAATAGATTGTGTAGGACCACACAGACGAATCTGAACTTTGCCTTTCACTTAGTGTGATGGGAGTTCTCACAGGGTTTGAGGCTAAAGAGTGCCCTCATCGGAGCTGTTTTACACATCCTGGCTGCAACACAGGAGATCAATGGGGGAGGCAAGGAAACCAATGAGTAGTTTTTTCAGTAATCCAGAGAAGAAATGGTGGTGACTTTGATTAGAGAAAGGGGAAGTGATGAGAAGTGACCACATCTGGATATGTTCTGAAAGTGGAGCCAACAGGATTTCCTGATGGATTGGAAATGGAATGTGAGAGAAAGACAAGCAAAGGTGGCTCCCATATTTTTGGCCAGGAGATCAAGAAGATTTGATAATAAAGAACAAGTCCTAGAGAAGTAAGTTTTAGGTTGTGGATGATTAGAAGTTCTGCATACTTATTCCATAATTTTGCTAGGGGAAGATTTGCCACCAATAGTTCACTTTCGAAGAAAGACACATGCTTGATTTCATAAAAAAATCCACTATTATTGAATTATTGGCAAATGATCTGTAAACACACTAATTTACCCCATAGGTATCTTAGTTAATTGAAAAAATCGTTTAAAAATATGGTCACTGTAAAAAAGTAACATTTTTATTACTTCTGAAAATGAGAAAACCTGATTTTTTTAAATTTTTTTTTAAATTTATTTATGATAGTCACACAGAGAGAGAGAGAGAGAGAGAGGCAGAGACAGAGGCAGAAGGAGAAGCAGGCTCCATGCACAGGGAGCCCGACGTGGGATTCGATCCCGGGTCTCCAGGATCGCGCCCTGCGCCAAAGGCAGGCGCCAAACCGCTGCACCACCCAGGGATCCCGAAAACCTGATTTTTAAAAACTTTCTCCTGGTTATAAACATAATGTATATGCACTACAAGAAATTTAGAAAATAAATAAATAAATAAATAAATAAATAAATAAATAAATAAATAAAAGAAATTTAGAAAATATAATAAATTAGGAAGTAGGAAGAAGTAACCTGTAGTTTTACCATCTAGAGAAAATTGCCTTTAACAATTTTGTATGGCTTTTCCTTCTCTCTGCCTCATAAATCCATCCATGTAGTTACCCATAAGTGCATATTTATGCACATATTTCAACAATGGAGTCATATTTACATTTAATTTTATATACTGCTTTGTTCCTATGCCAATAAATATTTTTCTATATTCTATGGGCTCCAAATATTTCTAGATGGGTTGGTTCATCCTATCTCTTCACGTGGACATCCCTGATTTCCTTGTATTGATTACTTAATTGTCATCACCAATGAAGATTCTGCTCCCAGGACTGAGTGCCTAATCATCTCTTCTTCATCTCCAGTTACTCTTAATTACTCTCATGACTTTATTTGTCTATATGCTGACCACGCTCCAATTTATATTATCAACACAAGCCTCGCTCTCCTCTCCACACTGTATACCCAATGTCTCCTCATCATAGTTTTTTTTCATCTTGGTTGATGGCAACTCCATCCTTCTAGCTGCTCAGCCAACACATTAACATCATCCTTTACTCTTCCCTTTCATACTTCACATCCAAGTGGTCAAGAAATTCTGGTGACTCAACCTTTCAAATATATCCAAACTCTGGTTACCTCTCACCTTCTTCACTGCCACCATCTCAGTCTGAGTGGCCATCATCTTTTGCCTGGATTATTAGGTAGTTGTCCCAATAGTTCCCTTCTCCCTGACACTCTCTTGTGTGTCTTCAACATGGATCCAGAGTTATCCTTTAAAAATCCAACTAAGGTCACATCACTCCTCTGCATAGGACCCTCCAGTAGCTCTCCATTTCACTCACAATAAAAGCCAAAGTCCTTAAATGAGGCACAAGGCCCAACACAGTCTGCCTTTCTGCCACCTCCTACTAATCTCTCCATCCTTGTCACTCCCCTACCCTTGTCAATCTTTCTTCATTCACAGATTCCAGCTGCACTGTTCCAGCCTTGCTCTTTCTTAAACAGCCACACAAGACCTCATCCTAGGGCCTTTCAACTGGCTGTACCTCTGCCTAGAAGGCTCTTCCCTTAGATAACCACATGACCCTCATCTCCTTCAAATCTTAGCTCAAACCTCACCTTCTCAATGAGCTCCACTGGACCAGCCTGTTCCTGAAATTTTTCTTTTTCTTTATACTGTTTTTATATCTATATACTTACTGATTCTTTAAAAAATTTTTTTCACTCTTCTCCACTAGAATATAAGCCCTATAGAACTGGGATTTTTGTTTTGTTTGTAATTGTATGTAGTACAATATGTATAGAGTCCCTGGCACTTGGCATTCTCAACAAATATATGTTCAGTAAATGAGTGCCACTCTTTTATGTATGACATTTTTACAAGAAACTTTTTTTCAGTTTTGCATTCAAAATATTTTTTAGTAGTGTATACTAATATTTCTTTGGGCAGTGTTTATCCTGATAATATTTTTTCAATTTTGATCACTCTATGACAACATGTGAATTAGGTACTGCTTTAAAATGTACTGGGGATTTTGTTTTTATTCAGGTATGGTGAGGCCAGCAGATCAAGACATTACTGCCATTTCAAAGATAATTTGATGTATATTCGCTAAATATTGGATTATTATTGGTAATCATTTTGTAATACGTACATATTTCAAATCACCATGTTGCACACCAAAAACTAGTAACAATGTTATTTGCCAGTTATATCTCAGCAAAACATGACCAGGGTGGGGTAGGGTGGGGAGATAGTTGGTAATTCACAGTTCCTAAGACAGCAGGGCGTGCCATGCTGTGCAATACCACTTGGGGAAATACCAAGACAGGTCAGTAGGCTGAAGGAATGTGGAGAAGAAAAGGGCACGAGCCTTTATTTTGGTTTCTGTGGAAAATGGGAAGAAAGGCAGCATAAGCAGATTTAGGATTGGGAAGTTTGAGTAACTTCAGTATGCACTGGGCAACAGGGGTAATCCATTGTTGTACATGGCCCTGGGGCCTTGGCTAAGGGGATAATGTCCTAGGCTATAAGAACCTCATAAAAGGAAGGTGGAGGTAAGGACTCAGGATTGGTTGGTTTACATATGAAAAATCATATTTGCAATCTCTAGAAATTGGCTAATCCCGAGAGTGGCAGTCTTTTCCTGGGTCCACAAAGCATTAAGATACCAAAGCATCATAAAATACAGAAAATAAAAACTATGATTAATACAGGTAATTTTTTAAAAAGATTTCATTTATTTACTTGACAGAGAGAGAGAGAGAGAGAGAGAGCGAGCGAGCGCATAAGCAGGGGGATTGGGAGAGGGAGAAGCAGGCTCCCCACGAGCAGGGAGCCTGACTCAGGGCTCGATCACAGGACTCTGGGATCATGACCTGAGCTGAAGGTAGACCTCAACCGACTGAACCACCCAGGTACTGGTAATTTTTTTTAAAAAGATTTTTATTTTTGGGCACCTGGGTGGCTCAGTGGTTGAGGCACTGGCACAGGTCATGATCGTGATGCTGGGGTCTCGGGATCAAGTCCCTTGTCAGACTCCCCATGGGGAGCCTGCATTGCACTCTGCCTATGTCTCTGCCTCTTTCTCTGTGTCTCTCATGAATAAATAAATAAAATCATTACGAAAAAAAGATTTTATTTTTTAAAGAATCTCTACACCCAACTTGGGGCTCGAACTTACAACCCTGAGACCAAGTCTCATGCTCTACTAAGCCAGCCAGGTGCCCCAATACATATTCAAATTATAATTTGAGAAGTTTTCAGTTTCATTCGGGCCTTCTAATACGCTCTTCCCTTACCTGGGACACCTTCCCTTTCCTTGTTCACATGACCATGACTCACCCTTCAGATCCTAACTTGAAGGTCATTGGTCAGGTTGGCCATATGAGAGAAGAACTTGTTCTTGCCATTCATCCCAGAACTTAGCATGGTGCCTGACATGTGCTGGAGGCTCCTTGAACATCTTCATGATTTTAGAAAGGAACATAACACAAGTATCAACCCTCAACTTATTGGCCTCTGTCTGAGTAAAAATTACAAATCTATTTTCCAAAGAGTTAAAGTGGAGGCATTTCAAATATTTGGATGACTGGGATTCAGTTTCTATTTTCTTCCTATTGACTCTACCAACTTTTCTCTTCCAGGTTACAGTCCTGTAGAAGCCATAGATGTGGGGGAAGAGTTTTAAATTAGCAACTGAATACGTCAATGAACAGCCTGACATTGCAATTTGAAGGTAGTGCATTACACAATTTCCAGAACTTTTTAAATCTCCTATTTAAATTTAGTAGGTCAGACAAGTTCTTAAAGACTTCACACTGTTAACAACTTTCAGTAGTGCTATTAATGCAAGCACTTTCTCAGCTTTGAAACATATGTTCCTATTTCCAAAGTAAGATTTTGGAGTTGTTGGAAACTTTAGAAATTTGACCTGGTTTCATGATTTCAAAAAACCCAAAACTTTACAAGTTGGACTATTTATATACCATACATATTTTGTTCTATTGCCTTGGGAAAAAAAGACTCAATTCAAATGATTCTGCACTTTCTCCCTCTAACTCACTGTAATGTTTAAAATAGAGAATGGCCTGACAAGAAGTTGCACACTGTGGTTGCTCTTAAATGTCTGACCAAGGGATAATAAGAAGTGAGAAGTGCCATTTGATGACATTATACATCAATTTGCATTCTTTTCCTTTGATGAGAAGCTTTCTGAAGTTTCCAGCTGAAGCCTATTGCCCCTAAGCAATAAAGGAGAGGTTTTCACCTATGCCTAGCTTTTACTTACAAGTGAATTTGAACGCCAATAGAATTATCATGTAATTTTTTAAAAAGATTTATTTATTTAGTCATGAGAGATAGAGAGCGGGGGGCAGAGACAAGCAGAGAGAGAAGCAGGCTCTTCGCAGGAGCCCCCTGTGGGACTCGATCCCAAATCCCAGGATCACGACCTGAGCCTAAGGCAGACTCTCAACTGCTGAGCCACCCAGGTGTCCCATATCATATAATTTAATAAAAGCTGACATTTCCCATGTCACGTATGTTTATTTTTCCTATAGAAAGAGCAGGGAAGGTGACTCAGAAATGTCCTTTTCACAACCCCAGATACACATTTTTGTCAAATTTTAAAAAATATTTTATATATCTATTCATGAGAGACACTGGGAGAGGCAGGCTCCATGCAGGGAGGTGATGGGGGACTCAATCCCAGGTTCCACAGATCATACCCTAAGCCGAAGGCAGATACTCAACCACTGAGCCACCCAGGCATCCCACATTTTTGCCAATTATTAAGTAGGAACATTGAGAAAGTAGGAGTAAAGACACAGCTCTCCATCATTCATTCTTCCAGGTTGCCAGTCAGGAAGCATGGGTCAAGCCCCAGCTGTGTGCCTGGCAGCCTGGGTGATGGAAGTCTGAATTGAGAAATGCAGTCCTTGTCCTCACAGAAGAGTATCATCATAGAGCTCTCTTAGTGGGCAGGGCTTCTCTCCTTATGCTCCCAAAGATATTTGTATTAGACAGACCTCCAATATTCAAGAAACAAAAGCCAAGTTGATCCAGAAAAGCAAAAATGGAAAAATTCTTATAAAGTATAGGGATTTCTCATGGAACTTAAGGTACTAAGGACTTTAGGAAGGAGTAGGACCAGCTCTGTCACCTGAATCTGGCAGCACCTGGTTGCTATCTCTGTCCTCACTTTTCTTTCTGCACATTGACAACGTTCTTTTCTTCTCTGAGGGCTATTTTTCTCTGCCCTTAGTACCCAAACCTGAAAAGATGGTCACCTCCTCAGCTCTCAAGTTTATATTTCTTCTATTCAAAAGGATTTGATTTGGGAATCTTTTTATCTCCGAATGTTCAGGAAATGTAATTTGGTTGGACTAGCTTGGGCCACATACTCACCCAAGGACCCACTTATGTCATGTACACTCTTGGGTCCTTGGAGTCACCTCTATAACCTTGTGGATTTAGAACAGGAGTTTGGGTACACTTCCCTGACAAGTCGTCTGGCTGTACAAATAACCCAGTATGTGTCCATAATAACATCGCAAACTAATTTTTTTCTCTTAGCCAAAAAAGGAGTAGTCATTGTTAAAAGTTTGGGAAATAAAGAAATATAGAGAAAAAAATGTAAATATCTATAATAGCGACGTTAAAAAATCCACTGTTAACATTTTAGTATATTTACTTTAACTCTTTTTCTATGCAAACTAATCTTTCTCTCTCTCTACACACATATATATATAAATCTGGTGGGGCGCCTGGGTGGCTCAGTCAGCTAAGCCTCTGCCTTCAGCTCAGGTCATGATGTCAGGGTTCTGGGAGAGATCCCTGCTTAGCAAGGAACCTGCTTCTCCCCCTGGCTTTGCCTCTCCCCCTGCTCATACTCTGTCTCTCGTGCTGTCTCTCTCAAAAAAAATAAAATCTTAAAAAAAATCTGATATTAAACACCCAATTTTGTAATTTTTTTCCAAACTTAATACTATTACATTTTGAACATGTCTTCATGAAATTATATATCATTGGGGTGTCTGGCTGGCTCAGTTAGTCCGGCACGCAACTCTTGAGCTCAGGGTTGTGAGTTTGAGCCCCATGTTGGGTGTAGAGATTACTTAAAAATAAAATCTTTAAAAAAAAAATCACATAAAGACAATAAGTGACTACAAGATACTCTATTGCATAATTTCTTTAATCAGCTCTCTATGATTTTTTCACTTCTGATTTGTTGCTTTAAAAAATGAGATAATGCAATAATATCCTTGTAAATAAATCTTGATGTACTTCTGTAATTATTTTAATTGTTAAAAGGGGGACAATAACATAAGGTTTTAAAGATATCTGTGGTTTAAGGGAAGTGTAGTAAAAAGTTAATTGAACAACTAGGCTCATCACCACTACTGAGAAGCATCCCTAACATAGACAGGAGGACAGCAGAATTGTGGAGTAATCACCATCTATGCAACCACTTCCTTTTTCATCTGTCACTGGTAAATTATTGCTAGTTTTTTCTAGCACTTGAACCTTTCCTCTGAGCCCTCAACACTCCCTACCTGTGCATTTGCATGATCCTTGCACTGAGCACCATCCTTCTGATAACAGTTCTAACATTTATTATGGTTGTTGACATGAGCTTGTGGGTTCCTGGAGGGCAAAGGCTGCGTATTCCTATTCTCTGTATGTCTAATATCCAGCACAGAGCCTGTTACACAATATATGGTCAATGAATTTGTGAATCAGTAAGTAAATGAATGAATAAGTAAATAAGTAACTCAACTGATCGATTTCCTAACTTCCCACTAAGCACAAGAATTTCTATAGGCTTTCCTTGACTGCCTCCAGTGTTCAAGCCTGTGGAGAAAATGCGGTGGAGTAAATTCATGGTGTATTTATTCACTAATCCAATAAAAAGCTATCCAGTGCCTATTCCATGCTACTGGGGACTCATATTTCTCTGGCGATTCTTACACAGCACACCTGGGTGGTTCGAGGTACGGTGCTCTGAATAATGACTATGGCCTCCAAACATATTTTTCCGCAAAGAATGTTTAATATTAAGACATTTCAGATACAAATTTAAATCTGAATCTAAAAACTGGCAATCTGGGATCCCTGGGTGGCGCAGCGGTTTAGCACCTGCCTTTGGCCCAGGGCGCGATCCTGGAGACCCGGGATCGAATCCCACGTCGGGCTCCAGGTGCATGGAGCCTGCTTCTCCCTCTGCCTATGTCTCTGCCTCTCTCTCTCTCTCTCTGTGACTATCATAAATAAATAATAATAATAAAAAATTTAAATAAAATAAAAACTGGTAATCTTTATGGCAATAATGTTAAAGTCAGCTGCTCTGTTTTATTCATTCATTTATTTTATTTTGAGAGGGAGAGTGTGAGCCTGCAAGTGGAGGATGGGGGGAGGGGCAGAGGGCGAGAGAAAATCTTAAGCAGGCTCCTCTCTTAGCAGGGAGTCCTAGGTGGGGCTCCATCTCACCACCCTGAGATAATGACCTGAGCTGAAATCAAGAGTCAGACACTTAAATCACCTGAGCCACCCAAGCGCCCCTGGCTGCTCTAGTTTAGCTGGGAAGATTTATCAACCTCTTCAGGTTGTCAGATTTATTAATTCCCTTATCCAAGAAACACCTTTTGAATGTCTATCTTGAGCCTATAGGTTCTGGTAGGTATTTGACATTATGACCTCTGCAATAGACTAATTAATCTGGGTAGCTAGAAGCAGTGGAAGCAGAATAAATAGGGTATATGGTAGAAACAACTCCCTGGGACTGAGCTCTTGGCTAAGAATTAAGAAACTGGATTTGAGTTCCAGCCTTGTCATCACCTAGCTTTGTGGCCCTGAATAAAACCTTCATGAGTATCGATTTCCTGATCCATACAAATGAGGTGATTGGAGATTATGTCCAAAATCCTTCTAGCCTTCTAGCCCTAATATTCAATTATAAAATCACCATTTCTCAAGTCAGGGGAAGTAAAAAGTACCCACATATTGGAGTGTTGAAAAGTTTTGGAAATAGATCATGGTGACGATTGCACAACAAAGTAGATGTACTTCATACCACTGAATTCTACACTTACTGTGGTTAAAATGGCAATTTATACGTATTTTGTCATAATAATTTTTCGGGACGCCTTGGTGGCTCAGCTGCTGAGTGGCTGCCTTTGCCGCGGGGCGTGATCCTGGAGTCCCGGAATCGAGTCCCATGTAGGCTCCCTGCATGGAGCCTGCTTCTCCCTCTGCCTGTGTCTCTGCCTCTTGCTCTCTCTGTGTCTCTCAAAGATAAATAAAATCTTTTAAAAAATATTTTTTTAAAGATTAAACTATTTATTTGAGAGAGAGAGAGATTGAGAACATGAGTGGAGGGAGGGGTAGAGGGAGAGGGGGAAGCAGACTCCCCACTGAGTCAGGAGCCTGACTTGGGGCTTGATCCCGGGACCCTGAGATGATGTCCTGAGCCAAAGGCAGATGCTTAACCCATTGAGTCACCTAGGTGCCCCTAAAAATGTTTTTATATGTATTTAAAAAGTACAATAATTCGTTTTGTTTTTTTAAAGATTTATTTATTCATTCATGAGAGATGCAGAGAGAAAGAGAAAGGTAGAGCCACAGGCAGAGGGAGAAGCAGGCTCCTCACAGGAGCCCGATGCGGGACTCGATCCTGGATTCCGGGATTATGACCTGAGCCAAAGGCAACTGCCCAACCGCTGAGCCACCCAGGTGTCCCCAAAAAGTACAATAATTTGGACCCAGTCTTGCAACATCAAAGATCAACCAGTCCATCCATTAATGAATGAGATTTAGGAGAACTTGAGGAGGAGGGGAGAAGCACGCATAGTTCAACTCTGGCCTAAAACGTGTATGGTTCTGGTGCAAAGGTGCTTTGGCCTCCATGCTTCCCTTAGCGTCTTGCCTCGATGCCATCTCACCGGCTGCCCCAGCTCCTCACGTCAGAGACTGGTTGCCGCTCCAGGCTGGCCACTCCCTCCATCACTAACCCAAAGGAGGAAACTACCACATCCTCTACCAATCTGGACCAACTTGTAAAAATGTTCTATTTTCTCTCTTTGCTTTTTCTTCCAACTGAGATAGGTTGAAGTTCTTAAAACTAAAATTAACTAAGGCATATTTGCAAAATGCCAAAATAGTCTGAATTTCAGTCTGCCTCATATATTATTACTCCTGTAACTGCTGCTATTCTTTCTAGATAATGTTTTTGGCTGCTATTTAATGCCAGGAATTGTTCCTAATGCAGCCATTCATTTAATCCTCATAACAACCCCCAAATATTTTACCTTTTTAATCTTTCATTCATTCATTTGGTTGGAAGTACAGCTTCCTTGTTAGGAATACCAGCCACCCCCCTCCTTCCAGCCTGGGTCCCGTCTTTGCTGAAATCCTACATTCACGTCCTCCTTCCTGTAAGTTCTCAAGAGAAGGCCCTTAGGAGACCTGCAGAGGACAACTACTCGCAGGCCGCATCTTTATCTCTCAAGAGCACATGCCCATTTGCTCTGTTTCTTTTCCCTTTCCAGCTCTTCCATAATTAAAAGGCTGAACTGGTGTCCTTTTCCTATTCATCTATCCTGCTTCCCATCTCTGTAAACTGACTCCTGACCATGAAACACATGCTGATCAGGTCAGGGGACGACTTGCGATTCTGCTCCTCCATCCCCTTCTCAGACCAGCCACACTGCACTCACAACACACAGTCTCCACAAATAAAGCACCTGCCCAACACCCACATTTAATGACTGTGACACATTCCCCTTCTCCTTAAACCATGCTGGGCGTGGCCAGAGTTGCCTGTGGGCTGAGCATGGGTGACATCGTCAATGGGAGGATGGATGGCGGAGATGGGAAAGAGAAGATGAGTGTGTTTCGTGTAGAACGCATGAGTTTAACTTAGAGCAAAATGAAAATTTCAAGCATTGTATCATGACAGACACAAAACTAGACAATTTTATTAATTTCATTTCTTGAGGTCAACTTACAGACTTTGAAATGCACTGATCACAACTGTCCAACTTTAACAATGGATTTGTTCACATGAGCCCCATCTTTCCACCCACCCGAGGGCCCCTCACCAGTTTATCTCCACTACCCTCAGAAGAGCCACAGCTTTGATTCTTTTTCTCACTATAGAATAGTTTTGCCTGTTATTCATCTTGATGGATTTCATCCTAGGAGAACTTCATCTCCGTGGATTTACTCGTCATTCACTCTTCAGTGTCTGGCTTCTCTTGCTTAGCATATCATCAGCTCCTCTATTCTTATTGCCCCATAGTGTCTTCCTGTTATGCATCTGAATTCGAATTATTGTAAAATGCAAACAGTATGCAATTACATTTGTTTTGCAAAAATTTGGAACATTATACATAAGAAGTCTGATATCCTTTGGCCACTGCCACCCCTTTCTCCTTGCACCTGAAGACAATTTGTTGGAATATGTTGTGTTTTTTTAAACAGCAGGTATAACATTATACGTACCTCTGTGCAACTTACTTTTTTTTTTTTACTCAATAATACGTCTTGTAGATACAACCATGTTCATGCCCAGAGATCCACCTTATTTTTAAAACAGCTTCATAATATTTCATAATACATCTTCCACACTTGTGTCATTACTGAGATGCTTTCCAATTCTTTCCATTTCAACAAACGCTTCTGTAAACAAATTTGTCACGTTTCCTTGTGTTTCTATAGGATACATGTGGGGAAGTGAAATCAGACTGTGTGCATTTAAATTTCAGTAGATTTGCCAAAGTAGCTATACCAATGTACATGCTCCCACCAATGCTTAAGAGTGTTATACAACTTTGAAAGTTCTGCAATTTATGGGTGAAAAACCTTTATTTAGCTCATTTTAATTTGTATTTTATTAATTCTAGAAATGTTGAACATTTCTTCACATAATTACTGGCTATTTGTATCTTCTTTTTTTACTGAAGAGAAACTGGCTTAAGTTTGTATTGGGCAATTTCTTCTTTGCCTCATAGTTTAATTAGGTTATTCATTATTGTTAATACATTAGTTTTAATACATATTATTGTCAGTGCCAAGCCTTTGTTCTTTTTTTCAATTAGGTTTTTTGGGGTTATTTTTGTAGTACAAAGATTTTAATTACACCAACCTTTGAGTTATGACTTTCGCTTTTTCAGCAGGTCCTGTCTAAGAAAGTCTTCCTACATCAAGGTCATGAGCATGGGGTTTTACTTCCTTCTGATATTTCTGTAGTTGACAGGTTGATTTAGAAGAGCTTATGGGACATTCTGATAAGGCAATTTCAACCTCTTCCAATCTTTTAGCAAAGGAATTTATCCCTATAATTTTAGGCATCTTGAATTTTCAACTATCTTTCTCGCTCCTATTTTCGGTTCAGAGGAGAGAAATAAAAAATGTGAAATCATTCCATTTTAGTATCTTTTGTCCCTTTCTGAATTCACCTCAAATTCTGGTCAGAAATAAGTTTCTTCACTCAGCAAATATCATTATGTGCCTGCTCTAGAGAGGCACCAGGACGCAGCACACAGACAGACAGACACCCCTGACTGTCCCGCTGCTTAGCCTGCTGGGAAGGCAGACATAAAACAAATAACTGCGTGTGATGACAGCAAAGGAGGAGATGTCTCACATGGGGTGCTGTGAAATACCCACACGCAGCTGAGCTCCAACTGTGCTGGGGATTGGAATAAAAGTGGCTTGGAGCTTTTATCCCGTGCCCTGTAGCAAATCCAATGACCTTCCCAAGACTCCTGTGAACTCCTCAGAGCTCCTGGGGCCTCTGGCCTTGAGGTGTGGTTCCCTCAGCTGCTCCACTGGCCTCTTACCCCCCTACACTGCCGGCCTCCTCTCTGCTCTGGCCCAGCTCATCGCCCTTGGTCCATCTCCCTTCATTTCCTCTGAAGTCACTCGCTCAGGGCTTGTGTCCAGGAATCCTCAGTGAAGCCCAGAGGAGGTGCAGGTACAGACGAAACCACCAGACAAATCCATCGCCGATGCTCCCTGAGCCTCCTTGCCACCTGGTGCCCCACACGCTCTCCCTGGTCACCTTGCTCTGGGGGCACCAGGCCGTCACGTCTGGTGGCCCTCTCCTGCCTTGAGACTCCCCACTTGTCCCCAGCTTGTTGCTTCCCAAGCCCCTTCAGAAGCACCATCTACCCTAGCTTTTTCTGCAGATCCATTCCACCTGATGAAGAGTCTCCTTCTTTTGCAGCGCAGGACTGGCAGGGGATTCAGAGTTTCAGGCTGTTTTTCCTCTGCAAGTGTGAGGACAGTATAAAGATGGATCTTCCCCGTAATGATCTCTGTTAGCAGGCACAAGCAGCCACAGCCAGCTCTGGGTTAAATAACTTTTCCCCTGCAACAGGGGAAGCTAATGCAGGTGGGTGGTCTCTGAGGAAGAGGCACTGAGGCTGAGATCTGAAGGAGGAGCAGTAGTTACGCAGGGGAGCAGTGGGGCAGTTGCGGGGGGGGGGCATGGAGAGGAAGTACCCCAGGCAGAGTGAGCAAGGCATAGATGAAAAATTAAGAGAAGACAGTGGCGGGATTCCTGGGTGGCTCAGCGGTTTGGCGCCTGCCTTTTTGGCCCAGGGTGTGATGCTGGAGACCCGGGATCGAGTCCCGCGTCAGGCTCCCTGCATGGAGCCTGCCTCTCTCTCTTTCTAAGTCTATCATGAATAAGTAAATAAAATCTTAAAAAAAAAAAAAAAAAGAAGAAGAAGACAGTGGGAATGAAGAGACTGGGGGTAAAATGGCTTTATCCTCAGGGCAGAGTGAGGGTGGTCAGTGGCAAAAGGTTAAAGTGTGTTAAACAAGTAGCAGGTTTTAATTTTACATTAAAAATAAGATTGCTCTGCTATAATGAGATATTACTTTATATGCACTGGGATGACTATAATTTTTTTTTGAGAAAGGAAAATCAGCGTTGTCAAGGAAGCAGAGAAATTGGAACTCTTGTACATTGCTGGTAGGAACGCAAAACAGCACAGCCGCTCTGGAAAACAGTCTGGTAGTTCTTCAAAATGTTTAACGTAGAGTCACCATGAAACCAAGCAATCCAACTCCTAGAGATTCATCCAAAAGAATTAAAAATTAGTATTCAAACAAGCACTTGTATACAAATACTCAAAGCAGCACTATATGCAATTGTCAAACGATGGAAACAACCCAAATATCCATCAAATGGTGAGTGGATAAACAAAAGGGGATGTAGCCATGTGATGGAGCAGTACTCAGCACAAAGAGGGACATGCAACATTATGGAAGAACCTCAAAAGCATTACGCTAAGTGAAAGAAGCCAGACACACAAGGTCACCTATTGTATTTATATGAAATGTCCAGATGAGGGACCCCTGGGGTGGCTCAGTCGGTTAACCCTCTGCCTTCCACTGGGGTTGTGCTATCTGGTCCTGGGATCGAGCCTATGTCAGGCTCTCTGCTTAGTGGGGAGTCTGTTTCACCCTCTCCCTCACCCTCTCCCTGTGTGTGAACTCTCTCTTTTTAAAGGATTTTATTCATTTATTCATGAGACACACACAGAGAGAGAGAGAGAGAGAGAGAGAGAAGCAGGTTCCATGCAGGGAGCCAGATGTGGGACTCAATCCTGGGTCTCCAGGATCACGGCCTGGGCGGAAGGGGGTGCTAAACTGCTGAGCCACCCGGGCTGCCCAATAAATAAAATCTTTAAAAAAACGTCCAGATTAGGTAAATCCATAGACATCTACAGAAAAGTCGATTGGTGGTTTCTAAGGACTAAGGAAAAGGAGGAATGGGGAGTGATTGCTTTGTGGGTTTGAGGTTTCCTAGGATGGCACAAATACTTCGGAACGAGATGGCGGGGATGGTTGCATAATATTTTGACTACACTAAATGCCGCCGAATTGTATACTTTAAAATGGCTAATTTTACGGTACATGACATTTCCCTCAAAACTAAGATTAGGTGAACTGGGTGGGAGCCAGGGGAACAGCGGGGAGGCCGCTGTGGTGGCCCAGGTGAGAAAGGGTGGCAAGGGCCAGCAGGGTAGGGGAGCAGGGACGCCTGCCCCGCTGGGGCCTGCGAGCACCCATGTGGCTCGTCCTACAGGCAACTGGACAGGGGGCCGGAGGCGTGGAAGAAGGGATCCCTGGGGGGCTCGGCGGTTGAGGGCCTGCCTTCGGCCCACGTGTGATGCTGGGGTCCCGGGATCGAGTCCCACTTCGGGCTCCGGGCATGGAGCCTGCTTCTCCCTCTGCCTGTGTCCCTGCCTCTCCTCTCTCTGATGAGTAAATACATCTTAAAAAAAAAAAATGTGGACGAAGAGGGGGTGCACGGAGCGTCAGCGCAGCCTGGGCAGGAGGGTGCCCCTGTAGCCTCGGGCGGCTGTGCCAGCCACGCCGCAGGTAGCGCTTGCACGGGGCCCCGCGGGGACAGCGCGGAGAGGCGTGGGGGGGGGGATCTAATCACCCGGAGGGGGGCTGCAAGGGGAAGGAAGGTTGGCACTTGTGGGGGAGGGGACGCTGGGGTGTTTTAGGATCACTGACAGCAAGGGGAGCTGAGGACGTGCATTTGTGATGCCAGTTGAGGACCGGCTGCCTCTAGGAAGGAGCTGGAACATTCCTTCCCCGGGAGCAGAGAGGGGGCCGTCTGAGAGCCACCTTGACGGGAAGGTGTCCAAGTGGTGGGATTTCTACCCTAAGGCCAGAGCGGAATGAAGGCAGCTGCAGAGAGGCTGTGGCAGGGCGGGTGGCAGGGCAGGGGCGTGAGGACACGTTCTGGAACAGATCTTGAGGACAGTGCGCTGGAGAATTAACTGGGCCTGGACAAAGGATTGCCAAGGAGCCCTGAAAGTCAGGGACATACTTTTGCAGGGGAGCCAAGCTTCTTGTTATGTAATTTTCTTTTTCCAAAAGCACAAGGCAGTAGGAACTAAGGCAGTAATCCTGGCGGGGATATTGTTACATCAAACACTTTAATCAAGCAGCACCCAGAAATAGAACGAGAGTGGGGTGAAAGAAGCACAAGGAGTCCGAAGAGAAGATTTGAAGCACTCCCATATTAACAGAACCCCTTCTTCCAAACAAATGCCATGTAAAACTATACGGGGTATTGGATAACTGTGTGTTCAAATTACACAACAGGAATTATTTTTGCACTTAGATGTATGTACACATCACATAAATTGTTAAAATTTATGTAAAACTTTACAGGCATCTATACCAACGGGAGGTTGAGGATTTTTTTTTTAAAGATTTTATTTATTTATTCATGAGAGACAAGACACACACAGAGAGAGACACAGAGGGAGAGAGAGATGCAGAGACACAGGCAGAGGGAGAAGCAGGCTCCATGCGGGGAGCCCAATGCGGACCCGATCCCAGGTCTTCAGGATCAGGCCCTGGGCTGAGGATTTTTCCATCTGAGAGAGCATTAAAAAACTGCTAAACATGGACTATGGTACTAATTGTTACTGCAATATACTAAAAAAACTGTTGCACAAAAAATTGAAATGAAGCTCATGGTTATAGAGAATAGACTGGGGGTTGTCTAAGGGGGGGTGGCGGGGTGAGCAGAATGAAAGTGGTTGAAAGGTACAAATTTCCAGTCCTAGGTCATGGGAATATGATGCACTGTATGGTGACTATAGTTAATAATACCGTATTGTACATTTCACAGTAGCTAGGAGAGTAGATCTTAAAAGCTCTCATCATGAGAAACTTGTAACTGTGTATGACGATGCATGTTACTGGACTTAACTGTGGTGATCATTTTGCAATATATACAAAGACTGAATCATTACCTTGTATACCTAAGATATATTGTTATGCCAATTATACCTCAATTAAAAAATGTACTAATTGATTGAGCAAATACTTATTTTGGAGAAATAAATTTACTTCATCTACTACTTTGAATAGTATATTATCTGTTGTAACGACAATTGACTTTTTAAAAGATTTTATTTACTTATTTATAAGAGACACAGAGAGGGAGGCAGACACACTGGCAGAGGGAGAAGCAGGCTCCACGCAGGGAGCGCTACGTGGGACTCGATCCCGGGTCTCCAGGATCACACCCTGGGCCAAAGGCAGGCGCTGAGCCACCCAGGGATCCTTATAGTTGACTTTTGAACGCTGGCTTGAATTCCATGGGTCTACTTACATAGAGTTTTTTTTTTTTTATATAAAGTACAGTAAATTTTCTCATGATTTTAACTTTTTTCTCTAGCTTACTTTATTGTAATAACAGTATGTAATACATATACAAAATATGTTACCTGTTCATGTTATTGGTAAGGCATCTGTCAACAAGAGGCTATTAGGAGTTAAGTTTCTTTTTGGGGATTCTAATGACTGTGTGGGGAGTTGGGGCCCCGCACCTCTGTGATTTTCAAGGGTCCACTGTAATTACGGCTGCAGTTGACACACCAGACATTTAATCTTCTCAACAAACATTGAAGGCCCTCCCTGCAAAGTATAGGTTATGGTGCCATGGGCACAACAAAGAACAGTAACAGTCTTTGCTCTTAGGAAGCTAGGGTCTAGTTGAGGCTATAAAAAAGTTCATATGAAAATGCAGCTAACATCCAAGCCAAGATTAGCTAGAAGCTCATGACTGGTGCAGAGGAGCTTTAGAAGATTTGAATTGGCAGAGGTCACTTTATATTAGGCTCAGGAGTGGTAAGTAGGGGTTAAGAAAACTGATCATGAAAGAAGTTGCATTTTTTTGGTATTTTTTAAATTGAAGTTTGATTTGCTAACATATAGCATAACACCCGGTACCCATCCCGTCAAGTGCCCCCCTCAGTGCCCGTCACCCAGTCACCCCATCCCCCTGCCCACCTCACCTTCCACCACCCCTTGTTCATTTCCCGGAGTTAGAAGTCTCTCATGTGTTGTCACCCTCTCTGATATTTCCCACTCATTTTCTCTCCTGTCCCCTTTATTCCCTTTCACTATATTTTATATTTCCCAAATGAATGAGACCATATGTTTGTCCTTTTCTGATTGACTTACTTCACTCAGCATAACACCCTCCAGTTCCATCCACGTTTTAGAAGTTGCATTTAAATGGAGATTTGCAGAGGTCAGAGGAGCAGATCATTCTCTTAAGAGCAGAAAAGAACATAAAGTAGGTCAAAAAACATAAACATTCAGTCCTTAAAAGGAGATCCAACCATTTCTGACATGGAGGGACCCTAAGGACATCATGCTAAGTGAAATAAGTCAAAGAAATATAAACACCGCATGGTATCACTTATATGTAGAATATTAAAAAAAAAAAAGTCACACTTCCCAGAAGCAGAATAGAAAAGTGGTTGCCAGGGGCTACAGGGGTGGGAGAAATAGGGGAGTTGGTAAGGGGGCACAGTTTCACTCTAAGATGAATAAGGTCTGAGGAACTAATGTAAAACATTGTCACTAGAGTTGACAACACTGTACTGTAATAACTGAAATTTGCTAAGAGTAGAGAAGAGAATGTCAATGTTCTCACCAAAAATTCAATGAAGAAAGTGTTAATGGGGAAAATCTTTTCACAATGAATACATATATCAAATCACTATGATGTAGATTTTAGATACATATTTTTAAATGTATCTTTAAATACATATTTTAAAGATTTATTTATTCATGAGACACAGAGGGAGGGAGGGGGGAGAGAGAGAGAGAGAGAGAGAGAGAGAGAGAGAGAGAGAGAGAGAGAAAGACAGGCAGGGAGAAGCAGGCTCCATGCAGGGAGCCTGATGTGGGACTCGATCCTGGGTCTCCACGATCAGGCACTGGGCTGAAGATGGCGCTAAACCGCTGGGCCACCCGGGCTGCCCAATTTTAGATACCTTATAATTTTAAAGATGGGGGGGGGAGAGAGAGAGAGAGAGAGAACAAGCAGTGGTAGAGGGGAGGGAAAAGGAGGGGGAAAGAATCTCAAGCAGACTACATGCTGAGTGTGGAGCCTGATGCAGGGCTTAATCTCATGACCCTGAGATCAAGACCTGAGCAGAAACCAAGAGTTGGATGTATAACCGACTGAAACACCCACGAGTCCCAATATCTTTTTTTTTTTTTTTTAAGATTTTATTTATTCATGAGAGACACAGAGAGAGACAGAGACATAGGCAGAGGGAGAAGCAGGCTTCCCGCAGGGAGCCTGTTGTGGGACTAGCCTGCAGACCCAGGATCACGACCTGAGCCAAAGGCAGACCCTCAACCACTGAGCCACCATGGTGCCACAGGAGCCCCAATATCTTTTCATGTCAGTTAAACCTCAATAAAGCTGGGGAAAAAGTAAACACACACAGCATGAACAAAGATATAGATCACATCAAGAAATAGGTTCTTGGGGGAAGAAATCAAATAATTACCATGGTTTTGTAAGCCTCCCAAGCTCCATGCCATGCAACAAAATCTTCTCTGCTACTATTTAACTTCTTGTAAGGGTGAATTTAAATCAAAATTTTCTCCTGACGATGGTGGCAATAATGAATTTTTAAAAAGGTTAGGAAACACTGAAATAAGGTGGGGTGGGTGTGAGAGGCCCTAATTAGCAGTTTAGGACAATGAGGGAGGTTGGAAGAAGACTTAAAAGTTTCAGATGCATATATAGCTCTATCTATTGGTACACACACTTTAGCTATTAAACAGACCATCTTCTAACAGCTGTAGAAATAGATCTTTCAACTTAATATTCTTTACTGAAAAGTCAGAAAAAAAATCTGAAAATGGCATTGTATTTCAGCCAGGAAAATCACTGTTCCTCTTCAGAAATAGACCAAAGATGACACGGATGAGACTGGGTTGATACATTTTGATTATATTACTCTACCAGATGTGTTTTTTCTCCCCCCCCCCCCCCAACCTCTTTTTGAAAGAGTAATCATTAGAGCAGCCCATCACCACAGGGAAATGAGCTTAAGTGATCTTCTGGGATTTCTTTCCACATATCAGTCACCAACATGCAAAATAAATCTGAGTAAATTTGACATTTTTCAAATGAAAATATTAATAAGGCTTAGTTGAGTATTCAAACTAAATCAGAAGGCAGAGAAAAAAAAAAAAAAAACCCCACACTTTCCAAACTGTCTAAAAAGAATGTGTCAAGAAAACAGATGAACACATACTTGAGAGCTAGATGGGTCTGAACCCTGTTTTGTTTGGGCCACAAACAGGAATTTCCCTTTTCTGGCTGTATCAAGTGACCCGGGGCACCTTTAGCTGTCGAAACCTGTCTACGCTGATGTGCACGCTGGTTATAGGCATGAAGAGTGAACGAGAAGGCATTGCTAGGACCTCCCTCCCCAGGATTTCAGGGAAGGCTCGCGTTTACCATGCAATGTTATCTGAGGGGCAAGAGCCACCAATATAGGTCACTGTGATATAAAGTTTCCAAAAATATAACTGTTCTTTGAACACAAGAACAGGAACAGCATATGTTGAAACAGCACCGTATGCAACACTTGGGGGAGAAGACAAAAGGGAATTTAGAAAGGCAAAATCTCCCAAATCTGGGTGAGAGGCTGGAAAACACAGTTCTGTTTTCTTTTCAGGTAGAAGCATTCACCTACTTTCTACTGAAGTTCAGGACAGGGGAGATATTTATCTCAAAAGACACAAAATGCATTTCTGTTCTCACATTTGAGTAGGCTCCAACATATTTTATTAAGCTCTGAGTTTTGTGGTTCTTTTCTTGAAAAACCCCACGTTCCCCCCCTATCAAGAAGCTAGTGTCATCACACAAGTGTTCTCAACTTCAAGAAATAAATGGGTATCCCAGGGAGAGGTTTAATTTTCTGGAAAGACAGGAAAGTCACCTGTTCTCTCCAGCAAATTGAGAGCAACCATTTCTTTATTATTGACATGAATGTAAGATGCTCAGCAAGGACGGGGGTGCCATATTCCACATTTTTTAATACTTGCTCTTAGTTGCACCCACTGTATTCTTAAATTTTTTGCTTATCAAGATGTCCAGAAACCCCCGAAGTTAATAGCAGCATCGAGAGGAGGCCTACTTTCAGTTTGGGGACTGATCTGCTAGCTTACAAAGTGAATGTAATTGGCCTTGAGGCACAAGAAGTGGTACATTAACAAATCGCTATAAACACTAAAACTGTCCATTCATACAGTTTATTTCACTAGACTGCAAATTTATACACAGTATGAAGGGGTTTCCTGATAGCACGCATATAGTTTACTTTCTGTACTGTTGAAGAACCAATTGTTTTTTACATTATATCGTAATACCCTATCATTAAAACATTATTCAGTGAATTTTTTTCCAACTACGTATAAACGGAGATTTACCACACACACGGTGCAAGAATGTCTTTATAACATATTTGAATCACAAAATGTGAATCTAAAATACATCACTGTAATTAGAACACTACTTTAAAATTACAATGTCCCATGTTATATTAGCCAGATTGAATTAATCTCTGTCTACATCACAAAGTGGTTTGGTGGTTAACTTCTTGGATAACTGGCAGCAGCTTTGAACCAGGACGTCAAAAGAAACCTTTAAGAATCAATTTTGAATTTTAAAATCTTTTTTTTTTCCTGTATGTACTCAATATTCTCACAATCAAAATGGGACATTTAAAAATTTATATATAGTCTCTAACACAAGGAGAAGAAATCCATCCCTCCCTTAGCTGAAAGGCTGGGGTTGTAATATTAGGTTTTGTAGAAATCTAAGAAAAGCATTGTACGGGGAATGGAACTGAGTTAAAGAGAAACAAAATTTCTTTAAAAACATTTTGGATTCCTTTGTCCTCTCTACCTCTGTCAAATGCAGAGAAAGAATACTGCACTACACAAATAAAGATGTGCTTCCGTGAAACGGTGTTCTAAAGAAAATGTATGTAAACAAGTCAGAGAGAAAGATTTCTTCATTTTCCCATTTTGTGGAGTGGGGCAGTGGGATGGTGTCACTTAAATAACAGAACTCCTTAGTCAAAGAACCACTTCATCACACACAAAACAGCTAGGGATAACCGCTGAAAATTTCTCATGTGTTTCTTTTTCTTTCCCCCAAAGTTTGAGAATGTTTGAAAGTTCAATAAATAGTAGAAAAATAATCCTTTACTTAGAAATGTTGAGATGCATCATTTAGAGCTCAACAGGAGTTCCATAGAGCAACCGCGGCATCTAGGTACCGCTAAGAAACAAAGCGTCATCTTCCAAGCGCACATTTCTCTCTGGATGTGCCCCATTCCCAGTCTCCGGCAGGGCACATTTCTCGCTCTTCCAGTTAAGGAGAGCCAAATGTTTCTGGCTCCTCAGAACATTCCTCTGGCTCAGCTTAACGAAGGTTCCCAATGTTTCATTTATAGGTTCCGTCTCTGTGTTTGGAGGTCTGCCTTCTGTTCCATTCCATTAGTACGATGGCAGGTTCATTAATCAGGCTTCCTTCCCCTCCGTCTCAGAGCCAGCCCTGCATTTGCACAAGCGTGATTTTGTGGTTGTTTCTCCTTTTGAAACACATGAACAGGCAGGAAATGAGTTAAAGCACTCTGGACGAAACACAAACACAAGGGGTCTCTCGCTGTGGAGTATCTGATGCTGGCTCTTTCTCCCTCCAGAACATTCTGTAGCTCCCAGATCCCGTCTTCTCATGGAGGTGAGGAGTGTTAGCATTCTGCGTCGACAGTGTGTACTGTCACGGCCGCCTGTAAGTGGTGGCTGTGATGCAGCGTGGGGTGGTGGGGGCGGTAGTGGTGGAACTTGTGACTTAGGAGGGCAGCAGTCTGGGGCGGGGTGTCCAGATCCAAGTCCTCATCGTGGTTTCCCACGTCGACCCCCGCCGACAAGGGGTCATTGTTGCACGGAGGGTTCTCACTATCTTCCTGCGGGCTCATGGTACTGTAACCTAGAAAAGGAACAGAACAGGCAGCTGAGAGCTTCCAGATGCAGGGAAACTTCACTTAAGATTTCTAGGGCACTGGGAGATGTTCCTATCTTTGTGTTACATGGGTGCAAACATTTGCAGACATTAAAGCGCCTTATTTTTTTTTTTATTTATTTATTAGAGACACAGAGAGTGAGAGAGAGAGGCAGAGACACAGGCAGAGGGAGAAGCAGGCTCCATGCAGGGAGCCCAAAGTGGGACTCGATCCTGGGTCTCCAGGATCATGTCCTGGGCTGAAGGCGGCACTAAACCGCTGAGCCACCAGGGCTGCCCAAAGTGCTTTATTTTTAAGGAGATCTTTTATTAGCCATTCTTTTTTCACAATCACATAATATATAATCATCTTAGATACCTGAGAAAGCACAGATAAGAAAAAAAAATGCACAAGCAAATCCCCAAATCAACAAAACAGCAACTAACATCACCACACATCCCCTCTAATCCACAGAGGACTACCATTGACATTTGGAAGCTCTCTTTCTACACTTTTCCCGGAGATAAATTTTATTTAAAATAAAGGAAAAGATAAAAAAAAAAAGGCAGCCTCAAAAAAAAAAAAAAAGTCATAATGGGGCTCAGATTGAATTGGTGGGGCCTAGGTGGAGGGAAATTGGGGCTCCAATAGGCCTGAATGTGATGTCACAACACAATGAGAACAAAAACAACTGCCGCCATCATCTGCACACCTGCTCCACAGCAGGCACCAGCATCTTGGGGTTCCCACACACCAGCCAGGTATGTAGCTTAACATCCATCTTACAAGGGAGGGAGATGACGATCAGAGAGGTTAATGAACTTGCCCAAAGTCCCACCCAATGAAATACTAACTCCACATATACCCATAGCAACCAGCAACGGAATCAACTATTCTCTGTGTAAGCTGGCTCACCGTATTTAAAGATTAATTTCTTTCGGTGTTCTAAGTAATACATGTTTCAAAAGAAAATGCCCTTGCTGATCAAAGGATTCCATTCCAAGAACCCTGGCATGTTTTTAAATATTGCAAAAATCCCCTTTAAAAATTTTGAGAAGTGACAGCTCATTAATATTTCCACTGCATCTACGGTTAGCATCAATCAGCACTTACCCATGGGTAGCGCTAGTCACATTTGTGGCTGCAAAATTGATGTGCTTGCATACAGCCAAGCAAGAATAGTTTGTAGTTGAAAATGTATGCTCTGTGCAAAAATGCGAAAGGCAATTCTCCGTCCTCAATGAAACATTTCTCAAATGACAGAATTATTGATGTCAGTCCAACTCAACGAGTATTTACTGTGCCCCTATTATGTGCTAGGTACGGTGTCTGGCATTGCCGGAGACACCATGGTGAAAACTGGTCCCAGCAGAAGCAGCTTTTAAAAGCTAGCGCTTGAGAAATAAAGCCAATACAAGCATAGAGCCATTCAATTATTCATTTATAGAGGACCATTATGGGGCCAGAGAGGGAGACAATGAAACACGAATAAGAGAGGTCTCTTTTCCTTGAGGATTTCACAACCAAACAGGAGACACGTACTCGTGAAGCTAGGTTTATTCTAATGCAGATGATGGTTAAGTGCTATAGTTGAGGTATAACTGAAACCTAGAACATGGAATGGCCGATTCTGGCTGGAAGAAAGAAAAAGCTTCACAGAAAAATTCATATTTTAGTTGGGCTTTAAAGGATGTGCAGGAGTTTGGTAGGTGGATATGAGCCAGGCGACAGAGGAGCATAGCCATGGAGCTATGAAGTGCCAAGGCCATTCCCATATCACGTGGCGAGAAGGTAGTGCTTGTGGGTAGCTGGAGGACATGGCAGGAGGTGGAAAGGTGAGTTCTGGTCAGATTATAAAGGCCATGCCAAAGCAGAGAAAATGGAGAAACAACAGAACATTTGGAGCAGGCTGAAAAAAATAGATGAATTTCTGTGTTTCAAAGAGAGTTCTGGTGGCAGCTTAGAAGATAAAAAGGAGAGAGGGGGGACCGTTAGGAGGTTATTTCAACAGATGGGAGACTAAGAAAACGAAGTATGGAATTGGACAGATTTAAGAGTATCTCAGGAGCAGAAGTAAGAGAAGCTGGTTAGCTATTACAAGTGAGGGGGATGTGGTGGTGGGGGCGGTGCTTGAGGAGTAAAGGGCACAGCGACTTTGAGTCAGGATTGTAAGACTCGGAGATCCCAGGTCTCAGGGACAAAAATGATTTTTGCTTTAGACATCTTGATTTGAGAGTCTGTGGAGATGTCTAGCAAGAAATGCAGGAGTGTTGATCATGAGAAGTCAGGGCAGAAGAGGGGGAGTTCACTGACGAATAGGTCTACCGTCAGAGAGCCTTCTTGGTGCCAGGTGGGGGGCTCAACACAAAAAGGGGTAACGGTGAGGCCCCAGCTCCTGAGAAGCCCACGGTCAAGAAGGGCACGAAAACAGGTGTTAAAACAGAGGCCTACCGAAAGGAATACCAAAGCTGGTTAACTTGGCTTATACCTGAGAAGGACACTTAAGGTAGCCCTCGGGGGAGAGAAGGTGTTCGTTAGGTAAAGAGAGGGATAGAAAGGTACTGCAGGCCAGGAGATAAGCAAACACAAGGACACGGTAGCCTGAAAATCTCTAGTGGGCTTGAGGGGATGATAAAAAGCTTGGTATGGGGGAGAAAGATGCAGGAGACACTGCCCGACACATAGGCTCAGACCAGGTCAAGGTGGCTGGTGGAGCTGGGAGTTGGGATTTAGGTTAACAGGCAAGGGGGTAAAGCAGGGTGGCCAGGACATCACATGTGCTTGAAGATCCCTCGTGCCAAAGAGGAGGCTGGACAGAAGGAAGGAGGGATCAGCTAAGAGGACAGGAGGCTGGAGTGCCGGCCCCAGGGAAGAGAAGACCTGAAGGGACGGTAGCAGTGTGACAGTAGAGCAAGTGGCTGGCTTCAAGAGACCATTCGAGTGCACAGCAGGCTGAACTGGGTGGCCAAATGGACTTGCCTGGTGAAGATGCCAGGAGGGTTGACATCCTTGGATAAGGCTGAGGTTTCTAGGTTCAGGGGCTAGGGAAATGATGCCTCTCCTCAAGAATAAGGGATCAGGAGTCAGAGTGAGTTTCTCAGCTTTGGCAGTGCTTGGTCTGGAATGTGAGACCGGGTGGCAGCTCTGAATCTCCAGCTACGAAGTGCTCTCTGTGTGCTTGCGCTACCACGTGCTTCACATGCAGGGGGCTTGAGTGGAAAATACACTTTTAGCAAAATCTCAGTGTCTCGGTTGATTATTGTTGGCCTACCTGTAGCACCAGGCCGTCTTTACCTTGCCTCCAGATCTGTTCTGAATGGCTTCCCATCTCTCATTTACAAGCACCCACGGTAACTGTTAACTAATTTGCACATTCGTGACAGGCCCTCTGCCTGGCTCACCCTCCCACCCTCCTTCATCTGGCTATTGTGCTTCATGCTTCAATTTTTAAAGGTCTTCTCTGGGAAGCAGCCCAAAGCCCAGCCCTCAGCACACATGGGGTTGGATGCCCCTTCTGTGAGTTTAAATAGCATTCAGTGCACATCTCTAGCTTACTTCTTTTTTTTTTTTAAGATTTTATTTATTTATTCATGAGAGACACACACACAGAGAAAGAAAGAGAGGCAGAGACACAGGCAGAGGGAGAAGCAGGCTCCATGCAGGGAGCACGACGTGGGACTCGATCACGGGTCTCCAGGATCAGGCCCTGGGCTGAAGGCGGTGCTGAACCACTGAGCCACCCAGGCTGCCCTCTATCTTACATTTCTACTATATAATAAACTTCAGGGCTGTCTTGTCTGTCAGCGAATTGTTTCTGTACTCCTAACATTCAACACAATGCCTCCCACAAAGCAGGCACCTCATTTTTCAAAATCACATTACTATGCTCCCGAAGCAATGGCATTTGCTTTTTTAGTTATCTGTGGTTTTTACCTGGTGTGACATTCAACGGTCTCACCTACTAATGAAGACATTCCAGGACTCACTGGGCCCTGCCCAGGTGTTCCAATTCAAGATTCCAGGGATGCTCTGAACCTGGCTGGCCATAGGCTCAGGGTGGTTTTGATGGTAGCGTTCCCAATGCAGCTCAGGGACCCCCCATTTCTCCTGCCCTTGCTTTCTGATGGGAACCCCCAGCAGAGCCTCTTCCAAAGTGAACCACTTGCTCTGAGGACATTCTGTTTCATTTCCGCAGCACCCAACCCCTCTGTAACTTCCTCAGGCTTCCTCTTAGCTCAATAATTAATGACAGTCTGGAGGGAGGGATAGCAAGCTGTGGAGGAGGAGGAAAAAGCCAAACACATGCGCTCACTTAACAAATGTAGTGTTTACTTAGCACCAGGCAATTCTGCTGAATGCTGGGAACAGTGATGAATAAGACGGACTCAGTCTGATTCACGGAGGGGGAAGCACCATTTAAAACACAGAGGATATCCGCAAAGGCTTTCAAAGGACAAATTTCTTTACTATCCAAATGTGCACACAGTCAAGTCTTTGCAAAGATGACCACAGGCAAAAAGGAGGCTTCAGGACAGAATAGAAGAGTCAAGATGAGGCTGCTGCTCTTCCATATTCTGCTTACATACTTAGCTGATGGTTCCTGAGAAAGCTCTCTTGATGGGTAGGGGACGGAAGGTCCCTCTGAGGACTCACTCCCCACCTTGTGGCCACAGACAGTAACTGCAGGAGGATATCTGTGCACCTCTAGAAAATGGTCTCGGGGTGCACTGGGTAGCTTTTGACCATGTTATCAAGGCTCAGCATTTGCCTTTTAAGCTTTTTGGAATTTGAGTCACTAGGAGGAAATTTCCCCTTTGCAAAGAAAAAAATGTTGCTTAATATATACTTGCATAAAGTTTCTAACAAGACTGTAACCAACACATGAATTCACAAGGACAAATATACATTGGCGGTTTTTGAATTAAAAATAAGCCAGCTGTGAATTAGAATACGGTATTTTCAGAAGAGATAATGGATAGAGCATATACAGAATTAAAAACATCAGTAGGTAGGAATTGTTTTTAACCACTGCTTGTGAGCATAACACTAAATAGTCGAGTGCTAAAAACAATTATTCTAAGTGGTCTTAGAATATTGACAAAAACAATTCTATCTTTCAAAGACCATTTTTGAGTAGTTTTTTTAAGATAGAAAACTTAAGATTCCTTTGAAATACAAAACTCTCTTGGCCACATGAAATACCACTGATTCTTGAACAGGAGTTTGAGCTACATGGGTCCACGTGTAGGCTGGTCTTCCATAAATATAGGACAGTACTGTAAATGCATTTTTCTCTTATGATTTTATTTTTTTTTAAAGATTTTATTTATTTATTTATTCATGAGAGACACAGAGAGAGGCAGAGACACAGGCAGAGGGAGAAGCAGGCTCCATGTAGGAAGCCCAGTGTGGCACTCGATCCCAGAACTCTGGGATCGTGCCCTGAGCTGAAGGCAGACGCTCAACTGCCGAGCCACCCAGGCGTCCCTGTCTTGTGATTTTCTTTTCTTGAGCTTACTTTATGTAAGAATACAGTATATAATACATGTAAAATACAAAATGTATGTTGATCCACTGTTTTATGTTATTGGTAAGGCTTCCAGTCAAGAGCAGACTATCAATAGCTAAGTTTTTGGGGAGTCACAAGTCATACATGGATTTTTGACTGTGAGGGTTTGAAGTAGGGAGGTCAGTGCCCCTTATGCCCACAATGTTCAAGGGTCAACCATATATCTAAATAAAAACACAGCTTGAAGTCTCCAAGTTTGGCTTGGGAACATTCAGTTTTAATTCTAGGAATATCACAATTCTGAACCCTATCATGAAAGTCTAGTATGTTCAGTACTTATACATCTATGTACTTTATTCTTTCGAGTTTCCTTTTGTGTATCAGACCCAATGACTCACGTGGAAATACGCTCACTGGGTTTGCAAAGAACTGGGGCCCTACAATTTTACCAGTTCAAGGGCCAGCACCAATGCCACCTTCACCTTCCCCCCAGGGAACTTCTTGGATTTAGGTGCAGATAAAAGTGAATTATCTCCCTATCTTCTTTGTTCTGGTCCTTTAAGGAAGCTGTCATATTCAGCCTTTTATCAGTCTCATGAATACATGCATTCATTTACAGTTTCCTGTTAGATTGTAAATTCCTTGAGGGCAGAGTGGGTATGGAGGTGGGGGAGGTCAACCCTGAGCTCAACATGCCTGCCCTATGTTATTGCATTTAATGCTTACAACTGTACCAGGGAGAAATTTCTATTCCCATTTTAATTATTAGGACACCAACGTCCAAAGGAGCCTAAGACCTCATAATCTGCAAAGGGGAGAGGTGGGTTCCAAGTGAGGGTTGACCCTATTTTATAAGCTCTTCCACCCAAGTCTGCCTCACAGAAATGAAGCTGCCCCTTCACTAGGTCCCTCCCACTGTGCAAAATGCAGATGCCCAGTATGTTCACCAAGGAGAAGAACACAGAGCTGAGGAAGAAGTGTGCTAACAAAGCCACTCAATTAAGTTTCCTTATTTCAGTGTGCACCTATGGCTTATTCTCAGCATCGCAGGGACATTAGAACTTGATGCCAGCACTTTTAGTGACCCACTGTACAGGTTCAGGGATAGGACAACATGCAGTTAAACACTATTGATTTTGTGGTACATTTGGAATTATTTGGAGTGTCAATGCCTTCCATTGCTTCTGGTGTTGCATTCTGTTGGCACAAGAAACTATTTTTCATTCCTCGGGGATAACAGGGATCCAATTATTGTGAAAAATGAAAGAAAGCAAGCCCTTAGCTAGATTCCTTAGCTTTCAGATACTGACACTGCACTATTTCTTTTATCTAAGCTGTTGCTTCATATGCCATTTTCCTAAGACAATGGGAGAGCTAATGGATCATCGTAAACGTCACTCAGAATTTCAATTTCGTATTGAAGCAATTTCTATCCGGAGAGAGAGAGAAAAGATTCAGTATTTCTGCTGAATAAGAAATTATTTCTGTTGAACTTTAGTAGCCTCAAACCTGTTTTATTATTCAAAGGAGAAGAGGCACAGAACTGGCTGGCAGAATGAATTTATGCAAGTTCAAAGGTTTTTACAAGGGGGAAAAAAAAAGCAGAAAGTCAAAGAAACTGAAAAATTTAAGTTGTGCTTTGACTCTCCATAGAAACCTGAGGTTTCTACTTAGTTGGTGGGAACAATGTCATTCAAAGCCCAAATTAGGAGCCTCCAAATTATAATCAGAGTTTTGGCTTCTCCTGTTTTCCAAAGGGAATTTGAATACCTGGCTGTCAATGTAAAAGGCAACACTGGTCGCCTTGATGAATACCCATTCCTGCATTTGTTAGCACAGGAGTGGGAGCACACTGCTTGAAGACATCCCTTTTTTCCCCCCAGGGTAGATATGGAGAAAGAAGAGTCAAACGGTATAAATCCATTATTTACACATTTAAAAAAGACCTGATTCTTGGAAGAAAATAAATATTTCTGGAAAATTAAACAACCGTATGAAAAATAAAAAGATCTTACAATTACAGGAAAGGTCCCACACTCCTGCCGCTCCAACATGTCTGTAGTTCTCTGTGATGCTAAGCCATAAAAACCCTGGCAAGGTAAGAAGCTCAGTGGTGGCCAAATCTTTTTGGTATAGCATGTGGACTTGAACTACAGCTCCCTCAGCCTTGGTGTCTTCCCAATCTAGCCCCAATCCTTGCTGAGCATCTTAGAGCCACCTTATACAACCTCCATGACTAACTATATACACCAGTTCCTTTGCCTATAATATCCTTTGCCCCCAGCTTTTATCATCCTTTAGGTCCAATGCAAATTGTTGTCTTCTTGGTGAATCCTTCCCTGTACCTTCCAGGCATGGCTGGAGGTCAGGGTGCAGAATGTCAGAGGGAAGCACAGACTCTTGTCATGGCCCAAGTGCACATGGGCTGAGAGCGCCCTTGAGGATGCTGGTATTTGTCAACTAACCACACTGGGTAGTAGGAGCAATGAGGATGCCAATTCCCAAGGGTAAGTGGAGGAGAAAGCAGGTTCCATTTAGAGAATGTGAATCCTTACACATGGAGAACATCTAGAAAGCAATCTCTGTGCCCAGAGGTCACCTCAATTATCTGGGAGTGCGGAGACGTAATCAAAGTGACCCTTGGGCTCCTATAAACATGCTATGTTGGAATGTGTCCTTTAGAAAACTATGTCAAAGTAATGAATTTGAGTACAGAAGAGGAAAGAGAAGTGTGGGTGTGAGTAATGGACCACAGGAGCCCACCAGGTTCCTCAGAAGGAACCGGACCTTACCATGATCACTTTCTGTTCCCGATCGACCCCAGTAGCGACGCCTCCTTTCTGGACTGTGTGCGTGTCGTTCGATGACTGCAGCTATAAATCGAGTATTGCTGACTGTGGGAAGCAAGGGCAGTTAGTCACTCTTATGCCAGTATCTTTATTATATCAAGCACATTTACTCTGAACAGGCTCATTCACACTTTGGGGGAGCTAGTCTTTGAAGAGATAGAAGTAAATTTTTTTTTTTTAATTGTGAGGATTAGTGGCAGTGAGAGGTCCCTAATTACAGGTCTCCAACATGCATTAAGAAGATATGTTCTATATAGTTGAAGGCCAGGGTATGTATCTCAATACTAAAGGAACTCTCTTTTGATAGTCTTCCCCCACCCCCGTGAAATTATATACATTTAATACCCTGAGGGATTAAAACAACGTATACCTGATTTCTGGCTTTCTGAAATAATATTATGCTGGAAAGCAAGTAGGAGGAGAAAGAAAAGGTAGGGGGAGGTATTTTAGGTCAAAGCACTTCATGCAAAAAAGGAACATCATGAAATCTTTTAAGATTTTTTAAAACAAAGCAAGCACCTCCACTTAAGTCTAATGAAAATTGGGGAGGAAAAACCTTGGTCATGTCAAAGATTCTTAAATTCTAACATAAGCCAAAAGGATATAAGAAGGAGCGTTTATTCTGGGTTAGCCTCCTGCTGGCACGTTCCGCTACGAGGCAGCTTGAATACTCACTGATGCCTCTGTCCTCATGGCTGTCATCATCCCTTTCATCTCTGTCATTTTCCAGGTTGGACATACGCACTGACATTTCTACCCATCATTAAAAAGAGAGAAACATGACTATTTAATCAAACAAAATCACCCACTTTAATACCCTGAGAAGTGCTCGTTTGATGCCTGGGTGACAGCATTCTATTATGAACGAATCTAAACTTGGAAGACAATCAGCTGATGTCCCATCTATTTTTTTTTTTTTAAAGGAGGAAGGAGCAGGAATCAGAAGAGGGAGTGCCAGACACGAATAATCAAGAGAGACACCTGAAATTAACTTCTGAAGAAAAGAGAGAAAAGAATATGTAGAGGTCAACGGATCTTTAATCCTCTACTAATGTACCTGAAAAAGAAGGAAGGGGTCTATAGACATGTGGTATCTGTGCTCATTTGTGAGCACAGATATCACATTAAACAGTTGGTATGGAAGCCATGATTGCAGATTAATCATTCTGTATCTGACTTCGATTACTTATCCCATTTAAGACATGTGATTATTGCTTTGGATGTGTTTGTTCACACTATGTAATACTAGCGACAACAGAACAGATTCATGGTCTTGCAAATAGTGGCTCAGGGTATCGTTGCTCTACCTGTCTGGGACAGCAAAGAGAACCCACCTCTGAGTTGAGGGAAGAACAAAACTTCCCACTCAACTGCCCAGCACTCCCTCACTGGCTTATTCCAGAGGCGGGAGGTGGGAGCTTAGCCCTGTGTAAGAGGAGAGAGCATCTAGGGATTTTATGGGGAATCAAAATGAAGCCCACAGGGTTTAGCTAGCTACTAGAGAATGAGCCGTGGGCTAAAGGAGGAAAGGAGGCTTTGGGGACTCACGAATCATACTCCCTGGAAGCAGAAAATGAAGTGCTGTTCTCCTAAATGCTTAGCAGCTTATGCAATCGGCTACTGTCCTTCTGGTGTTGGAAGGACACCAGGGAGGCTGCTGCCTCCTGGAGGAGCTTTGGACTCATTCATTGGGAGCTCACCTTGGGCAGCAAGAGGAGACATGTGCTGATGACTCCGGCGATGAATCTGATGGCGGTAGGCATACACAGCGAGAACCAGGACCATGATGCATCCCATGATGCCCCCAGCCACGGGACCCACGGGGGCACTTTTAATCATGTTCAGTGTGACCACCTCATCGCCTTTGTTAAAATAAACAAACAGATGTCCTTGTAATGATTTCCCAACTGTGGTTGCAAGTGGGGATGAAGATGAGATGGGAAGAAATAGAGTGGGGTGGGGTTTGGTGGAGACAAGAGCACCTGCTTTAAGTTCTGAAAAAGGCTGAGAGGACCCAACAGAACATAGGAGTAGTGAATTCCTTTAGTCCCTGGTTCTCAAATGACATGTTGGTTGCTCAGCACAGTAAGAGCACACCAGACAAGGACTACTAAAAACAGTGAGGAGGTAAGAATCACGAAAATTTGTGCTGCCCAGGGCTAAGAGCCTGGCTCCTCGGGGTGTGGGCTCCTCTTGGAAGAGAAGTCATGGAGTACAGAGCTGAGCGTTCCTTAGGCCTCTGAGCACATATTTATTGTACCTGGCGCCCTTTATGCCTGTGGGTCAGTCACATGACCCTTAAAAAAGGATCCCATTTCAAAGCTAATGGGTTCCCTTTAAGACATTATTTGCACTGTCGCATAGGAGACTGCAGGGGGGTATATAAAGTGATGTCTTTGAACAAGGTCATTCCAACTAGGTCCTCACCTGGTTCAAGAATTCTATGTGAGGTCAGGACCCTGCTTCACATAGGAGGAGCTTTTCTTCTGCTGACAGGTTAATGTGGGGAGATGTTTAAAAAACAAACAAATGAAAAGGTTTAAGTATCTCACCTGTCAGGTAAGGTTTAAGAACTTGTGCTAGCTCCAGAGAGACACTGAGAAAGACTCAAAGGAGGTAGGCAGGTAGTTATCTTTGAGGTCTGGAGGCTTGATCCCAGACATGTTCCTCCCTACAGTGTCTCTTTCCACCCCTCTGAGCTAACCCAGGCCACATGAGATAGCTTGGGCTTCTGTTGACTCCAAGACCTTAAGCACTGATTTGTAGCCATAAGAATTCTGCTTTGCAAACATGGTGATGGAAGGTTACAGCAGGAGACCGACGTGCAGCGGTCACTCCACCCATCTCTGGCCCCATTCTTCTGACAGCTGGGACTCACATTCAAACAAACTCCACAGTTCAGCCATGTAGAAATCAGGCCTGATGGTTCTCAAAACAAGCTTTATGGGAACGAATTCCAGGCTTGTAAAATTTGGCAGGAAAAATGGCTGCTTACTCGGCACAGAATATCTAGCCAGCTTTGAAGGTAATTATGTGCCTTGGTTTTGTAAGTACAAACTACTGGCAAAGGAAACAGGAAAATAGGGTTGAGGATCATTTTAAGAGTTTTGTCCTACTGGAGAGGATAAAAAAAAAAAAAAAAGGATTGAGAAATCAAAATATTCTGTGTTCCCAATAAACATACCTATTGCTCCCATGTCGTCCACATATGGACTTTTGGCTCCCACGATTCCTCCGAAGCATTCTTTCTGGGGAGCGCAGTAGGATTTGTCCAGGTGAGTCTTTCCATCGCTGTCCACCATGCACCATTCACAATCTAGCACACCAAAGCAGTCCCTGCCAAGGAAGAGCAGATGGACTTGGGTATCAGACAGCTCTCAAGAGTGCCATTACTTACTAGTCCTGTAAGTCCTCAAGCTTTAGTTCCCTTTCCTTATAAAAGAAGAACGGCCAATAGTCTGCCATGGGATAGCTGTTTTATGTCTCACAACAGCTTGAAAATGAGAGAAATTAAACTGTTCTTTCTGTGGATCATACCAAAAATCCACACATCACAGATTAGTGCAGGATTATTTCAAATCATCTTAAAAGACCAAATGGCCCCAAGGTTTGTTAGACTTTGGCCTGACCCCATGTATAGGGTCATTTAAAAGAGAGGGAAAAAAAGAGGGGGGGGAGGAAAAATGGGCAAATAGATTGGGGAAATACTAGATAAATTAAACAGTTTCCTTACTGCCAATTTCTTAGAACTTTTAATATGTTAAGCATATTAGGACTCAAAGAGGATGTGTGCAGTGTTTCTCAAATATAACTAATTTTGAGTTATTGCCTAACATCCCAAATTAATCAGTCCAATACTCTACCATTTCTTTGCTAAAACATGCATTAAAAGTAGAACTGGGGGAGATCCCTGGGTAGCTAAGTGGTTTAGCGCTGCCTTCAGCCCAGGGTGTGATCCTGGAGTCCCGGAATCGAGTCCCACATCAGGCTCCCTGCATGGAGCCCGCTTCTCCCTCTGCCTGTGTCTCTGCCTCTCTCTGTGTGTGTCTCTCATGAGTAAATAAATAAAATCTTAAAAAAAAAAAAAAAAAAGTAGAACTGGCTGCCCTCCTACCCACTGAATGTTGATAATCAAGGGGCAATCTGCAGTCACAATAAACAATCACCCCTCACCCCTGTAGTCCACGATAGCCACTATTCGCATGATGGCTAGTCCCAAATATCTATCCTAGAGAGAAGGGAGAGGGATGAAGGGACATGTAGTTTTTGGTTCTCCAAGCTATCATGATGCCGATCTACTTTCTAAGAAAACAGAATTGATGAGCTATAGTGTGTCACCATGTAGAGTTGGGTTCTGCTTCAGGAACCCTAAGAGTTCCTGCCCCCCTCACTTGTGCTTCTTCGTGCCATGTCCTCTCTCATTCCTTTTATTTCAAGAGTAAACTTTCCCATCCACAGATGAGATGACCAACATATAGTACAAACGCCAACTAGCTACAACAAGTAGAAACTGGAAAACATTAAACCTGCTGGATAAAAGGCTCATAAGAATCACTTTTGGGTCTGAAAAATTGGTACACCTTTAAAAAAACATTAAGAAGGAGAATGATAAATACCAGCTGGAAAAGCTCAACGAGGCTGCTGGTCACCATTCCTCACTAGGTTCTACTCCCGCAGTGATCATGTTGATGTAAACGCAAGCAACGGGCAATGCTTACCCACTTTCCATCCTCTGACTGCACCTGCTGTTGACACACTGATGAAGGGCATCTTGCAGGCCAGGGTCAATAGCTGTGTATGTCACCGGCTCCTGGTGGACCTCACAGCTTGGGTTTCTATGCAGGAGCAAGTCTGGAGGTTAGGACCAATAACCACTCACATTCCAAACTCATCAGGCCTCTGGCCCTTGATAGTGTCAGATAGATCTGGGTTTAAATCCTGGCCACTTAAATAGATGTAACCTTGGGCCAATCACTTAACCACTCTGAACTTTAGTTTGTTCATCCTTATGTACAATAGAAAAAAATATATATATAAAAAAAGGAAGCCATAAATATCCCACAAAACATGAACGTATATGATCAGAAGTGAGGGCAGCCTCAGTGGCTCAGCGGTTTAGCGCCGCCTACAACTCAGGGCGTGATCCTGGAGACCGGGGATCGAGTCCCGCGTCAGGTTCCCTGCATGGAGCCTGCTTCTCCCTCTGCCTGTGTCTCTGCCTCTCTCTCTCCTGTGTATTCTCTTGAATAAATAAAAAAAAAATAAATAAAAAAAAATCAGAAGTGAAAGTTACCTCCCCTGACTTGCTACTCTAAATCTCTTTTATTCAAGGTAATCATTATTAATAGTTTCATGAGGGTCCCTTTTAGACATTTTTTTCTATGCTTAAACATATCAGTTTCTATGATTAAACATATCAGTACACCCAGATTCTTTCCTTTACGTTCTAGAGAAGGGATTTAACCCCAGCTTATTTAACTGTAGTCTTAAGATTTGTCACTAATGTAAAAAATACCATATGAGGTGTAAGCATGTGTGTGAAAGATACCTACAAGATTTATCACAAAGTTAATTTGAAAACTAAGTGATTTAACGTGCATAAAGTATCTGACACCTGGCAGACACTTAGCGATTGCTTGTAATAGTCTCATAGCTTTCGTACAGACCACATATAATTTTAACGTTTCACAGCATTTAAATGTACACCTGAAAAAGGACTTCATTTTAAGGCTTGAAATCTGACTCAGTGAACAGTTACATCATTAGAATCAATCATCTTACCACAACCCCAAACAAATCTATAGAGGAGGCTCTCTGTGTGTGTACAATATATATATAACACACATATTGATGTAATGTCTATCTTACCGGTTCTCTGCATTTGTGAGGTTCCCAGTGCACTCATTGACCTCTAGAGGGCACTCACAGGGACATTCACATTCATTTTGTTCCATTCTGAAAGGCAAAAGGAAAATCACTATGCAGAAGATCAATAACAAACTTTGTATTGTATATGTACCAGAAGAAGGAAAAGAGAAGAAAATGTGAGCTAGTTAAAAGGGACAGTTAAAAGGAAGCTGTGACCAACGGTTTAAACATATAATTCGCCTTAATTCATTACTCTTTGGACAAGGATACTGTAAACTGCACAGCTAGAAATACTTCCGTAACCAGGACCTTCTTTTTCTCCAGGGCACCCCCCTGTGTCTTCTGTTTATATGGCAGATGCCACGTCAAAATGATTGGCATCAGTTCAGATATTTAACAGTGGAATAAACAGAGAAGAGGACCCATTGCATTTTTACCGGTGACAGTTGAGACAGAGCCGATCCACCATGCTACAAGCACAAAAGGCAAGAGAGTCGCACGTTTCATTGACAATGCCAACAAACGCGTTGGTTCCTGGGATCCTTGCCAGTCTGTACTTAGAACAGTGGCTGCCATGCACAAGGTTCGTCAAATCTCCCTAGAGACAACGGAGGCGTCAGAAGTGACAGACAACAATGCGAAGATTCATCCCTACCGTGGTGAAAACGACTCTTCAACCAACTGCTGAAAGTAGCTTACAATAAAACTTTATTTCTGACTACAAAAGTAATATATGGTTACTGCTGAAAGCTGGAATAATAGAATTTTTTTCTTAATATCAGAGATAATTCCCAGGTCCCACTTAACAGTTGTGTATATTTATTTATTCTCATATCTATGCTTATACAGATAAAAATTTTATAGCTGTTTTGTAATTTTTTTTTAAAACACATTACACCATAACATGAAGATAACTGCAAAAAACAATGAAAGACAGCATTCAGGTAAGGAATAGTTTAAAATGTATTCAAAGGCAAACCTAATCCACCAGAAAACATGCAACCTCTGAGCCATCTTGGATAACAAACCTCTCTTCTTCTAGAATGAAAAAACCCCAGACTCTTTTAAGAGTCCAATTTCCTTCCAGAATATTTAAAAAATAAATAATATTTAAATAACTAAAGCAAGCATTCTTTTCTTCATTCTATAGCAAGAAAATGTGATAGCCAACTTCTTGAAATGGCAGATTTGTCTACTATAGAGAAAACCAAAGATTCAAAAGCAGCTCTGGGAAGCTGAATATGGCTATTCTTTTCTGCACGTGTGTCCAATGTAGTAGGCCAACTATGTAATCCCATGCTTGTTTCCATGCCAGTCATCCCTTATATGTGCATGATGAGGATAAGCCTAACTGAGAAATGTGGCACTGGATGGAGGTCTAGATGAATTTTCCACTGCCTGGAAGATGCCCGCCCCACCATATCAGCATTAAGATAGGCCTATCATCCTTTTAGCTCCACTACCCAGAAATGTTCCAGTTCTATTTTGGAATACCTTGAGCTGTTAAGAAATTATTCTAATTCATATTCCACTAAAATTTGCGTTTCTGAAAAATTTCTCCCAGAGTAGCCTGGCTTTGTCTGTTGAAGACTCAGGAAATCACTGTATAAAAGGTAGAACATACAGAGTAAATCAGACTCTCACAGAACAATCTTGCTTGGCAGCTTCCTTCTGATTACATTCAAGTTTGTCAATGTCCTCTTTAAAGAGAGTGTTCCTTAGAATGCTGTGAAGTCTAAACAGAGTAATAATGATTTCCTTTGAACCCACTATCCTATTCATCTATTTGTTTTTTTAAACTCTTTTATTCCAATTGTTTTTGCTATTGTTTTTCTGAGAGAATTTTCAGTCAACCCAATACATCTTTAAAATTTTTAATTATACATTCAATGATATGAATACCTGTCCTAAATAAAAAGCTTACTTCTTGTGAACAACTTTTTGAACGTTGGTTCTGTCATTATGTATTTTAGCTCTTTTCCAGCTAAGACTATTGACAAACTAGTAGGAACATTCTTAAGATCTTTAATAATATCTAGGTAAGCTTGCAGTTCTCTCAAATCAAATACTTAGAGTACTCTAAGCTACAAAAAATGAATTTATTTTTAGATGATCTACATGAGAGCTCCCATCTAACTGGGTAAGATGACCAAGAAATGACCTAATTTGGCCTTAGGAATTTAAGGAGGCTGCATGATCTCTAGAAGACAGGAAGAAGGGAACACATGGTGCCACACATATTTACATAAGAGTGTGGGAACAGACCTCAGCAGACATTTCAAAGGGTTTCTACTGGGTGAGTCTTTAAACAAACAAAACTAAAACAAAACACCAAGTGTGAAACCTTAAAACATTCACTTTTCCAATTTGGGCTTTACACCCCATTCTGGTCAAGCTAGGGAGCTGGCCTAAGGTCCTGTCCTGTCATTCTATAATTTTAGGCCATGAAACAGCCAGGAGTCATATTCAGATATTAACTATTATTCCATTTCATATTCTGCAATGGAATGAGATGTGAGATGATAAGGGATCAACTTACCACAAGGCTAGTGTTGAATTTATAAAATCTTTGAACTGTTCTGTCACTGAAGCTGTTGCACAGGTTTTTCTTTACAAAGTTGGGGTGGTTCAGGATATCATTTGCTACCAAGGGCTCCTAATAAGGCCAAGCAGACAGAAAACACAAGTCATGTAGTTAATGAACCACAGGCCATGGGAGCACTGAGCCGTCGGCTTTGCAACAAATACCTTGTGGGTAATATGCTGTTGTTCCACGGGTGCATGTCCTTTGGGGTCAATGAGGGTTGGATGTGCCACCAGATAACCCCTGTCCTCCATTATGAAGCACCTGTGCCAAAACAAGTGATATCTCTCAGTAATATACATGGTCTTTCTACACTTTCAGAGAGCATTTATCTTGCTAACCCTGAAACAAATTGCATTTATCTCAGTAAATATCCACTGAAACAAATTCACTGAAGGCTGGCAGGCAGGCAGATACATTATTCTTTTTTTAAAGTTTAATTTAATTTTTTAAAAAAAGATTTTATTTATTTATTCATGAGAGACAGAGAGAGAAAGAGGCAGAGACACAGGCAGAGGGAGAAGCAGGTTCCATGCAGGAAGTCTGATGTGGGACTTGATCCCAGGACTCCAGGATCACGCCCTGGGCTCAAGGCAGCCGCTTAACCACTGAGCCACCCAGGCGTTCCCCTCCCCCCCTTTTTAAAGTGGGATCTACATCCTGCATGGAGACAGATATGGGCCTTGAACTCATGACCCTTAGATCAAGATTTGAACTGAGACCAAGAGTCAGAGACAATCAGCTGAGCCACCCAGGGACCCCAACAGATACATTACTCTTGAGGCGATAGATTACCTAGTATACAGTTTATAGTAATAAAGTTACACCTGACTCTGAGGCCACCTACCTAGTTTTATAGAATGTGTCTACTTAGCCCCAGTAAGATGAACTCAAAAATCTTTTGTAAGGATTAATGACAAGTTTAGTCTTTCTTCAGAGGAGGGATTACTCTGAAGGAAGTTGCCTTGGGTATTTATAGGCACAAGCTTTAAACCATACAATTTCTTCTTTGACGATTAATATACATAAAATATAATCTTCAGGGACATACAAAAACTTATTTGATGGAAACACTAAAGCAAAGCTAGAATTGCTCTAACCAAGACTATGTGCTGCTCTATTTTACTCTGCATTCATTCCAACAGTTTGCTATGAATCCTGCATTTCCCTATTCAGGCCAATGTGAAATTTAGCAGTGATGTGAAGCATGGGCCATAAGAGTGAAATAAGAAAGCTATTTTTAAAAGTGGCCTGCATTAAATCAAGGGAATACCCTTGCTTTGATCAGACACGTTCTTTTGAAATTAGGAGGTGAAGGCTTTTTTAGTTCTGCAAGCCTCTTTCTGGGGAAATGTAAAAGGGAACAGTCCAAGTGTCTGAAATTCCCACAGACTTTGGCTTAACTAAGTTAACATCAAAAGTACCCTTTCTGGTCTTCCTAGCACCCAAGATCTGGGAAACTTCTAATTACTGACTCTGAGAGAAACAAGAGCTTTAGGAGAATTCTGTGCCACAGTTACTCTCCTTGTTATAAGACAAATCTGAAGAAAAAAAAAAAAAAAGACAAATCTGTTTGTCTATATCATAAACGGCATGCATCTTAGAAAAATGAAAGAACAAAAACTTTGTAATCGAACACCCAGGCCATGGATTGACTTTCTGGTCTTGATCATGACAATGTGGTTGCCATTCAATTAGAGATATCAGACATCATTTTCTTTATATTTTGCAGATAGATGGGAAGTGATGTCCCTGAAGGGCTTACCTTATTTTGTTGCCACCATCTTGGTTACAAACTGGTAGTAAGTCCATCAGAACCTTGTAGAAGTATCTAAGTGTGAAGTCGATACCCATCACAGCCACAGTATGCCCAGAAGACAGCTGTGTACTTCATGTGAAAAAGATCAGTGAGAACAAGAGGCACAACTTATTTAAAGGTAAAAGTTACATTCAATCAGAAGGACGTTGTATGGTATTAGAAATATATGCCTACTGTTCCTCCACATTTTTTACCCCTCTAAAAATGATCAATTAAATGACTGACTGGTAGCATAACATGGAGATTTGATGAGAGAAAAACAAGGCTAAAGGTGGAATTTCCTAGTAAGACCAGCTCAAAACATGTACAGCTGTGGAATACACCTAGCCCTGACTTTAGATATTCAGACAGGGGCTGGACTATTCTTTGGCAAGAATATGGAGGTGGCAGGAAAAGGCATCAGGTGGGAGATGAGATACATGACTACTATGGTTCCGCTCAATAAGGAACCTTAGACAAGAAACATGAATGATCTCTTTATTTCCCTCATTTTATAGATAAGGAAACTGGGATCTCAGAAAGGTTAACTGATTAGTGTAAGGTCATACAAAACTCAGTAAAAACAAAAACAAACAAACAAACAAAAAAACAAAAACAAAAACCAACACCCAAAACAAAACTAGGTCTCATTTTCTTTCTATAACATTAAGGTTGGCTCTACTTAAAACACAGCTCAGATTCTAGAACAAAACTCACCTGGTTCTCAGGCCAGTTCCTTCTCCAATCTAAAATGCTACTTTCAGAAAGAAAAGCACCAATGAGGATAAAGTTGGGTAGGTTATCACATGGTGCTTGCTAAGCCTTTAGCTCTGGAATCAAGCAGATCTGGGGTCAAATCCTGGTCCTCTTGGTTTCCATCTGTGTGGTTCCTAGGAGGCTACTTAACCTTTCCAAGACCCAGTTTTCTTGTGTGAAAATGGGGAGAGAAGTGTCTACCTCACAAGGCTGTCATTGGGCTTAAATGAGCCAGTGTGTTTACAGTGTTTAGCAAGCTGCCTAATCTATCTAAAATACCCAATAAAAAGAAGTTTAAAAAAAAGTTTAAAAGTTTAAAAAGAAGTTTAAAGAAAACCAACCAGGGCTTAAAGCTCAGACGAGGACAGAGAATGAACTTATTCTCCTAGAGAAATGCTAGCTATATAAACAGCATGGATTTCTCTGTCACTTGGAACCTTGGTTCTTTCTAATGTATGATCATGGGTATTTGGAGGGGTTTGGGCTATTTGGCTAATGAGCTCCTGAACCTTTGTGGCTGGGAATTTGCAGGGTTTACTCAACATTACTATCATCCATCTGCCTGATTTCTTTTTTTTTTTTTTTTTAACATCTTATTTATTTATTCATGACAGAGAGGCAGAAGCAGAGACACAGTCAGAGGGGGGAAGCAGGCCCCTTGCAGGGAGCCCGATGTGGGACTCGATCCCGGGACTCCAGGATCATGCCCTGGGCCAAAGGTGGGCACTAAACCGCTGAGCCACCCAGGGATCCCAAAATACTTAGTTTGTTTATCTATCTATCTATCTATGTATCTATCTATCTATCAGAGAGAGAGAGAGAGAGAGAGAGAGAGAGAGAGAGGCAGAGACAGAAACAGGCTCCATATAGGGAGTCCGACACAGGACTTGATCCCGGGTCTCCAGGATCATGCCCTGGGCAAAAGGCGGTGCTAAACCGCTGAGCCACCCGGGCTGCCCCCATCTGCTTGATTTCTTGATAAAGAAAGTACCAACAGAAAAATGGGGCTGTTTTAGACAAAAATCTTAAAAATTGTAATTGGAAAGCTCAGAAGAAACTTCCCAAAGCATAATAATCTTTTGGAAAATCAAAACTTGGGAGTGAAATTAGCTTTGTTATGTAGACAACTGTCTCCTTCTGGTTACTGTCAACATTGATACTAGCTTATCCCCAAACCTCGGGCCAAAAAAACCCTGAAAACCCACAAGAAGGGACCCTGACCCACAATGAAATTTCTGTCAGAGCTTAGCTGTCAAAATTGTATTTGGCATGAGATGAAAGAGGACCACATTGTGGGATTATCTATGAGAGGCTATTGCCTCAATAAGAGCTTTCTATTGTTACTGAAGTCACTTAAATTGTACTACGGAAGGCATCCAAGACTCAGCTATCTTACATGGGATTTGTGTTTTGTAGCAAATAATGTTTTACTGAAGTATCAGTCGAAAGAAGTTTATAAAGCTCTCTTACTTGTCCAGGAAAGAGTGAGGAGTCTAAACAGCAGGCACCATTATGATAATATTTACTGAGTGTTCACAATTTATGGGTGCTCTGGTGGGCATTTGAATACGTCATTTCAATTATTTCTCACAAAAACTTTATGAGGCATTATCATTTCCAGAAAACTGAAGCTTGGAAACATTAAGTATTTGGCCAAAGTCACACAGTGAATAACTAGTGGAAACAATGGAATAAGCCTCAGTCTTCAACTTCAGAGCATATGCTTTTTTTTTTTTTTAAGATTTTTTATTTATTCATTTGAGAGAGCAAACGTGACCAGGGAGAAGGGGTGGGGGAGAGACTAAGGGAAAAGCAGACATCCCCTTCCACCCCTCCAGAGTGGGGAGCCCGACACAGGACTGGATCCCAGGACCCCAGGATCAGGACCTAAGCTGAACATAGACACTTAACCGACTGAGCCACCTAGGTGCCTCCAGAGCATACGCTCCTAACCAGTATGTTATACTGTCTCCTTAGAGATGCAGGACATTCAAAAGTTTCCAAGCCATTTTACATGACCTAATCAATTTCCTATGACAATGTCAGGAAGGAATTACAGTTCTCATTTTATAAATGGAAAATCAGGATTAGAATGGCTAAACGACTTGCAATTCTGGCTCCTTTTACAATACTGTAGCTGACTCAGTGAAAAATACGACTCAGGTTTTTCTGGTGCAAGTTAATTTTGTTTCTAAACTTCCCCTGTATGACTGCCATCTGCTCCAATGTGATCAACATACTGAAGGAAAAGCATGCATATTGCCCATGTAAGTCTAGCATTCATATTTTCACCTGAATTTAAAAAATGTACAGTTACCATAGCAACTCATAAAGAATACCACAGAAAAATCAAACCAAGTCTACATTCCAAGGTACAAAGGACCATGCTGTTCGCACCACTTCTGTGAGATTTTCACTGCCAAAGACTCATCTGACCAGTTCCTTAATCACTGACCATACTTCATCATCTCCGCTAGCATTATCATCCTCCAAACAATGCATTTAGATCCTCAGGCTATGAATAATGCTTGTGGAAGTGTCCCAACACAGTTACTAGGATAAGTGAATGCTGGGTTAGAAAAGCCTCTCCCCAAGCTATCAGCTATCACTTCTGAAAACGAAGGCTGAATGAGAGTGCCTCATAATCAGCTGAACACTAGCTTAAGGTCTCTTTCCTGACCTATTAAAATGCCAGAAGTTTAAGGCCGAAATAGCATGACATCAGAAGTATTTGTCTCTTATTTGGGACTCAACATTGTCAACTACAATGCTAAGCACTTCATATGCATCATCTGTAATTCTCATTATATCAGTTCAACACAGGCATTGTCTCCTGTTTCATAAATGAGGCTTTAAGAACTCAAGGCACATAGTAATAATACAAGTATTTACAACATTTATCGAGCCCTTCCCGTGTGCCAAGCACCATTCTGAGATTCACATATATTATTTAACATAATCCCTTATTATTTGAGATGGGCCTTAATACCTCTCTTTCATAGGTGAGGGAACCAAGGCAAAAGGGAACTTGAAGCAGGAGATGGCAGATAGACTTTTTCAGAGTAGAATCACATCTTAGGAGGAGGTGAGGTTCTCAGGTTGGCACATGAGACCAATCACTGGTGATCACTTGAAAAAAGTACCTTTGTGCAGCCCATTAAAGCTACAGTTGCTTTGGCTGACAATTAGAAGTGGAATTTGACTTGCATATGCTGAATGAAAAATACACAGTTTTAAGTAATAAAAGCATGCTCAGCTAAGGAAAATGTTCAAATGATCAAGTCCATGGGACTGCATATTGATCAAAGCAAGAGCAGATACTTATTCCTGGAATACTCTCTCATTGAGTGGCTGGTGGACAGAATCCAGGATTAAAGCGGCTATTTTCACTCTTGTTAAAGTCAAATAGCTAAACTTGTATAGGTTAAACATACTGTTAAAAGCAGCCAAATAAGGGAATTTAACTGAAGTTTTCTCTAATTTGAAATCCTGCCTATTTTTTTCATCGTGCTTCATTTGGGCTGACACCATAAATATTTAAAAATCAGCTAAACAAAGGTTCTTCTACCCATCCAAATTTTAATAAAAACATGTACACAACTGTAAAAGGCATTGAAAATTTGCACCTGCCTATGGCAAACCCCCCCCCCCTCCGCTGCCACACAGACAAGGAGCACTGTACAGATAGAAGGACAAGATAATAGCACTTGATAACAAGTGGCAGATAAGACACACACAGGCAGTCATTCTATTCTTGCCACCCCTACCCCCAATATCTGAAGCCCAGTGCCGGCCCATTGTCATTGTCATCAAAGATCAAGGTGACTACCAGTCTCCTCAAAGAAACTACCTTTGTTTACTTTTTCTCAACTGATTAGAATACATGGGAGAGATGTCAAGTCTATTTAGACAATAGGTGTATACCTGACAGATGGTCTGTTAATGAAAGCACTGAAAAGTCCGGTTCTAAATGAGTATCTACTTGTTTATATGTGACAGAGCCAAACAGATACCATGCCCTGCAAAGCAATCACTATTTGGCTGGCGGCAGGGCCCTGCTTTCCAAGGAGACACAGGTCATGATATTGAAATTCCGACACAGTACTGCTTCCCAATTCTTGCTCCCAATGAACTTGTGTTAGAATTCTCCTGAATGTCAATCATTTGATATATAATGAGCACCAGTGAAAAGCATAAAGTTAAGCAAGAAAAATCTGTCTCCCATAAATTTTAAGGCATCATTACAGGTATTAGTCAAAATATGAGCTTTCTAGGTTGCCAGGGAAAAACATCTATTTGTATAATGAAGGGATTAAAACAACATGTGTGACTTGCCTTTCTACCCAACATTTCACTACCATTTGTAGCTTAAATACTGAAACCTCAGAGGCCTGAAATATAAAGCACCCGAAATATATTTACAGTGATACTGACATTTAATAGCATTCTTGGACAATCAATTTTCAAAATGTCTTTTTACTTTTCAAGAGACAGTATAAGGACAAAGTGACAATAGCAACAAACTCCTCTATCATTCTAAAATGTTAGGCCAAAATAAAAGAAGTAATAACATTAGGGTCTCAATACTTTTTTTCTTCACTACAAATGTTCCTCTGCTTAGGAAAATGTTCTCTGGCAATAATTGTCAGGCTCTGGTTGGGATTTCTTCCTCTGGTTAAAACTGGTATTTCTACAAACTACTCTACTGAATCTAATGTCTATTGTTCTTTGTAAGCATCTTCTTCCTAAGAAGAGGGCTAAAAGCTTTTCATTGGCTCAATCACATGATAACCTTGTGAGGTAGATATTATTCCCATTTTATAGATGACACGTGGAAGCCCAGGGAATGCAAGATGATACAGCTAGAGAAGATATTCAGACTCCAGATGGCCTCCCATCAAATGTCATGCTTTTGCCATTAATCCTTAGTTGTCTACCAGACTTTCAAATTTTCAGAATATCCTTGATGTGTTTATAAAAGGACTAAGAAATTAATTTAAGTATTACCTGGATGAATGGATTGTGTGACTGATGGTTACTACATAGCCAGCTCCTCCAACATCTAAGTAAGGGCCAGTCAAAGAAATCAAACCTGGATTAGCCACTGCATGGAGATACCTAACGGAGACAAGAGAAAGTCACATTATTTTAAGGTCTGAAAAATGATCTGTAAGTGTCAAAAGTGAGCTTGTAGCTCTAAAAAGTATTATAAAGTGTGCCTATGTTACCCTGGAGTTCAAAGGAATTCTATCTTTTATCTCTGACTGTAGCAACACAAGAGGTCAAGAAAATCTGAAATTCTTTTGTAGGAGATGGTCAGCTCAGTATATATTTGAGCTTTTAATAAGCTCTATAGTGTGGATGTTTTAGAGCCTAATATAAAAAGAAAGTAATAAATGAAGTAGAAACAATACAATTTGGCCCATGAAACTGCCCTCTGGATTGGTACAGACAGTACAAATCTAAGCAGCACAAGTCCAGAAATCTGGTTTTTAGGACCCAGTTGCCTTCCCTGCTATACCACCTGACTAGCTTTTGTTTTTGAAAACCTGAGTAAAAATAAAGCCAAGAGGTAAAAAGAAAAAAAAAAGGATTTATACTTATTTTTCATAGGTCATAGATGGGTTATAATTTGATGCCATCATGGGTAGGGATGTTAAATATCCCCACTAAGGGCACAGTGCATGCAACAGAGGACTCAAACAAAATGCTAGGAATTGAAATGGCCAAGTATAAAGCATTTCAGTCTCAAAATTTCAATGAAGAGATAAAAACATTGTGGACAGAGGAAAACCACAAAGCTGTTATTACTGCATTAAAAAAACCAGATTCAAAAATATGTTTTCACGGCCATGGAAGTATCTTCTTTATTGTGACTGCCTGAAGTTGCTTTATTGTATTGTACTTATCATGTCTCTCCATGATTTGGGGGAACCTTTGATAATGGAAGCCCCTAAAACTCACCATTGTCTCCTCGTGGGATCAAATGCTTTGTCCATGAGGGAACCAGGATAAATTCTAAGGACGCCATTGGGCGTTGCTATGTAACGGCGGACAATGTACGTGTTCAGGCTACTCATTTCCATTTGTGTCATCCATTCATCTGTGACGTGGCTGGTGGCCATTACTTCATTCCTGACAGAGAACTGGGAAACAAAGGAAGACATAGCAGGGATCCTTTAAGACTCACATGAAAAGAGAGTGGGCTGCTGGCAAGCTCTCTTGCAGAGAAGCCAAGCCCAATTACTTCTTAAAAATCTTTCCACAGCAGATGGATACAGCCAAACTTGGTGAAAACAAAAGCTTACTGAAACATAGTCAGTGGATGTATGATTTACTCAATTGTTCATCCTAGTGAGGCTGTCAGCATTTAAGAGGAAAGATCCTATAGCAACACACACACACACACACACACACACACACACACACACCAGCTAAATCTCTGCTCCTTAAACTTTACCATGTTTATCTCAACAGACCATAGGGGCACTTACTTCTTTCCCCTGGGAAAAACGGGTCTGGGAAAGTTCCACAGATCTCTCTAAATCATAACCCCCCTACCTAGAAAACCCCTAGTGTATCTAAGGCCTGAAAGAGATTCTTCATCTGGCCCACAGGACTTCTTAATCCGTCAGAAGGGTCATCGCCAACCAGCCTCCTGGGGGCCACACATTGCCTTCCTGGCTCTCCAGCTGAGAGGCACAGATCCAGAGCTGGGCTTCCCACTTCAAAGGTTCACTGACAGCACCCCCTCCCAGGCCTGTGGAAGGATACACCAGAAGTGGGGCCCCAGGCCAGCACTCACTTTGAGCCCCGGGTTAGCAATGAGGCGGGTGTTGTCACTGAGATAGGCTGTGTAGTGTTCCACCATGCGCTTTGTCTCTGGCTGGCTGAGGTGTTCGTAGGGGGAGGAAAAGCTGCCAGCAGACAGCATGACAGTTGGACTTTCTGAAAGAGAAGCAAACAAAGCAGGCCTGGGAACACTGAGACTTCATCTCAGGCCCAAACAAAAGCATCACTAAGGCTCTGCCAATCTGTTAGCCATGGTGACTTAAAGTCTTCCGTGAGGAAAGAACTCAACACTAGAAGGAGCGAAGAAGGAAAAAAACTCTCATTTTCTCCCTTCAAGGAGTTTACAGTCGGGAGCGAACCACAAGAGATATGTACAAATAAATACAAGTGCCCAAAATTGCAAATGCTCAAAATATCTTAGATCTACATATAATATTTTACACTTAGTAGGATTAAGGAGGCGACATTCGACATACAGCCACAGTGGGTTGAATCTGGGCTCCACCATTTCCTGGCCATGCGATGTTGGGGAAAGTTGTAAAATAGGCAATGCTTTTGTCCTCTGCAAAGTAGGAAATTGTAGTACCAACTTACAGAGTTACGGTGAGAATTCAATCGGTTAGTTTACATAAAGCCAATGGGTTAATAAATGTAAAGCATGTAGAATAGTGTTTAGCACATGACAAATGATTTGTGGGTGTTAACTACTATTGTTCATATTGGTATTCATATTTCAAAAGACGGAAAAATGGTATAGTGCAGACAATGCAAAAATAAATTTCTTATAAACAGGGATAGCCAAACTTGGCATAAACAAAAGTTTCTAGAAATAGAGTACTGTATATATAATTGCTGATCCTAAGAGGAAAACCCCATTCTCAAAGACCGAAATCCTCCCAATGAATTACATGATGAAACAAAACACTACATTTCTGTCTGTGACATTTCCTACTATTCCATTTTATAGTTTGAGAACCTTTAGGGGAGCACTGTCCACTGTTCTGTGTCTAATCTCAGTTAAGTGTATAGGTCATTTTCCATTCTTTTAGTTCTCACTTACAGTGTCTTGTTTCCTTATGGCCTGGCTATCTCTGACTGTGCAGGATACATTGTACTATTATTTTTTTTTATTGTACTTAAAAACAAATTTGTAGGGATTCCTGGGTGGCTCTGTGGTTGGGCGCCTGCCTTCGGCCCAGGGCGTGATCCTGGAGTCTCAGGATCGAGTACCGCACCAGGCTCCCTGCACAGAGCCTGCTTCTCTCTCTGCCTGTGTCTCTGCCTCTCTCTGTGTATCTCTCATGAATAAATAAATAAAATCAAAAAAACAACAACAAATTTGTAGAAAGAGCTGAGTCCTAACAGGACACAGGCGTATCCAGGAAGGACTGTTATTTGGTTCTATCAGGCACCAAACCCCAGGATGAGGCAGGGTGGTAAGGTGGAGACAGTTTTCAAAAAGCCAATGGGATGCAGGACCTAAGTACTACCCTGTGGGACTTGATATTCAGTGAGTCGTGACTAGTGACTATGAGCTTCCTTAGACCACTCAGGTGACCCGAATCCCAAGTCAAGGGCTTCTGTGGCTTCAATTCATGTCTGCCCTAAAGATGTAGTTCTGCTAAAGCATGCCTGTGTGGCAGGTGAAAGGGAGGGTTTTCACTTGTTAGTCCCACCTCTTGGGGGCCTTGGATTTGATTTCTTCCTCTCCTCCCAGCCCTAAGAACCTACTACCTAAAGAATAGTTTAATTTCCCAGTTGTTTCTTCTGGATTGGTGAATGGGTACATCACAAATGTGGCTTTAAATACTGGCTTTCTTCTCTGGGTTCTTATATTTTCCTAGACTTCTGTCCAATTCCTAGCTATCATGTTAGTTCTTTGATACTTTTCAGAAAGGTTCCCCTCCCCCCCCACCTTTCTATCCATTTTCAGGTGTCCTCAGTAGAATAGGTCAGAATTATGTAGTCTGCCATTATCAGAAGAAAGTGCTTCCAGTGATGTTATGTCTGATTTAATTCTCCTGATACCACATGGGATGGCTGGGGAGATTAGTATTATATTCCTATCAAGGACAAGAAAACCAGAAGCTTAAGACTTCAGCTTTCTAGCAGCGTGCTGTGGCCTAGGCTCCTGGGGCCTTCTGGGCACAGATGCACCAGAGAGAGGGTAGACTGTCCCTCTCAAAGAGCCTAGAACTGGTTGGAGAGACTAGAAATGTTTAAAAAGAGGAAAACAACAAAATAAGAATAATCCAATAATATTAAAAATGTCAAAAGGCAACCCATAATCCTTCAGGGAGGAAGGATTAGGCCCACAAAGGAATAGGCCCAGAGGTTAAGTGGAGAGACACTTTAGGAGTGGGATTTTCTTGTAGTGACAGAGACTGGGCATTTGAGGAGAGGCTGCTGCAAGGATTTGGACTAAGAGAAAACAACCAAGACACAGGTCTTTGTATCTAGAGGGTAGACACATTAAATTACACACATATAAGAATACTGAACTGCACTGGATGATGCACAATTAAATTTCCCTGTGTACCAAGAAAGACAATATCCCTCCTCCAGCCCTCTTGATGGGGGTTCCGACATGGATTTAACACGTCACCTCAAAATCCCATCAATGAACTTGAATGGAAGTCACTTATTTGCCATTATCTCTCTTCTTTTTCATTCCTTTTTCATTACAATTGAAGTATCTTGCTTTGTTTTCATTACCAATGATTACTAAACTGCCCTTTATGACTTCAACATGTTGTTCTGAGAAGGTTCTACTGCCAAGGTGAAGTTGGGTGGTACAGTGGAAAGATGGCTCAGGGAAAGCCAAATAATGGCCTATGGTTGGTCTGTGTGATCTAGAATTAGTCCATCAGTTCTATGTAAAGTGGACTTAATTCTACATTCTGTGAGTATCTCTATGAGGCAGTATTGTCCAACTGGAATACGATGCAATACTCAAGTGTCATATAAAAATCTTCCAAGAGCCACATTCAATAAAAACAGGTTAAACTAATTTTCCTGGTATATTTTTTGAAATTCAATATATCCAAAACATTACTTTAACAAGTTGCCAATATAAAAAATTAAGTATTTTACATTTATAGTAAATCTCAACTTGAACCAGCACATTTCAAGTGCTCAACAGCCATGTGTCTAGAGGCTACCGTTACTGAAACAGTGTAGCTAGAAGGGATTGTGCAAAGGAAATTGAAAAAATCTAAGCTTCAGCTTTTCTCTCATTCAGCAATATTACCGCACTTCACAGTCTCAAATTTCAAAACAATGACCTATCTTTATCAGTACTTGTGTTGAGCCTGTCCCACAGCATGTAAGAAAATTGTGCATATCTTGGCTATCCAGTGATCATTTCTTAAAAATGTGAATTAAAGGGCATACATGTGCTTTTGTATAAAAGAAAAAGACAGAACCTCAAAACTTAAATCAACTGTAAAAGCCAACCATTTTTGACTGACATCTCTGGCCTTCCTCAAGTTGTCTACACTATTGGAACGTGCCATAAAGGAGACTATTCAGTCTGGTCTGCTCTTCTGATCTCATAACCAGACAGAAATGCTATAGGATGGAACTTAAAAGATGGAATCTGGACACAAGTACTCTCATGTGGAATCTAGACACTGGTGACTTCCATCTTAATCCTCTTCCCACTTGTGCTCCCCTCTACTCGGTTTGCCCATTCTCTAACAAGTCTTGGTCTCAGTGAAAAAGAGTGCCTGTTTTACAGTCCTAATAGTACTACAGAAGTGACTAGCATGTGCCTGGCACATGGTGGCATGCAATAAAAGAGGTGCACAAGTCACATTTCAGCCTTGCTACTTTCCGTGTTACCTTGGGGGAAATTGGTGTTTCTGGTAAATCTAACTGTCCTCCATCTCGAATAGGTCAAGTCAAACGATGAATGCAAAATATGAGCTACCTACAAATGTAAATTCCCTTTTCCTGCCTTTGAATTATTTGCCTATTTCCTAAGCTCTTTTTGAAGACAGGGGCCTGTGGTAGACACAGATACGCCATATGGGCATGCTACCCTTGGATCTCCTTTACTATTTTTCCACCTTTTACCCTAGAGCCCCTTATCTCCGTATTTCTGTGCTTGCTTCTAAAGGGTCATACCGGTGACTCTGATGGATTGTCTTGGGGCTACTAAAACCTCTTTGCCTAGCATTAGCAGAAGGCTGAAAGATACAAAGGAACATGAAAGTCCAGCTCCCTTTCTTGAGACTGAGCAGACTCTGTGGTGTAATTTATACTCCAAAGCCCTACCTTGACAGGATTCGGCTGAGGCTGGAACTTCACCTAAAATCAGACTCTTGCTTGCTTTCTCCTCCCCTTTGCTATATTGTTTCCCTCATTTCTTCCCTAGTTTCTTCTTAGAGCCCATCCTTAATAAATCCACACACAAATCCTGATCTCATTTTCGGCTGGAACGCAGGATCCAAGGCAAGGCCTCAAATTGTGCTCACATCTGTATGCCCAAACTGGCACTGCTGACATTCAATATGTTTTTTTGGGGCAGAGGGAGGGGTCTGGTTTTATCATTTAATTCAAAACTGATATTCACAGGGAGTTGCTATGAGTAAGCCCACAAAGGAAGCTGAAAAGTGCAAGGGCTTTACCTAGAGTGGCCAGCTGTTTGAAGTGAAGACAAGCACTAGGCTGGCCCAGGAGGTCCAGCCGGTGGTATAGCAGCTTGCTGCTGGGGACAGTGTTGAGGTTCTTCAGTTGTTTGACAGGTATTTCCGGTTGTATCACCACAATACAGAGAATAAAGGAAGTGTCCTGTACCTGGAAAAATCAATAAAACATTTCTAACACAGAAAATAAAGGTTTCTAGGGATAGTGACTTTGCCTACATTATTTTATACTATCTCTGTCTCTAACCCCCACTAAAAAATATCTGATGAGTGAATGAAAGCCATGAGGATGGGGTGAGAGAACCTATCTCTGGCAAAAGATGACATTTTCTATTCTCCTTTCTGATTGAGGGAAATTAATGTATGTAACAGAAAATTATGGAACTAATAAAGGGATTAGAAAGTAGTCCCTTTGGAACAGCCACCCTATGCCTCTTTTGCTTCTTTAGGCTAACAAATCCAAGCTGGAATACGGCATATGAATACAGCACTTACTTCTGTTTGGGTCTGAAATGCATTTTAAAATATAGAGTTGGTTTGGCAATGAGTATTCTGAGAACTGACTATCTCGAAAGCCAATTATGAATCTACATATGCAGCTCATATAAAATCTGTTTTATTCATGTATTCCTGACTAATGCTTTCTCCTTGGCTGGTTAGAGATGAGCAGGATTCTCAGACTCATGAAAAGTATAAATCCCATGGCTCCCTCACAAAGCCTGCCTGACTTGTCATTTCAGACCAGAGTAGGCAAGTATGCTGTAGCTTAGCCTAATTTATTAAGCTCATATGTACAAATAGGAATACTTCCAAATTCATTTTGCTCTTTGAAATAGAAGCTTAAATAAAGTTAGTGAGAAGAATGGCCACCAAAGAATTAAAAAAAAAAAAAAAAAAAAGCAGTCTACTTAATTCTAGCTCCTTAACTTAAAAATACAAGATAGCCAAACTTCTGTAAGTCCATTATATAAGGAGGTGGGCGGAATCTATTTAAAAGATGGTTGGTCAATAAATGGAAAGTGTGATAACCAGCTAAGTTAAAAATAAAGGACAGTGAGAACTAAAGCAGCCCAAAGGATTTACTTCATGATCAAGGAGAAATTTTTAAGTAGGCAGGTTAGAGTTAAGTGTAATTTAGGGTTTATGAAGATGGTTGCACAATCTTTTTGAACACAAGAGAAATTTGCATCTCCCTGGGATTGCTTTCAAGTACTGCTGCCAAGGATATTCAGTTAGATTAGCAAATTTAATTCTCTTCCCCCCATCTGCCTCCTCCTCCATTATAAAATGATAGTGTCCCATAGTGTCATTTACTATTACTCTCTCCCTATCTCACACAGTCACCCTTTGTTTCCTTCATTCTATGTTCCAAGGAACCAAAAGACAAAAACTTCACCAGAATGACCAGAAAAAATTGTAGAATAAGGTCTATTCTGCAAGAGAAAAATTAAAAGTTACCCTAAGCATCTAAAAGCAACACTTTAGAGATAGTTCCTAGCTAGAAAGGAAAATGGATTTCAATACAGGTGCTTCTATCATGTTCTTAGGTGAAAAAAGAGTCAGTGCATTAAGGAACCAGAATATTTCTAGAAGGGCTCTCCATGATTGGGGAGTGTTTTGGGTTTTTTCCCCCCACTGATTGCCCATGGGATTCATATTTTGAAGTGAGCCATGCCTGTGTCACACAGGAACACTGTAATACCTTCTGAAGTCAATCCTTTTTTCTGTCTCAGCATGCAGCCTCCTCAAATGCTCAAAGATGGACTTGGGCTGCACAGTGACAGAGTAGTAATCTCTTAACACTGCTAACATAATCTCTCACATTCTATTTAAATTAATTCAGTGACATAATCTATCAGTATCTGCTATATCTATGGATGCTAAGCAGTTTAAATAATCATTTTCAACATAGACTGAATGTATTTGAATTACATTTAGCAGAGGAATCCATTTTATTCCTGAAGACAAGAGGAATAGTTCCCCCCCCGCCCAAGTAACAAAAAAGAACTTAATATTATTTGTTTATATTGCTGGGTTCCCAGGCAAGGAAGGCTCTCTAACTTCTATCTTATTATTTATTATTTATATAATTTTTCACTTAATAGTGATGTTCTTGACAATTTTGGAACTCTGAGAAAGCTAACACTTCTACCTGAAGCGATTACATGATTATATCCATTTGGCTACACAGAGTGGCCAGAATTTATTGATATCACTGAAGAAAATCTTAAGAATACTTCTTTCCAAAATGTTAATATTGAGTTTATTCACAGTGCAAAAAGGTCTTAAGAATGCTTACATCTCCTTCTTTCTATTTTTTAATTTTATTTGCTTAAAGACTTTATTTCTAAGTCATCTCCACACATGGTGCTAGAACTCACAATCCTGATATTAAGAGTTGTACACTCCACCAACTAAGCCAGCCAGGCACCCCATCTTTCTTTCTCCTTTAATGCCAACAAATGTCAAGGTAGATATTTTCCTGGTACGCAGATGAGTAGCTTTCAGTCAGGATATACTAAAGGTAAACAATCTCAAATATAAAAGTATTTTTCAATCCTGGTGTGTGGTTTACCCTTTCTGAGGTGAAAATAAAACAATTCATCCTTATGTAAAAACCGTATGAAAATAAGAGCAGATGGTGCAATAATTCTCAAAAAAAAAAAATCATGAAAATGAGCTAAGAGAGTTTCCAAATAGATTTTGACCATCCTCAGATCTGTATCATCACAATAAAACATCAGTAGAATTAAGCTTGTAAATTGTGAATTTCTCAAATGATTTTATTATTTTGTTTGCTTTTGTTTCCATTGTAGAAATCAATGTTGCCATAATGATGCTTTAAGAACAGAATGAGAAGAAGAAGAAAAAAGAACGGAACAAGAACATTGGAGGAGGCTCCTGCCGAAAGGCATGTTGGCTACTTCCAATCCCCATCATTCCCATGCCAGACACAGACACTGGATGGAGTTGCTGGTCTACCTCCACTTCTGGGCTAGATGCTCTAAGAGGGCAGAGAAAGTATCATTCTTCTTTATCTTTCTTAGCCCACAGTAGCTGTTCAGTAAGTCATCCTTAAAGCGATGAATATGTAGAGCCGTTTGGAGTTAATGGCTTAAACCCCAGATATGGGCAAAAGTAAGGGAATCTCTAATATGACTGCATTTTAAATTTAGTGATTAAAAGTTGATAAAAAACGAAAGTCCACTCTGCTTTTGACCACTTACAGCATCAAGGGCACCCAGGATAGCAGAAATGTCCTGAGGGGAGGGAGTAAAGGGCAGCAACATGAATAACGTGGATAGTGTGTGCTCGAAACTGACTCTGTGATGCCTGCTATCTGAATGAGGCTAGTCAAAGGATGCTTAAGGAAGTGGCAACCGAAGGCGATCACCTAACTGTCCATCTCTAGGTGGTGAGTATGAATGATCCAGATTCTAATCTGAAAGTTTCTGTGCCTTAGAGAATGTCAGTAGAGGGCATTCATGCTTTTGTATTTCCTTTTCAACCTCTAACTTCCACAATCCAAGTTTAAAATGATAAAAAGCCAACAACAACAACAACAAAAAACACCTCACTGGATATAATCTAAATATATAATGATAGGAGGGCTGTGTTTAGAGACATTTGGCCCGTCAACACAGTGCAATGCTACACAGCCATTAAATGTGCATGCAGATGCCCAGATACAGACGCCTGTGTATGAACAAAAACATTTTCTGGAACTGACCCAAGTGGTGGTTTCTGGGGAATGGCAGGCCAAGGAGAGGCAAGTGAGAAGGGCAAAGTTTACTTTTTACTTTGTATCCTTTTATACAGGTTAACTTATTCTACATGAACAGTGATTGGTTTTATAAACAATAAAGGAAAAAAATATAGGACATCTGTGAAGTCTCTTCTTTTTCCAATCACCTTACTATCGATCAGCAACATTATCAGAACTAAGTTCCCCAGAATTCATGCATGAAGTAGCAGTGCACCCCCCAACTCCTCAGGCAAAGTGCCATGCAACTCACCATCTTCCAGGCATAGCTAACATTGTAGGCCTCCTTTCCAGTTGCTCTCAGCTTGTTAATGTGCCAGGACAGGGATGAGTTCACAGGGACTGCGATTATCTGACTGCCCAGAGGGAGGCTGTGTTGGCAACAGAATGAAATACTTCAGGCAAAAGATAAAATTAAGCACTTAATTAAAGGCAGGGAAGAAGCTGTGAGTCAATGACCACCTCCTGATTTTGAAAAGCAATGAAGCTCATCACTTTTGAAAGAGATAATGTGAAATTTTCAATTTTGTAAAAGCATGATGCCAGCTCAACACTAAAATATTTTTTACTTTCTACCCCTGCATACTGCCCCCCAACTCTAATTTTTTCCAGAGACAAACTTGTCTCAAATCACTGTCATTAATTTACAACCAATGAGCACAAAGACCCATTCCTCTATAGGTTACCATCTGCCAAAATAATGTATCATGGTTGGAAAAAATCCAATCTGTTTTTTATTTCAAAAGAAAATGTTGTATATGATCGTGCTGTCAACTCGGAATGGACACTATTTTGCCAAGCTATTTTTTGGCATGCTGGAAAGCTGGTCCTCAACATAACTTTTTATTTTGCCAACATTTTTCAATTTAGTACAATTGGAGTTTTTCTTAAATGAGTTAACATATATCTGATTTTACAATTCATGGCAATGTGGACGTAGAATTTGATTTACAAGACATTTTCTCTAAGTAACAGTTTTAAGAGACCTTACCTGTTGTTATACAAAGTAAATAAAATTTTAGCTACTCTTCTTATGAAAAATTTACTGAGTATACTTTTAATAACATCAATTTATATACGTGTTTGTTTTATATCCTATAACACTCATATTTGACCTCAAAATGTCTATTGTTTCAGAAAAAAAAAAGAAAACCCAAATACTACAACTTTCACCTTACCTTAGGATATTTTGCCGAACCAACTCAAATTTTGGGATATTTTCATAATGAATGATGTCAGTATGAAGTGGGGGTTCTGATAGTAAATATGGTCTGGTAAGAGATGGATGCATAAGTGTATACCCTGAAATAAGAAAACAAAAATATATGCCGTGGGAAACATGCTGTAGGAGCTATAGATTCTAAGAGAAGTGCCTATCATACATTTGAAATGTGGGATATTCTGGGATGAATGCCCAACATGTAACATCTCAGTATGTAACTCACCAGTTCAATAAAAACTGAACTTGTTTATATGTTCTTGCATAAAATTCTTAAAGTATAGAAAGATGCCTTAAATTATAGAACAATTGTCTAATCAAGAGTATCTTAGAGGTATTGGTCTTTGGGTTTTTGTTTTATAAAAAGGTTCTAATCTATCACATAAACCTTGATGTTAGTGAATTTAAAGATCATGATATAGAAAAATAAAATCCAAAGAATCACATTCTACATGTCATTCAATCCTCAAGTCTAATTTCCTGATGTTTAAGTAACTGTTACCTACTCCTTAGGACAACATAGAAACAAATGCATTTTTGTTTCTTAAGAGAGAATCTTAAGCATGCTCCATGCCAGCATGGAGCTCAGTCTCATGACCCAGAGATCATGACCTGAGCCAAAACCAAGAATCAGATGCTTAACCAACTGAACCACCCAGGTGCCCCTAGAAGCAAATGCATAATTTTTAGATACATTCTGCCATTTTTATGGTTTCCACCACAAATGAGCAGTCCTACTTGCACTATTTTTCTGTAAATACTATAATTTTCTTACTTTGTTAGTATCACAGATTATTTTCTTCAGGTTCAAAAAGAAATTATTCTTTCCCATTATAAATTTTTAACAGATTACCTTTGTCATCTATGAGAAAAGTATAGGAGGCCAAAGAATCTTGGTAATACGTCACGTCTTCAAGGATGTAAGCCAAGTTCACGTCCACACCTACAATTCCCAGAAGTAGGTTTCCAAAATAACAGGGTTTACTTACAGTCATTATCAAACCTACGGGTTAAAAACAAAAAAATCCAAAGGATAGCAGAAAAGGCAATGGACAAAGACTGGAGCTGTGCTCTAATGAATCATGAAGACTAGGTCTTGCCACCTCAATTCTGCTTGAAGAGGTGACCTGTGGGATCCAGTAACTAACCATGGCCTCTGCAGACAGTCTGCATAAGTGAACAAGACTGCAGGGGAAAGTGTCTTTTGTGAGGTCAGATACCTCAGTCACTTTAGAGGCAATTCATACATTTTCCACTATTTCTTGACCTAAAAGGACAGGACATTATAGATCAGTGCAAAACATAAGCAGCACTTCTATGATTCTGTTTCCTCAAGTGGGGAAGAAACAACTGAATGTGAAAGACCTTTGGACAAGGACCCTGAAAAATTGGGGTTCTAGCCTAGCTGTGCCCCTTACGCATTGTACACAAGACATGGAAATAGCTGCTCTGAGCCCTGGTTTCCATATCCATTTAAATGACATCATGATAACTACTTTCCTGATTTTAAGGGTGTTAGATGGAAAGAGATTATTTCACTAACATAACCTA